>NC_056680.1:115882491-116222491 GCF_018350215.1 Panthera leo | reverse complement strand
TTCTTAGCACGCATATTCAGCTTGAGCCATCTTGCCTAAGGTTAAGCAAGTGAACATTCCCAACAAACCTTGTGCAACTTGGAACTTCCTTGGCAGCCACTGGGGGCAGTGACATATCTCTCATCCAGGTTTCTCTGACCTGACTGCTTGATTGACAAATGGCAGGAGCTGGGAAAATCCTAAAGGCCAAAGGAACAAGCCATATGTGCCTCTCCACCATGGCTTCTGTGTTTTGCACACCTGTTGGCTCATGTTTCCAAAGGCAGTTGACATCTGCTGACCTACAGGCTACCTGAGCCTGGAAAAAGGGGCTGAAGTCTCTCCATTTCTAGGTATAGGTTTCAACATCTGTAACCCATAAGCAACAAGGAGTAGCAGGATCTGGGCATGATGGTTCTAGAAGTCCTTCCTGCTTTCCTGTGATCTGGTCTCTTGTGCAGTTCGTTCTGTAAATTCTTTTTTATGGAAAACTGAATCTCATACATGGAAGAAAAAAAAAGAGTACAAAGTTGTATACAAAGAAAAAAAGTACACCTCCCTTCCACCCCAAGCTCCTCATGTCTCTTGCCAGAAGTTACAACTGTTACTGGCTCCTTGTGTATCCTTCCAGGACTATTCTATACACATACAAAAAAAAAAAAAACAAAAAAAAACAAAAACAAAACTATACACACACACACGCACACACACACACACACACACATTTTGTATATATATGTGTATCTATAAACTAGAAGTTGTTAAAGCCCATGGATGGCTTCTGAATGATGCTGAATTATCTCACACGTTCTCTTTTCTGGTTTTATATTGATACAGCTCAAGCTGTAAATTCTTCATTAGCTCTAAGACACTCACATATTAAAGCTTTTCAAATTATAAATTCAATATAGATTATGCACTTTTTTGTGTGTGTTAAGCCTAATAGCCAAAGTGAATAATCTTGTTTTATCAGTGTAATTCCTTCCTTCCAAGAAAGATCTTATATGGAATCAACCAACTTTTAAAACTTTACAGGGATGCCTGGGTGGCTGAGTCCGTTGAGTGTCCAACTCTTGGTTTTGGCTTAGGTCATGATCTTACGGCTTCGTGGGTTTGAGCCCTGTGATGGGCTCTGTGCTGGCAGAGTCTGCTTGGGATTCTCTCTCTCTCTTCTCTCCCTCTGCCCCTCCCCAACTCACACTGTCTCTGTGTCTCTCCAAATAAATAAATAACTTAAAAAAAAACTTTACACATAATTTAATTTCTGAGAACTTAGTGTCTTCTTGTAACTTTGTTGTTGAATCTTTACTTAGAAAATGACTCTCTTGGGGCACCTGGGTGGTTCAGTCAGTTAGTTAAGCCCCCAACTTCAGCTTAGGTCATAACCTCACAGTTCACCAATTCGAGCCCGGCATCTGGTTCTGTGCTGACAGCTCAGAGCCTGGAGTCTTCTTCAGATTCTGTGTCTCCCTCTCTCTTTCCTCCTCCCCCACATGCACTCTGTTTCTCTCTCTCTCTCTCTCTCTCTGTCTCTTTCTCTCAAAAATACATAAAAACATTAAAAAATTGTTTAGAAAGAAAATGACTCTCTTTTTGCACATTGGGTAGGCCTGTTATTAAGAAGCCCCCTTGTAGCCTTATGTAGGTATTCCAGTTTCTTTCTATCTTGCCAGGTTCTCAAGGAACTCCTAAAGTCATAGGCTTTGTGGGTTGGCTTCTGTCCCCTGAAAAATACCCTTAGGCCAGGCAAACACTGGAAAATACTAAGTCCTGACACTAACGGCTAGTGTTCACTTAGAACCTCCCTGTGAGAGGCATTATCCAAAAATTTCACATTCATACGTATGTGCTCTCAGACCCCACGTAGTATATCTAGTAGTTATATTTTACAGATGAAGAAGACAGATCTTAGAGAAGTTAAGTGACTGGCCCAAGATCAAAGTATTGCTCTACTAAGTGGCAAACAGAACATGTTTTGGTTCCACAGCTTGTACTCTTAACCCCTTGGATGACTAGCTCATACTAACTTTCAAGTGAATCTTGATTCCCATTCACTGCATTCAGTAACCTCACCAATAATCTCACGTACTAATGTACACCATTCACCCTGCAAGCAAAGCTTTCCTTTATCTTCCAGCAAGGCTGATCTGACCTGGCTCCAGGACTCCAAGTTCTCCAGGCAATCCCCTGACACCTGTTCTTAGACCTTGACAGCTGTCTCTGGTTATCAATTTATACATTTGGCATCTTTGTGCTGTTTTTATTATTGGTTATTATAACTTGTAATTTGTATGAGGTTGAAGGACCTTTCACCCTTGTGGACTGACTGGCCTGGATGCCAAACCCGTCTTGGTGAACAGGTGCCAACAGAGAGGTGTGTCCCACGATATGAAGGTTAGCCCAGTGTCAGGGTGAGAGGTGAGCTCCACTCCGGACCTCTCTTACTGCCATGGAGGGAACGCGCACTTTGGAAATCAAGATGAGATACTTCATCCTGGCTTAGGAAGTGACACATACAGAGAGAAAGGGAAATACCTTAATTCTGGAATGTGAACTGGACATGGGCAGTGGATTGTGAACCAATGCTGTGTCTGTCTCATTAGAATTCCCAGCATGGGCCGTGCTACCAGGCATCCTGAATTACATTCTTACCTGGGGACTCCTGCTCCTGCATCCCAGAGGATCTTTACCTTTTGAGGAAATACAGTTCGCATGGTCTCCAGGCATGTTCCAGAATTGCTGTGGCTGCTGAGGTGTGACAATGAGGATGCCTATTTCCGTGGAACCCGGCCATTTTTGAAGACCACCGGGCAATGACTTTTACCTTCTGATCACTTTCGCTGTTTAATATTCACCATGCTGCCCCTGCAACGAAAGCACAACAGACATGCCTCTTTAAGAACAGGTGAGGCCAGCAAGAACTGCTATATCATAAAGTCTTCTAAGGATCAGACATACCCACTGACAAATGAGAGGGCAGTGTGGGTTGAAACTGATTTCTGGGTGAATGACTTTTTCAAAACAAGGGCCTCAATCAAATGAAAATCAGGTTTCAGAGATTGCACGCAGCACAGGAAAGCAGACAGAGGACGCAAACAGGCCAGCCAGTTCTCCTGTTCCCTCCGCACGCACATCACCAACCCCTTCCTTTCAGTCTTCCCTTGGTGGCCCAGGAGGGTGAGCATTCCCTTCTGAGCCTGAACCACAGATGAGTTAGAATCTCTGTGGAAGTGGCACTGTGAATTTGGCACCACTTTGGAGAAACACTCCAGATGAGAGGACCAAGTACATCTGACACACAGAGGAAGATCAGGGACGATGAATCGAGGGTGCCCATTTCTCCTAGCCAGTGGCTTGTTCTCAGCCTCAGCCTCCGCTCCAAAGCTGCATTCATTTCCGAGATGCTTCTCAGTTTAGTAATCACCATTCTTTCAGTCTGAGAGATAAGCATGTGAGCATCGGTGAAGGTGTAGGTAAAGGTGCAAATGTAGGAAAAAGTGGAGGTGTAATGGATGACCATTACGTGGAGAGTGGCTCTGTCATACCCAATACCCTCTTTGGAACCAAAGAATCTTTCTCGTCCTTGCTTATCTTCCTCTTGCAACCATTTCCTCTTGAATTGTTTCCTGTTGAAACTATTACAAGTCTAAGTCGGAATGTTCCCGTTTTCTCTGGTTACAGCTTCCTTCCAGCTCCTCAACTTTTGGGTTGCTAATATTTCCAGAAAAAAAGCCGGTTGCATTAATGGAATGTAGCATAAATGAAAACAATAATAGCTGGTCGGTGTGTTTTCCTATCTGCCAAGAAACAAAAGTGCCTGTGGTTTTCAGGGATGCTGCATATTGGACGTAAGAAACAAGTGTCTGGTCTTTCTCCAAAAGAGGCTGCTTTGAACACACTTGCCCCGTCATTAAACCAGAGACGTCTGTTTTCTTCCAGTGAGGGCTTTTGCTCTTTCAGTTGCATTTTCTGCCACAGTCATGATATCTTGTTTATGCACAGTGGTCTTTTGTTAGGAAAAAGGAAAGTGGGTTAATAGAGGGTTCTCAAATTCCTTTCTTATGTGCTTTATGTCCTTGGGGGATAAATTTCATGGTTTCTACCATAAAAGTAGCACGGACTTTAGGTTTTCTGGCTCAGATAAATATCTTTTAATCACTTTCGAGTTGGAGTAAAACTTTGGAACACTTTGATTCCTACAAAGAGAACTTGGGGTCATGTTGCAGATACATGTATAACTCATCTTGAGAGCATTAGAAGGATCCCTGATTCTTATATTGCTTTCAGGATCCCCTAATCAAAATAGCCCCTACTCATTGCAGCTAATATCCGTGTCGCTCAGGTACTCTGTGTGCGTGCTGCAAGGCAGCTATTCAACTTCAGCTTTTGCCTTCAGAGCTGAACCTTGTCTTTATGAGACACGTCGTCGCTTAGCAGGTTGAAGACAGATTCCAAGTATAAATGGGCTGGATCCCCGCCGAGCAGTAGGCAAGACCCCAAGTTGACAAACTCTTCAAGTCTGTCTGCAGTGTCCCCTTCATCTTGCCTTTTTTGGGGAGAAGGGAGGCTAGGCTTAGGAATGTGCCCCAGGAGGACTCAACAGGGATGGCCAAAAAAATGCACACTCTGTCAGATCTGCAGATGCTGTGGATTATGTCCTTTAAGAGAAGGACTAGGAGTGATTATGGTGGAGGGTGAGATGTCTGGCTCCCACTTGGTCCTTTGGCTCTGAAGTGAGTGACATAAAATGTCATAACAACTTTGGATTCATCTTGCTTTGGGGACCAGAATGCCAATGCACTGGAGGGTGGTGGTTGCTGTTTTTTCCAGGGCAATTGCTTTGCAGATTCCACTCATTTTTCATCTTATGTTTCAAAATTCAGCTCTTATTAATTGCAGCAGTATCATGAAAAAGACTAGCTATTCCTATGCATTGGCTTTTTCAACTCAACAATGAAGAAAATGAAGAGAAACCTAGGACACCTAGGGAAAAAGTTCCCCAATCTCTGCTTTTCGAGGCAGAGCATGGAGAGTTGGATGTGTCTTTTCTCTTGCTGGATCCTTTTAAAGAAATAGCTATTTTCCAGCACATGATTGAGAAGCAAAGTGTCAAATTGTCACCACTCATCTGTTTGCTCCTCCTGATTTCTTGCTGAACCCCAAAACTACATCCACACAGAAACCTTCTCCCCAGGGGCCTTCCCAATATTGGTGTTGATATTTAGTTCTATTTGTTTTTCTCCCACAAGAAATGATTGGTTTTAGTTTTGCCTTTATTGGTTTATTTTCAAACTTCTCCTTAAAGCAGTACTTATTATATTAGGTTGATGAAGCTACCATCATTCTTCTCCTTTTCTAAGCAATAACCTTGCTCTTTCCCTGAGAGAAACTTCTCCCTCCATTCCTTGCTTTTCCCTCCATCTTGAACCTCAGAGTTCATCCAGTGTCACCCATGATGATTTTCTCCTAAGAGCATTAAACTTTTCTACATGGATGCAATTAGGGCTCCCTGTCACTTCAGAGGCTTGAGCAATCACCTTTATCAGAAATATTGAATCAATCCTCTCTGAAGATCTCACCTTTTCAAAACATGAGTTATATCTGACATTGATTTCTACAAAATTCCCATGGACTCATGAGCTGGACCTAGACATCGATTTCAGAAGATGGACCTACACTTTCTCAGTAACAGGGTTTTGCTTTCTTCTTGTGATGTAATGTGGCCCTCATATTCCTAATGCAAACTTTTGAACTTTGCACTGCTGAACTGATGCTATAAAAACAAAATAATTTTCACACCCAAGGCCGTGTTTGTGTGATTTTGACAGCCTTGTGCAGCATATTGCAAAGCAACAATTTTTCTTAATATCAGCCACTGGAACAAAGTTATGAGTGAGCGATGTTGCTATTATATAGAGCCACTGATGGCCAAGCCAAATGCTGTGTGATTTCTCTTCTGGAAATTGTTTGCTATCTCTGCCTCATATGCATCCAAGCACTAAAAAAATCATTTTGACCTCAGCCTCAGGCTGCCTTGTCACCAGTTATATGTTCTAAGACTTCCAGGGGAAATCAAACCATCCCAAACATGGGTCGCATCTATTCTGAATCACCAGGCATACACAAGATCCAGGTACTTATCTGACTCTTTTTATTCCTCCTCTTAATTAAAACTCTTGGAAAGTAATTTATTGGCATTTTTAATGTACTGCCCTGTTTGCCCAAAGATGCAATTTATAAAATTACTATCTACCAGCAGTAACCACAGCAATAACCAGGTGGCTCTCGGGAATGCTTGTTTATTTTAAGTGAGACATCTTGGCCTTTTTTATTTTTAACTTCACAAGGGGAAATTTAGCATTCGTACTTTTTGTTTGGGGCTCTAATCACTGGAACAAACTCGAGAAAAGAAAACAGAGCCCACAGGAATGAGGAATAATTTACAATAAACCCATGAAGATGAAAGGGAGAGAGCAAAGAGGGAATTAGTGACTTAACAAGAGTGCAGCCTGACCTGCTCCCCAGTTTCGTTGACTTCCTGACAAAACTAAATGTCGCTTTAACCCACTGCACGCTGCCCTAGAACTGGCACCTGGCCTCAATCTGGCCACTAGTGTGGGTCTTAACATTTTCTTTTTTATCTCTAAGAAGTAGATGAAGAGAAGTTTTGGGAATTCAAATTTATTTTTCCTGCCTGGCTTTTTTCAAACTTGCTCCTCACATCCTGTATGTATGTAGTGATTTAAAACACAATTTTTCAAATGTTTATTTAGTTTTGAGAGAGAGACAGGCAGAGCATGAGTTGGGGAGGGGAAGACAGAGAGGGAAACACAGAATCCAAAGGAGGCTCCAGACTCAGAGCTGTCAGCACAGAGCCCAATGCCAGGCTTGGAATCACAGACCGCGAGATCATGACCTGAGCTGAAGTCGGACACTTAACCAACTGAGCCACACAGGCGCCCCTAAAAAATTTTTTTTTAACCAAGTCCTTCTGGATGAAATTCAAAGGCACTTCCTCACATTTTTCTTCATTGATTTGCACATTCATTTATGTCATTTATTCTTTCAATAGGCCATTAATCAGATCCAAACTAGACACTACGCTAGGGTTTTGGGGAAAATGGAGGCACAGCAAAGTGAATTAGCAACATTCTTGCCTTCTAAGACATTAGAATTTAGAAGTGGAAATGGTTATTGTTCACAATAACCATAAATGAAATGTAAAGTATGTTGGGTTCAGTGAAAGTTTATGAACAAAATTTTATGGAAATTCTGAGAAGCTAAAAATCTATCCTTGGTAAGAAGCTTAAAAAAGACTTTAAGAGGACTTAACCTTGGAATTTGCTTGGCAAGATGAAATCATTTCCAAGAAGCAGAGGGTGAGCTAATGGAAAGCAAGGAGTAGGAAAGTAGGAAGAAGAGGGCACAGTCATCAAGGGGAGGGGAACTTCCAGTTTCACAGAAAGCTTCGGAGGGTTGGAGAAGCAGGCTGGGGATGGTAATACAATGAATGCCACTCTGAACTGTCTGAAGAGGGGACCTTGTAATGGAGAATCTCTCTTACCAATGCCTTATGAATTCCATTCAGGATCACAGACTTCTAGAGTTGAAAGGGATGTTAGAAATGTAGGCCAGTCCACACACCTTACAGATAAGGAACCTGAGGTCCAGACAGGTTAAGCTAACCTGTCTGGGATCACATAGCCACTTAGAAGCAGAGCCTAGACCAGAACTCTTTGGAGTCAGCTTTTTTGTATTGTTCGGAAGCCACAGAGGTCAGTAAGAAGGAGGTAATAATCTGGGAAGGCAAGAGTAGAAGACAAATAAAACCATACAGCGTGTTTACTGCAGAGTTGGGCTTGTTTTCTCAGGAGAGTAGAACTACCAGCTGGATATGCACTGGTAGGAAGGAATTAGAGTTAAGGGTGGGCCCAAGGGGCTCCAGACTAGAAGAGAGGACTCACAGGACAAGGAACCCAACCACCTTACCCTAAAGAGGTCAGTCACCCTACACATATAGCTCTTGGCAGCCTTCCTTTCGACTTATTCTTAATTAAGAATGCACAACCAAAGGATACAAGCTTTTGAGGAAAAGTCCATAATACATCAGAGAATATGTAAGATAAACCAAGAAGAAAACAGGATTCAAGAGGATTTAGAGAAAAGAGACACCCACTACCTCTTAGGCCTAGAAGATGTGAGCAGACACTTAGCTTCTAGTAACTTACCACTGCAGTCACCATAGCATAGGAACACACATTCAAATGTAGCATCCATTTTGGCACAGCAGATAGAATTTTGTTATGCAAAGATTAGGTGGTGAAGGGAAAAGAAATTCCAGTTAAATTGGATCTAAACTTCAAGGTTTGATTGGGACCCTGTCTTCAAAATAAAACTAAATACTGTGAAATGTAAGTTTATTGCATGTATCAAATTTTATCTTACAATTGTAACTACTAGTTTTGAGAACAGATGATGAATTAGTCAATTATAACTTTTTTTTTCTTTTTTCTTTTTTTTTGAGAGAGAGAGAGAGAGAGAGAGAGAGAGAGAGATACTTTTTCCATATGGCTCCTTGAGTTATATTCTGCTTTCCCAGTGTGATCATTAACAGGTCATTTTTGCAGAAACATTTGGGACTGTCTGTTCTCTCAGAGGTCTCTCTTAATCCTTGGATATCAAAACGATTCTCTATTGGAGCTACTATCCCGTTCTCTTCAACAATTATTAACTTAAAAGAAATACTTTACAGACCTTTTTTTGCCAAAGGTCTCCCAAAGATGCAGTTCTGTGTCACCACTTGGTAAAATCCTCTGTCTTTGCTTGAGTTGCAGTTTTGTCATCTATTTGCATTGTAGTCGCATCATTTGGACTTAGATTGTTCAGGGGGCAACCTGACGTCACTTAGTGTGTTTATTTCAAGTGCATAGAGGTTCTTTCTCCCCATCCTTACCCTTTCGGATTATGGAACAGCATAGGTCAATTATGCTTTGAAACTAAAATGCTAGCCAAAAGCCTAATCATGCTCACAAAAAAATACCCATACACAGGTTAAAACTTTTATGTCTTTCATGTGATTAAATTTGGGAGGAAATATGTTGCCACTACCACATTACTGATTATGGAATCGTGACTCCCGTAATTTCTGAAGCCACCCTAGCAAAGTTAATTATAAAATCTATAATGTGATGCTGTAATTTATATGGTGACTCCTTTGGTAAGGACCATAATCAGCTCACCTGGAGGATGTGGGTCCATTGAGAGCTGAGAAGTGGCTGCTGGGGTTCATGGGCCCACAAATTGTACCCCCTTTGCTGCTACAATAAATCCAGAGTTATATATTCTGTAGAGGTTATGACTTTGGGTTAATGACTACAGAGGCATGTGGTTGGATATCAGTGATGGTGGAAGATTCTGTGTCCAACTGTGATGGTTAACTTTATGTGTTAACTTTATGGCCACAAGACGCCCTTATGTTTGGTCAAACATTATTCTGGGTGTGTTTGTGAGGGTATTTCTGGATGCGATTTGAATTGGTAGCCTGGGTAGAACAAACTGCTCTCCCTAATGTGGGTGGGCCTCATCCAATCAGTAGAAGGCCTGAATAGAACAACAAGATTGAGTAAGAGGGAACTCCTCCTGCCTGACTGCCTACAGCTGAGACACCATTTTCTTTTTCCTGCTTTCAGACTCAAACTGAAACATCAGTTCTTCCTGGGTCTCAAGCCTACCAGCCTTCAGATGGGAACTTACATCATTAGATCTTCTGGTTCTCAGGCCTTCAAACTCAGACCACGACTACACTAGCAGCTTTCCAGCCTACCAACTGAAATTCCTGGGACTTGTCATCCTCCATATATACATAAGGGAGTGGCACCTGTATCAGATATTTCTGGTTCAAATCTTATCTTTGCCACATATTAGTTATGACATTTTTAACTTCCATGTGCCTCAGTTTCCTCACTTGTAAAATGGAGATAATAATAAAACCCACCCCATATGGTTTTTCTAAGGATTTAATAAACAAAAACATTTAAAAGAGTGCATGGTCCGGAAGATGGCGGCGTAGGAGGACGCGGGGCTCACAGCGCGTCCTGCCAATCACTTAGATTCCACCTACACCTGCCTAAAGAACCCAGAAAACCGCCAGAGGATTAGCAGAACGGAGTCTCCGGAGCCAAGCGCAGACGAGAGGCCCACGGAAGAGGGTAGGAAGGGCGGCGAGGCGGTGGGCGCTCCACGGACCGGCGGGAGGGAGCCGGGGCGGAGGGGCGGCTCGCCGGCCAAGCAGAGCCCCCGAGTCTGGCTGGCAAAAGCGGAGGGGCCGGACAGACTGTGTTCCGACAGCAAGTGCGACTTAGCGTCTGGGAGGTCAGAAGTTAACAGCTCTGCTCGGAAAGCGGGAAGGCTGGAGGACAAAGGGAGGGAGAGCTGCTGAGCCCCCGGACGACAGAGCTCAGCTTGGTGGGGAACAAAGGCGCTCGCCAGCGCCATCTCCCCCGCCCATCCCCCAGCCAAAATCCCAAAGGGAACCAGTTCCTGCCAGGGAACTTGCTCACTCCGCGCAAACACCCAACTCTGTGCTTCTGCGGAGCCAAACCTCCGGCAGCGGATCTGACTCCCTCCTGCTGCCACAGGGCTCCTCCTGAAGTGGATCACCTAAGGAGAAGCGAGCTAAGCCTGCCCCTCCAGCCCCCATGCACCTTGCCTACCCACCCCAGCTAATACGCCAGATCCCCAGCAACACAAGCCTGGCAGTGTGCAAGTAGCCCAGACGGGACACGCCACCCCACAGTGAATCCCGCCCCTAGGAGAGGGGAAGAGAAGGCACACACCAGTCTGACTGTGGCCCCAGCGGTGGGCTGGGGGCAGACATCGGGTCGGACTGCGGCCCCGCCCACTAACTCCAGTTATACACCACAGCACAGGGGAAGTGCCCTGCAGGTCCTCACCACGCCAGGGACTCTCCAAAATGACCAAACGGAAGAATTCCCCTCAGAAGAATCTCCAGGAAATAACAACAGCTAATGAACTGATCAAAAAGGATTTAAATAATATAACAGAAAGTGAATTTAGAATAATAGTCATAAAATTAATCGCTGGGCTTGAAAACAGTATACAGGACAGCAGAGAATCTCTTGCCACAAAGATCGAGGGACTAAGGAACAGTCACGAGGAGCTGAAAAACGCTTTAAACGAAATGCAAAACAAAATGGAAACCACGATGGCTCGGCTTGAAGAGGCAGAGGAGAGAATAGGTGAACTAGAAGATAAAGTTATGGAGAAAGAGGAAGCTGAAAGAAAGAGAGATAAAAAAATCCAGGAGTATGAGGGGAAAATTAGAGAACTAAGTGATACACTAAAAAAAAATAATATACGCATAATTGGTATCCCAGAGGAGGAAGAGAGAGGGAAAGGTGCTGAAGGGGTACTTGAACAAATTATAGCTGAGAACTTCCCTGAACTGGGGAAGGAAAAAGGCATTGAAATCCAAGAGGCACAGAGAACTCCCTTCAGACGTAACTTGAATCGATCTTCTGCACGACATATCATAGTGAAACTGGCAAAATACAAGGATAAAGAGAAAATTCTGAAAGCAGCAAGGGATAAACGTGCCCTCACATATAAAGGGAGACCTATAAGACTCGTGACTGATCTCTCCTTTGAAACTTGGCAGGCCAGAAAGGCTTGGCACGATATCTACAGTGTGCTAAACAGAAAAAATATGCAGCCGAGAATCCTTTATCCAGCAAGTCTGTCATTTAGAATAGAAGGAGAGATAAAGGTCTTCCCAAACAAACAAAAACTGAAGGAATTTGTCACCACGAAACCAGCCCTACAAGAGATCCTAAGGGGGATCCTGTGAGACAAAGTACCAGAGACATCACTACAAGCATAAAACATACAGACATCACAATGACTCTAAACCCATATCTTTCTATAATAACACTGAATGTAAATGGATTAAATGCGCCAACTAAAAGACATAGGGTATCAGAATGGATAAAAAAACAAGACCCATCTATTTGCTGTCTACAAGAGACTCATTTTAGATCTGAGGACACCTTTAGATTGAGAGTGAGGGGATGGAGAACTATTTATCATGCTCCTGGAAGCCAAAAGAAAGCTGGAGTAGCCATACTTATATCAGACAAACTAGACTTTAAATTAAAGGCTGTAACAAGAGATGAAGAAGGGCATTATATAATAATCACAGGGTCTATCCATCAGGAAGAGCTAACTATTATAAATGTCTATGCACCAAATACCCGAGCCCCCAGATATATAAAACAATTACTCATAAACATAAGCAACCTTATTGATAAGAATGTGGTCATTGCAGGGGACTTTAACACCCCACTTACAGAAATGGATAGATCATCTAGACACACAGTCAATAAAGAAACAAGGGCCCTGAATGATACATTGGATCAGATGGACTTGACAGATATATTTAGAACTCTGCATCCCAAAGCAACAGAATATACTTTCTTCTCGAGTGCACATGGAACATTCTCCAAGATAGATCATATACTGGGTCACAAAACAGCCCTTCATAAGTTTACAAGAATTGAAATTATACCATGCATACTTTCAGACCACAATGCTATGAAGCTTGAAATCAACCACAGGAAAAAGTCTGGAAAACCTCCAAAAGCATGGAGGTTAAAGAACACCCTACTAACGAATGAGTGGGTCAACCAGGCAATTAGAGAAGAAATTAAAATATATATGGAAACAAACGAAAATGAAAATACGACAATCCAAACGCTTTGGGATGCAGCGAAGGCAGTCCTGAGAGGAAAATACATTGCAATCCAGGCCTATCTCAAGAAACAAGAAAAATCCCAAATACAAAATCTAACAGCACACCTAAAGGAAATAGAAGCAGAACAGCAAAGGCAGCCTAAACCCAGCAGAAGAAGAGAAATAATAAAGATCAGAGCAGAAATAAACAATATAGAATCTAAAAAAACTGTAGAGCAGATCAACGAAACCAAGAGTTGGTTCTTTGAAAAAATAAACAAAATTGACAAACCTCTAGCCAGGCTTCTCAAAAAGAAAAGGGAGATGACCCAAATAGATAAGATCATGAATGAAAATGGAATGATTACAACCAATCCCTCAGAGATACAAACAATTATCAGGGAATACTATGAAAAATTATATGCCAGCAAATTGGACAACCTGGAAGAAATGGACAAATTTCTAAACACCCACACTCTTCCAAAACTCAATCAGGAGGAAATAGAAAGCTTGAACAGACCCATAACCAGCGAAGAAATTGAATCGGTTATCAAAAATCTCCCAACAAATAAGAGTCCAGGACCAGATGGCTTCCCAGGGGAGTTCTACCAGACATTTAAAGCAGAGATAATACCTATCCTTCTCAAGCTATTCCAAGAAATAGAAAGGGAAGGAAAACTTCCAGACTCATTCTATGAAGCCAGTATTACTTTGATTCCTAAACCAGACAGAGACCCAGTAAAAAAAGAGAACTACAGGCCAATATCCCTGATGAATATGGATGCAAAAATTCTTAATAAGATACTAGCAAATCGAATTCAACAGCATATAAAAAGAATTATTCACCATGATCAAGTGGGATTCATTCCTGGGATGCAGGGCTGGTTCAACATTCGCAAATTGATCAACGTGATACATCACATTAACAAAAAAAAAGAGAAGAACCATATGATCCTGTCAATCGATGCAGAAAAGGCCTTTGACAAAATCCAGCACCCTTTCTTAATAAAAACCCTTGAGAAAGTCGGGATAGAAGGAACATACTTAAAGATCATAAAGGCCATTTATGAAAAGCCCACAGCTAACATCATCCTCAACGGGGAAAAACTGAGAGCTTTTTCCCTGAGATCAGGAACACGACAGGGATGCCCACTGTCACCGCTGTTGTTTAATATAGTGCTGGAAGTTCTAGCATCAGCAATCAGACAACAAAAGGAAATCAAAGGCATCAAAATTGGCAAAGATGAAGTCAAGCTTTCGCTTTTTGCAGATGACATGATATTATACATGGAAAATCCGATAGACTCCACCAAAAGTCTGCTAGAACTGATACATGAATTCAGCAAAGTTGCAGGATACAAAATCAATGTGCAGAAATCAGTTGCATTCTTATACACTAACAATGAAGCAACAGAAAGACAAATGAAGAAACTGATCCCATTCACAATTGCACCAAGAAGCATAAAATACCTAGGAATCAATCTAACCAAAGATGTAAAAGATCTGCATGCTGAAAACTATAGAAAGCTTATGCAGGTAATTGAAGAAGATATAAAGAAATGGAAAGACATTCCCTGCTCATGGATTGGAAGAATAAATATTGTCAAAATGTCAATACTACCCAAAGCTATCTACACATTCAATGCAATCCCAATCAAAATTGCACCAGCATTCTTCTCGAAACTAGAACAAGCAATCCTAAAATTCATATGGAACCACAAAAGGCCCCGAATAGCCAAAGTAATTTTGAAGAAGAAGACCAAAGCAGGAGGCATCACAATCCCAGACTTTAGCCTCTACTACAAAGCTGTCATCATCAAGACAGCATGGTATTGGCATAAAAACAGACACATAGACCAATGGAATAGAATAGAAACCCCAGAACTAGACCCACAAACGTATGGCCAACTCATCTTTGACAAAGCAGGAAAGAACATCCAATGGAAAAAAGACAGTCTCTTTAACAAATGGTGCTGGGAGAACTGGACAGCAACATGCAGAAGGTTGAAACTAGACCACTTTCTCACACCATTCACAAAAATAAACTCAAAATGGATAAAGGACCTGAATGTGAGACAGGAAACCATCAAAACCTTAGAGGAGAAAGCAGGAAAAGACCTCTCTGACCTCAGCCGTAGCAATCTCTTACTCGGCACATCCCCAAAGGCAAGGGAATTAAAAGCAAAAGTGAATTACTGGGACCTTATGAAGATAAAAAGCTTCTGCACAGCAAAGGAAACAACCAACAAAACTAAAAGGCAACCAACGGAATGGGAAAAGTTATTTGCAAATGACACATCGGACAAAGGGCTAGTATCCAAAATCTATAAAGAGCTCATCAAACTCCACACCCGAAAAACAAATAACCCAGTGAAGAAATGGGCAGAAAACATGAATAGACACTTCTCTAAAGAAGACATCCGGATGGCCAACAGGCACATGAAAAGATGTTCAACGTCGCTCCTTATCAGGGAAATACAAATCAAAACCACACTCAGATACCACCTCACGCCAGTCAGAGTGGCCAAAATGAAGAAATCAGGAGACTATAGATGCTGGAGAGGATGTGGAGAAACAGGAACCCTCTTGCACTGTTGGTGGGAATGCAAATTGGTGCAGCCGCTCTGGAAAGCAGTGTGGAGGTTCCTCAGAAAATTAAAAATAGACCTACCCTATGACCCAGCAATAGCACTGCTAGGAATTTATCCAAGGGATACAGGAGTACTGATGCATAGGGGCACCTGTACCCCAATGTTTATAGCGGCACTCTCAACAATAGCCAAATTATGGAAAGAGCCTAAATGTCCATCAACTGATGAATGGATAAAGAAATTGTGGTTTATATACACAATGGAATACTACGTGGCAATGAGAAAAAATGAAATATGGCCTTTTGTAGCAACATGGATGGAACTGGAGAGTGTGATGCTAAGTGAAATAAGCCATATAGAGAAAGACAGATACCATATGGTTTCACTCTTATGTGGATCCTGAGAAACATAACAGAAACCCATGGGGGAGGGGAAGGAAAAAAAAAAAAAAAAAGAGGTTAGAGTGGGAGAGAGCCAAAGCATAAGAGACTGTTAAAAACTGAGAACAAACTGAGGGTTGATGGGGGGTGGGAGGGAGGGCAGGGTGGGTGATGGGTATTGAGGAGGGCACCTTTTGGGATGAGCACTGGGTGTTGTATGGAAACCAATTTGACAGTAAATTTCATATATTAAAAAAAAATAAATAAATAAATAAATAAAATAAAATAAAAGAGTGCATGGCCTATAGTAAGTGTTCAATAAATGTCACCTTTGATCTCAGGGATACACAAAGATGATGAATCTTGTGTTTATGATTTTGGATTTGGTGTCTCCTGGGTGAGGTTTTGAGATGTGGCTCAGGGAGTCTTCACATCTTGTCCCTGCCCTTTTTGACCTTTCCCTTGTTTTCCCGTCTCTTAATTACCCTATATCATAATCATTCCTGTAAATATTTATATCTCCAGGCTGACATTGTCATCCTGATCAACAGAATCCATCTCTGAGATCTCTGCACTCAGAATCTCAGGGATATTAGAACTAGAAAGTAAAGAGCATCTACTGCAAACAAATTTAAATTTCCTCTCCTTTATGAAGATAATGAAAAGTTATACATGACCTTGGCAGTAAAATTTGGAAAGCAGAGAAAAGATAATCTTTCCTGAGTTTGCTTGGTAGTAAGTCGTTTCATTCTTTGCACTCCCATAGCATTTTTTTATGCCTCTCTTTTATAATATTTGATGGTGTGTGTTTTTCACCCATTTTCCCCAAGACAAGGAGAAGGCCCTCCTTCCATGCCTCAGTGGATGGCCTGCCCACCACCTTCACTCATAAATAGATGTATAACTAAGTTACTGACTAATTATATGAAGGGTTGAGTGGGTAAGTGAAGGAAGGGAGGAAGAAAGGGAGGAAGGAAGGAAGGACTGAGACAAATAAATATTTTCTCCACAGCCTTATCTTATGGGTACCAGATCACCTGAGACTGGAATGAAAGCCCTACCTCTAACAGGCTGTATTATATGTATACATATTTTTATGACTTACATTGGAAATTAAGCATGTGGTAATGGCCCATTTCATTTTTATGAATGTGTAAATTAGGACAATAAAATCTGAAATTAAATTCACAGACCAGCTTCAACTCTGCCATCTCTAGTTTTCCTTGCTATGTCCTTTCCAGGACACTCAGCTCAGAATTTTAGTTTAGTATATTTTAAAATTTCCTGGGTTATCTTTTTCCCTGTATTAACCTTTTTGCTAAATCCAATTGTTCCCTTTAGACATGACTGGTTGATCTAAGGTTAGATGTAGTAAGTAAAAGAGTAGATTCACAAAGGCATGCACTAAGGAGCCTCAGGTGGTAGAACTTACAATAGTCTATATCTGTGGCTTTCTTAGGAATTTAATCATAAATAGCTCAAATATAATAAAGCACATTAAAAAGAGACATGAATCCTGGACCCAATCAAGCTTCTACACCCATTAGTGATTTGTAGAAAAATAGAGAGGACAGAGAAATGTGGAGGCGGGTATAGGCAACAAAATCACAACTGCTGGAAATTCTATGAGGCAAAGACTAGTTCCTTCAAAAAGTAAAGAGAGAGAGCATGAGGTGTGGGGATATAAGGGTAATCTATTGATAAGAAGCACATCAAGTCAACCCAAGGTGTGAGCCTTGTTTGGATCTTGATTCAAGCAAAATAATGGTTAAATAAAGTGACATTTGTCAGATAATTGAACCATGTATATTAACAAGTTATTATCAAATTTTAAAAGGTGAGATAATGATATTATGGTTGTATACTTTTTAAGGTGTTCTTATCTTTTACAGGTGTACACTAAAGTATTTCTGAGTAAAATATTGTAATTTTTCAGATTCAAAATAATACAGAAGGGAGTTTTGCTTCTAGCTAAGATGGAGGAACAGGGGCCAGATTTATCCCTTTCCTGAAACTCCCTCTCCTCCAAAAAAGACAAAATACATGAAATAATGGTTTTTAAGGCAGTGGACAAAGGACAGTCTTTTCTGAGAGAAATGGGAAAAATAGGTGAGTCCTATCATTGCAATGGCTTCCTGAATTGAAAAAGTCTCTAGATGATGGCACAAGAAAGATGTAACCCCAAAAGAATCCAAAGGTCTCCCTGAGTGGAAGAGATAGAGTGGAGACTCCAAGGAGGGAATTATTGGCGGGGCAGAATACTGGAAATGAGAGAGCTGCACAGAAAAAAATCTCAGAGATATGTGGAGAGTCACCCATGAACATTCAAGAGTGTGCATCAGTGCATGCATGTGAAGAAAGTATCTGAGGCCAGAGAAAGAACTATCCAAAAGGATCAGAGGGAACAGTGCCCAGGTCTCACACAAGGGCCTGCTCTCAGCAACTAGCCGCAAGAACCTACAAGTCAAGGGGCATGTAGTTGAGCATTCAGGAGGATCTGGCCTCAGTAATAGGGGATAATTAGACCTAGATTGAGCATTGCTCTGGATTTACTCAATAAATCAAAAAGCAAGACTCAAAAGGATCAAGTTGTTTCCAAGTAACTTAATTGCATTCCCAGAACTGTTCAAGAACTTGTGAGAATAAAAAATGTCCTCTGCCCAACAAGGTAAAATTTATAATGTCTGGCATCCAATAAAAAACTACCAGGTATGCAAAACGCAGAAAAACTCTGTCGATAATGAAGAGGATAATCAATCAATGGAAACTGACAGAGAACCAGCAAAGATTTTAGAAATAGCAGATAAGGACATTAAAAGTTATAATAACTGTATTTCAGATGTTCCAATGCAGTGGCTAGAAGGGATATACTAATATCAGGAAAAAAAAATAGAGTATAAGACAAAAACTTGCTAGAAACAAAGAGCGGCATTCTATAATGATAAAAGGGTCAATTATCCAGAATATGAAACAATTTATACATATATTCACCTAATACCAAAGCCTGAAAATATGCGAAGCAAAAACTGGCAGAATTGAAGATAGAAATAAACAATTCAATAATAATAGTAGGAGATGTCAATACCCCACTCTCAACCAATAATGGATAAAACAACTAGACAAAATTAGCAAGTAAATAAAAGATTAGAACAACACTAGTAACCAACATGACCCAACATATTATATAGAACAATCCATCCAACAGCAAAATATGCATTCATTTTAAATGCACATGTAACATTTACCAAGATAGTCCATAATGTAAGCAATAAAACAGGTTTTAATAAATTTTAAAGATTTTTAGTTACATAAATTTTTTTCTCTGAGCACAATAAAATTACATTAGAAATCATAAGAGAAATCTATCAGAGACATCCTCAAATATTTGCAAATCAAATAACACACTTCTAAGTAAACCATGAGTCATAAAATAAATCAAAACAGAATTTACAAAGTTTTTTCAACTGAATGCAAATAAAAATACAACATATCAGAATTTGTGGGAAGCAGCTGAAGCAGCACTTACAGGAAAATGTGTAACATACATGCCAAAGTAGCAAAGATGAGAAGTCTCCCATCAATTACCTTAGCTTCTACTTTAAGAAACGAAAAAAGGAAGAGCAAATTAAATCAAAGTAATCAGAACAAAGGAAATAATTAAGGTCAAAGTGGAAATCAATAAAGAATAATAAAGAAAATCAATTAAAAAAAACCTGGTTCTTTGGGAAGATCAATAAAGCTGTTAAAAGTCTAGCCAGACGGATAAATTACCAATATCAGGAATGAGAAAGGTGACAGTATTACAGGCTCTACAGATATTAAAATGATAGCAAGTAAATATAATTAACACCAACAAACATATAAACTTGAGAACTTAGCTAAAATGGGGAAATTCTTTGAGAGACACAAAATATCAAGCCTTACTCAAGAAAAAAAAATAGGTAAATTGAATGAGCCATATCTATTAAAGAAATTAAGTTTGTAGTTAAAATTGTTTTCACAAAGAGAACTCCAGGCCCAGATGATGTCATTGGTGAATTCCACAAAACTTTTAAGGGAGAAATAATACCAATTCTATGGAAACTCCCCCAATAGATTCAAGATGATGGAATATTTCTCCACTTATTCTATGATTTCAGCATTACACTGATACCAAAATTGGGCAATGATATTATATGAAAAAAACATTCACAGAAAACAAAGGTCCTTACAAAGTTATTGTGAGATCCAATGAGAAAATCAATCCTCAAATTCTCTCTATTCTACATTCTAATTATCATGTAAGTCCCTTCTTCCCACTTTTATGAACTTTCAGTCCCCCAACCTGTTTTGGATGACTACCCAAACCTTACTGTTTTCCTTTTTACCTTTAATCCCCCAAATCTCCATACTATTAATGGATGGATCCTCTGAAATTGTAAATCTTGACCTCAATTGCCCTCTTTTCCCCAGATTAGAGCCTTAACTCATTGACAAGTTTTTGTATGACTCTTCATGATCTGATCTGTTGGTCCCTAGGTTCATTTCTTGTCTCTCCCTTTCTTCATGTTTCTCTCCATGATCCAGCCACTCTGACCTGCTTGCTTTTCCCCAAAACAAAAGTCATGTGCTTGTTCTTGCCTCTGGTCTCTGATACCTACTGATACCTCTTTTTGGAATGTTTTCTCTACCCTGCCCATCTCTGTCTCATCTTCTTCTGGTTAACTACAAATACTATTTTAAGAGAGATGTCAATTCTTCCATGAAACCTTTCCTGACTCTCCCCATCCACCCAACTCTGGGTCAGGTGCCCTCCTAATGCTCTCATAGATCATTTGGCTACCACTGCTGCAGCATTTTATAATCATAACTGTTTATTTATTTTCTCACTAGGTTCTCATCTCTTCATGAGCAAGGATCATGCGTTGCTTACTGTGGTCCTTTCAACACACAGATGATTCTGTGAGATAGAAAGGATGCTCAACAAGTATTTGTTAACTGGACAATGAGTTCCATTTATTAAATGCTTACAATGTTCCAGGCACTGTGCTAGGGACTTTATGGACATTATTATTATTTTTTTAGCACATCCATCCAAGGGTTACTATTCTAATATCCACTATACAGAAGAGGAACTGAGGTACAGAAAATGTTACGACTTATTTGACATCACAACAGATAGAGTGTATAGCCAGAATTCAAGCTCAAGTCAATGGGTTTCTAGAATCTATGCTACTAACCACAATAATTTACACATGAATTAATGAATCATTGAATGAATGAATGAATGAATGAATTCAACATCTATTTACTAAGTACCACCATATGTCAAGATCTGTTGTAGGTGCTGATACTGTAGTAAAGTACACAGAACAAAATTCATGCCTTCAAGGAGCTTATGTTCTAGATGAGAAGATGGTAAACAAAATACATAAATAATCTGATGTATTATGGATGGAACAAAGACAAGAAAGAGATTGAGAGTGGCCTAATCTGAAATAGAGTGGTTTCAGGACAGGCATCACTGAGAAAATGACCCAAAGGTGAATATGAATGAAGGCTTTTCTAACACTTCATAATGGTTTGCAAATAAAGATTTTCAGATAAATAATAGTGTTTTTAGTGTATATATGTCCCACATATAGAACATATTTATACTAAAAAATAATTTGTCGTATATTTTTATTTGTTAAATTTGGCAACCCTGCACTCATGGCAAAGCTCACCTCTAGTTCAAACTTGGAGGAACTGCTTTTCATTACTAATTGTGGATCTATAGGATCTGTGTTTTTCTGAAAATTCTGAAATATGAGATTGTAGGGCATTGGTGTATTAGCATGCAGCTTTAGCAGAGTTCTCCTTGGCAGTTCCACATAGATGTCTCCCAGAAGCAAGAAATATCATTTTGTAGATCTTGACAGATGGGTCTTGCCCATGAGGGAGGGCAGTGAGGACAATTCCTAACAACTGGCATATCAACAGACTCCAAAAGAGAGCTATTAAAAATAAGATTGTGTTAGCACTGATTTATGCTGAACAAAATAAGCAAAACAAGAAACCCATTAGAAGGAAGATATAAGACATTTAACATTTGAGGACTTTGAAAGGCAGAAGAATGGTGCATAATTAGTTCTTATTTTGCTAGGTTATAAAATTCTGCTTTTCAAGGAGGAGCTAATAATATAATGGAAAATGTTATCTAAACTTGGGCAGAGTCTGACACGGGTATGACTGAGTTTCCTCTTACGTGCTGTAAACTATACAACTATGGAGCAAACTCCAAATCAAGAACCCTTAGAACAAGTGCAGCCCCTAATAATATGTCTTTCAAATTGCCTTTCCTCAACTTCAGTCTCCATAGGCTCTTACCTGGCACGTCCTTCATGTGACAAGCTTAAATGTCATTTCCTCAGCAAGTATACCTGCACCTCTAGGACTCCATTACATCTCCATGTTATCTGTCCTTTCTCATAACACTTATCACACTGATAATTAGTTGTGCAGTCCATCTTCCCCACTAGCCTGGGGCCATGCATCCACTATATCCATTACTATCTCTTCAACACCCAGCATGGTTTGGGTCAATAGATGGTGTTCAGTAAATATGAATTGACTTGGTTAAAAGCTTTCAAGGGGTTGGCAGCCTCACCAAGCTGAGCTTATTATAGAATCTGGTCTAACTTTGAATGAAATTAGACTCAGCAGAGTCCAGAAGAATGGTAAGGTGCAATTCTTTAAGAAAGAAGTTTGTATAGCATTGCTTTTCTAAGTGAGAAATTAATAAGCACTATTTGTTTAAAAAAGGTGAAACCTCAGGACTCAGCTGTTTATATTCTAAGATGAAAGGAATAAAGGGAGCTAATGTATGCATGGTGTTCTAGACTCTTCTTTCGTAGGTGGTAAGCTGAGTACATATTATAGGGTAATAAGGAAATTATGATCAACAGATATACCAGTTGACCCCACTTTCATAAGCATCCATTTGTTTGGGTAACATACATACCTGATGATAGGATTTGATAACTTCTCACGTCACTTTCATTTCTAGTGTTCTATGTCTCCATGAAGCTAATCCAGATTAAAGAAGTATTATGTCCACAGGAATAATATACTCAAAGTTAGCCTACGGTTTCTCAATCTTCACACTATTGATATTTGTGCAGGATAGTTTTTTTTCATTATTATTATTTTGGAGAGAGTGCTACCCTGTGCATTTTAGAATGTTAAGTAGCATACCTGAACTCTAACCATTAGATGCCAGCAGCACCACCTCCCCAAGGTATGACAACTTAAAATGTCTTTAAATATTTCCAGATGTCCCTAGGAGTAACATCAATCTCAGCTGAGAACCACTGAGTTAATCTTTACTGAGTCCTTGAAACATTCCATCCCTCTACTAAGTGCCCATAAGAGATATCTTCTCATTTAATCCTTCAAAAAATTACTATGAGATAGGAATAATTAGTATACCCATTCTACAGATGGGGAAAAGTTTGATGACTGCTTAGGCTTGTCATCTCTTATCTGTACTTCAAATGGTTATGGGGAGAAAGGGGCAAATTAGGATTTGGTGGGGGAAAGCAAAGTAGATACTGAGCATTCACTAATGTGAAGGCTTTCTAACTGCTTTCCAACAAAGGCCAGCTCGGGACAGCTAAGAATTCCTTATGGGCCTTCATTAAGGGGGTAACCCTAGGGCAATCAGAGCTAGTCTGTCTTCATTTTCTATCTGTGAGCTTGCCAGCTGTCAGCGGGCTACGTGCTTAAGTAAACAAGAAAGATATGAACAGGAAGATGAAAGCCAAAATTAAATGATTATTGTTATTATTTGTTCTCTAACATTTAGAAATAGTGAATCCATACAAAGTTAGTCTATTGCCCGTGTGTCAGATTTCAACCTGGGGTGCCAGCCGTAAAATCTGATGCCAAATGTCTGATCCCAATGATCCCTGGCCCACCCCAGCCCTCCACGTCTGGAAGAGCTAGAAGAAGAACTCGGGGCAAGGCTACAGTGAGGGCTCTGTGTGTGGTAAAGTTGTTTTACGAGCCATCTCCATCCTGTCTCAGCAAGAGAAAAGCAATCCCACCGACAGTGGAGGCAGCTCCTGACATCCCCTGTGAGGCCAGAGAGGAGGGACAAGACTCCTCCAGGCTGGGCTGATGGAAAATACCTCAACTACCAGGACAGTTAGTTTCTCAGCCAGATGGTTAATTAAAAGCCCTCCCTGTGGGATGTGGCCCTGGCTGGAAATCTTCTCCAGAGGAAAACATGAGAGGTTTCCTATAGCAAACTCACAGGCCAAGTTACCAGCTCTAAACTTCCCCACCCAAAACCAGGGTTCCACATCTATGGGACCTACTAGGTCTGTAACTCAGGAGAAACGCTCACATATACACCATGAGGCACATATAAGAATGTCTATAGCAGCACTTCTAACAGTTCGAATGGTACTTGGATGCAAGCCCAAATGTCTATCATTGGGAAAGAGGATGGCCAGCCTGTGGGATATTCATACAAGAGAACACGATACAGCATTCAGAATGAAAGCAGCAGCCTTTCACTTCCGAATAGGGTGGAATACAGGAACCAGGTTTACCCTTCTGCCTAAAACAAACAACCACCCCCACACACATGCACACACACATGTGCACACACACACACACACACACACACACACCAATAATAACAACAAAGCAGACAAAATATGTAAAACCAGCAGTTTTTAAGACCCTGGAAATCTGGCAACGAAGGACAATGATTTCCAGGAGACAAAAAAACAAATGGGATATCACCTACAATTACCTGCAGTTACTGACTTAAGAGGATTTTCAGGCCAAGCACAGGAAAGGCATAATCAGGTCAGGCCAAGTTGGCTCTCTGATTTTCGTCCATAAAAACACAAGTTGTGTCCTATGGACATGAGACAATATTGCCTGTAAACACTGACCAGTGAGGCATCTATATGTAAATTCATTTGTAAGGAAAAGTGTAAAATACTTAGAATTAAAATAAATGAAGTCACTATATATTAATATTTGTGGGAATCAGGTAAAGTGATACTTAAAGGAAAAATTATAAATCTGAATACATTTATCATAAACCAAAAAGAAATGAAAATAAACTAGGTAATTGTTCAACTAAAGAAAGCTAGAGAATAAGCTGCTGAATAACCATAATGGGGGAAATAAAGATAATGGTAGAACCAATGAAATTAGCAGACTAAAAAAATTTAAATGATTAAAAATAAATGTTGAGTCTTTGAAGACACCAGTGTGTTTAGCAAAACTTACAGTAAAATTGATGATGAGAAAAGGGAAAAGCCCAAATAACAAAGTATGGAATGAAAGACACAACCTCAAATAAAGCAGAGATTTTTACAAATCTTACAAACATATTATTCTGAACAACTATACTCCAATAAATTTTATAACCCAGATGCAAATGTAAATTTTCAAGAAAAATACAAAATGCTAAAATTGACCCTAAAGAAACAGAAAAGTTAAATAAATGATATCATTTACAAAGACTGAAATAGTAATTATCTCCCTACCTCCTACAACCCTTCCCAAAGCATTTTTTATTGAAGAGGCTTCCCAAATTTTCAAGGAACAGATAAGACAAAAGACATTCTAGAGAAAAAAATGTATCCAATGAATTTTTTCACGGTTAGTACAACCCTGATATCAAAATAGATATGAACAACACAAGAAGAGGTGGAAAGGGCTTTCTTAAATAAGTAAATTTAATAATCAAAAAAACTAAAATAATATTCCCAATATTAATACAGCTAGTAATTGATACTTTGATAACCTAAAAATCAAGATTTCTACTTTAAGGAAGAGCATGATAGATAAAATTAACAAATTGAAGACATTAACAATATGTAAAACTCACAAATGATTAATATCTACAGCAAATAAAGAACTCTTTAAAATCAACAACAAAAATACCCAGGCTATCTAGTTACCATGGCTGCAAAACAAATTACCCTCAAATTTATTGGCTTCAAATAATGCATTTGTTTTGTTCAGGGATTTGCAGTTTGGGGAGGGCTGACTGGGGACAGCTTACCTCTGCTCCACTCACTTTTAGCAACAGCAATTTGAAGGCTGGGTATAGGAACCATGTAAGGAGGGTAATCTATAGCCCCATAGGCCAAATGCCATTTTTCTTCATCTCACGAACTAAGAACGGCTTAAATATTTACTATTTGGCTCTTCAAGAAAATGTTTGCTGACCCTTATCCTAAAGGCTCACTCAATCACATGTGTCACAATTGATGATGGCAAGCAGCTAAATTCTAAGCTGGAGATGTAGACAAAAATATCTAACACTGTTTTGTCGTGCGATCTGGCTTCCTCACAATATGGTAGGTGGGTTTCAAGGGCAAAAAGAGAAAAAAGAGAAAGAGAAAGAGAGATAGGAGAGAGAGAAACAGAGAGAAGTTTTATTGCTTTTTATGACCTAACCTCAAAAGTAATGCAGTAATCTTTTACCACATTCTATTAATTGAGGTAGCTCCAAAGTCCTACCTAGATTCAAGGAAGGGGAATGAGACTCCTCATCTTGATGGGAAATGCCAAAACTCTGGAAGTGAATGTGGAATGGAAAATATTACTATGGCCATTTTTGGAAAATACAGTCCTCTATAAAAGAAAATCTAAAAGAAAGGTGCAAAGAATGTGAGTAGGCATAGCAGGTAAGCCTAGATGCCTAGTAAGCATATAAGGAAATACTCAATAAACAGAGAAAGTCATATTAGAATAAGGAAGTCTCATTAATATCTACTAGATTGGGAAAATAAAAAATAATATTGGATAATATGAAGCACCATCAGAGTTGGGGAAGAAACAGTAAACTTCGCGTCTTTATAGTAAATTGTACAATTTACTAGAAAGCAGTATGGAATAATTTGAAGTGTCTATAGATGTCTATAATCCGGCATCTCCACTCTCAGTATATATATAATTGAAACACTCTCATAGGAGTACCCAAGGAGAGTGTCCCTTATAACATTGTTTATACTAGAAAAAGAAAAAGGAATATGAAAACAGCTAAATTCCTATCAATAGAGGAATGAATAAACAAAATGAAATATATGCAAATCATAGAATTCTATCCAGTACCTTGATATAAATAGATCTCAAAAATATAGTGAGTGAGGAAAGTAAGAAATGGAGAGACAGGTACAACACAGGGAAGGGGACCCACACAGGGGATGGGCAAGAATACAGGAATCAGGGAGAAAAGATTCAAAAATTAAATTTATTTTTCTAGAAAAAAATGGATCCCTTGGGAAGCTTAGTAAAAAATAGTTTTCTTGGGCCTCGCTCCTGGAAATGCTGGCTTGATGGGCCTAAGGTAGAACCCAAGAATCTATATATATTTTTTATAACTGTATCTAGATGAATCCCAAGATCAGATGAGTTTTGAAGACATAGTAATTTAACATATTTGGAGTTGCAAGTAAGTTGCCGTTTATATTCCTGGTTTTCAAGCAATAGAAACTGACTCAGGCTGACAAAAGCAAATGGTATTTACTGGAAGGATGTCAGGGAATTCAGAGAATTGTCAGGAAGGATGGAGAGCCTGGCTGGGAAAGAGCAAGAACCCCACAACTCCAGGTCTGGATGGCAACAGCTGGAATGAATGGAGACAGGTTGTGTCCCATTCTTTTTAATGTTTTGCTTACAAAGCAATTTGAATTTTGGGGAGCAAGTAACTAATTGGCCTAGAAAGTCATCTAAATCAATAGTCCCATCAGCTTGCGTTTGGTAAGAAAAGGTAATTCCCAAATATAACCCAGGGTGTTGTTACAAAAAGAAGATAAAATGTATGGTGGGCAGTTACAAAGCATTAATTTCCCACTAGGTCTGGGCAGAGAGGAAAGAATCAGAAGAAGTAAATGGAAAAATAAGAGATCTTGGAGTTAGATAAGATCTGGGTTCAAATTCCGGTTATGCCTCATCTGTCTTACCATGGGCAGGTTCCTTAACCACTCTGATATATAACCTCCTCTCAGGGCTGTGCTGTCACATGAAAAATGCCTGGGATAGCTGGTCCTTTCTTTGCCATCACTGACATCAGGGTAAATTGTCCAATATGCTCATACAAATGGGCTGGAGATGGTGGCATCATGGAAAGGTTCGTGCACATGAGCTTTCATCATTAGGAAAGTAACGGTGTTTGAGACTGTGTCTCTTCACAGGCCACTTCTAGGGTTAATATTCTGAGACTATCTGAGCCTCTTCTTGAGGTAGTTGGAACCTCACATATGAACTGGTAAACATCTCAAACCTTTGGAACCTCCGGTCGTTGTCGTCATCATCATCATCATCATCATCTCAGGACTCATGGGTATTCTCCAGGCTTTTCTTTGGCCAGCATATTTATGTTTGATGAATAATTTGTACACATTAAAAGAAGATAAAGAGTTTTCCCTCCTTAAATTCATTTGTTTAAAATGGAGAGCTTAAAAGAAAGATTAAACCTAGCAATGTGATCATCTATAACCAGTGCTCCCAGATACCTGCTGTCCCCGTTAGCCTTGCCAGCTGCTACTGCTCCTCCTCAATCCTATGGTGTCTGTCTCCACGAGGCTTGTGATAACAGACAGATGTAAACAATGAACTCCACTCGGGGCAGAGGTTAAGCCAGTCAGTTGAATCCCCTTGGAAGGCAGTGTTCTCAAGAGTTCTGTTGCTCCTGACTTTAAATATGGGTGGCCTCCAAAGTTAACAAAAGGTCAGCAGCTTAATCCGCCATGAAAACCAGATTCCTGGTCCTCCTGGTGTTATCTCATCCTCCCTTATCCCAAACAGGCACTAGCTACAGCACCCATTTACCATGTTGTCAAGTTTTTTAATATCCCTTGAAAAGTTATAGATGGCATCCACCCACGGAGATACTCAGATGGTGGTAGAGAGGAATTGTGGGGAGTTTATGAGACTGCTAGGTGTCAAGAATAAGGAAGTTCTGGAAAGATATCAGGAATGGCATATACATAAGGAGAAATCCAAAGAGGTTTACAGGTAAAGGTACAAAGACTCAGTCATAAATGAGAAACTAGAGTACAGAAAAGAGGTCAGAAGGGCTTAGAACAATGACATTTTCTTGAGATTTTTGGTATAAGTACATTTGGGTTACACTTGGATTTTATAACAAATTTTAATTTCTGTAAAATTTTTCAAAAGTAATTTTCTCCAATTGAATTCCCCCAAAAAATTACTTCTGAGAGAACCTACTCATTTCCAGAATTTATCCAGGGGGATAGTTTGAATAAAATGACACAATGAGTATGTTAAACCAACATATATAATCAGTGTCACTTTTGCGGCACCTGTGGGGCTCAGTTGGTTGAGCATCTGACTCTTGATTTCGGCTCAGGTCATGATCTCATGGTTCGTGGGTTCAAGCCCCACATCAGGCTTCTCTCTCTCTCTCTCTCTCTCTCTCTCTCTCTCTCTCTCTAAATAAGTAAATGTAAAAAAAGTCAGTGTCAGATTTTTGGGACCTCAGAGCTTCCTTTTCCTTACATCACTCTACTTCATTCTACTTGACTGTGCGACACCTAAAATGAGAATTTTTTTTAATGTTTATTTTTGAGACAGAGAGACAGACAGAGACAGAGAGAGAGAGACAGGACGCGAGTGGAGGAGAGGCAGAGAGAGAGGGAGACACAGAATCAGAAGCAGGCTCCAGGCTCAGAGCTGTCAGCACAGAGCCTGCTGCGAGACTCAAACCCACAAACCATGAGATCATGACCAGAGCTGAAGTCAGATGCTTAACCAACTGAGCCACCCAGGTGCTCCGAGAATTTTTAATATAATAGAAATTATGGGCTATATATACATATACACAATAGAATACCATGTAGCCATGAAAAATTACATTGTAGAGCCATATCTTTTAAAGTATGGCTTGAGAAAGAACAGTATAAAAATCAGCTAGCATTGCTTATTAAAATCATAGATTCCTGGATACTATTCCAGACCTATTGGTTCAGGGTCTCTGCAGAAGAATTGAGAACAGGCAGGTGAACATCCTCTCCAGGTGATTCATAGGCATCGTAAAGGTTTAGAGTCTTTGTGGTCGAAAAATATGTCATGTTTTAAGAAAATCTTTTTATATAATATGTGTAGCATAACTCCAATTTTGTAAAACAGGAAAATGCATAAAAATGCTCAGAATATACACTAGAAAGCAGAATGATACACACCAAATATGAGCTGCTGTTACCTCTGGGGTATAGGATAATAAATGATTTTTATTTTCTTTCTATATTTTGGCTCTGAAATTTTTATAATGAAAATATATACTATTGTAATATTAGAGAAAATCTCAATTTTCCTGAAAATATTGGTATTTGAATGGATTCTGAGAAAGATCTTACTGATAGTGGCTTGTTGTAAAACAAGAATAAACAAAGAGTCAGGAGGATGGTAACCTGATGAGGATGGAACACAGGAAAAAGTGTCCTCTTGAGGCAAGAGCCAGGGCAGGGGAGGGGTGGGGATGCGGGGTGGGCTGGACAGGAAAGACAGACTTCGACCCCATGAAATACATGTTGGATAAGTACTTGAGACTGCAGTTTTTTAAAGCCTTTAATGTTTGGGAAAAAATGTTTAAACATCTCACAGGGAAAAGGTTGAACCACAAACTACAGACCCCATTCTCTGTTGTTGTTTTATTTCCACTTAGAACTGCTCAGGACATGCATGCATGAGAAAATGTTTTGTAGCAGTGCCGAAATTTGCGTGTGAGCACCATGGGAGACAGGGAGGCATCCTGTGCATGGCAGAGCTCCCTGAGGAGCAGCTCAGAGACTCGTCTGAAGGAGTGTGTTCGCGATGAGGGGTGAAAGGTTATGTTTTCTGACAACTTCTTGGCAAGTTGCCGTTTCAATGAGGAGAACATTGCCAGTGAATACAACTCAGAGAAAGGACAGTTTCTCTGATTCTCATTCCTAGAAGATAAAATGTACACGTACTACGGTGAGGAAATAAACGGCAGTGTTCGGTACATCACACCGTGTCGCAAATGGTGCCTTATTTAATATTATATAAGTATGGCTAGTATCACATATCAAAGATTCCTTTGTGTGGCATTTAGAATTAGTAAATACATATTTTCCTATTCACTGTGCTAAGTATGGGGAGATGTTTGTTACATCAGGGTTTACGTAGAAATGAAATGCTTTACGTTTATTAGGTCTCCTGTTCAGAAAACCAAAAGGGTTTAAACACTCATATCTCATCAGTATCACCTTTTAGATCTTATCCCATCCCAAGATTAAAGAGCTCTATCTATGATTCTCTCCCCAACAGTCTGCAAAAACAAGCTGCAAGTGTATGTAATGCTTTGCACTTCAATGCATCTGTGGCAGCCGAAAATCAATAGAACAAATAAGCATTGGGTGCCACTGTTAAGTCGTTACACAAATATCTATTACAAGTTAATAGTGGAAACATATTTAAGGAAGTGAATTTATAGTTTTTAAGTTGCATTACACATCCCATTAATTTCCCAACACTATCTTGAAATAGAAAGTAAAGAAAGGAATTCAATTTTCCTATTTTGCTGGGAGAACACGTGAGATGTTGAGATGCTGGTAATCTGTGGCTATGGAGGATATGGGGGGAAAAGATTGTATTCACTGCTGATTTAGTAGGCCTAGTGAAGGAAATGTTCAACTCAATTCAGGGGTGAGGGATGGGAGGTGAGGGAGGGAGGATCTAATTCAGTGAATTCCAATCTAAGCAACTGTTTCTTAATTGGACTTGTGTCATGACCGTCAATACAAAGGCCATGTGGAGATTCGGACACTGGCTTGTTATTCAAGATGTTGAAACAATTGGTTGATTCAGTTATACAAGAAAATAAAAGGTCAATTCAATAAGAAGAAAATTACAAAAATCACTCGCCTTGTTTGAATACAGAAAGTAATCAGTTAATTGTCTGAAGTTTCAAACAGGGGTGAGGCATGATCCATTATTGGAATGTATTTGATGCCTGTATTAATAAATCACTTATTCTCCAGGATAAATATTTCTTATTGAATAAATAAGCCCATACATAAAAGAGGCTCTAATGAGCTCTGTTATTTTTTAAAAAATTTTTTAACGTTTATTTAGTTTTGAGAGAAAGAGAGAGGGAGAGCGGGGAAGGGGCAGAGAGAGAGAGGGAGACACAGAATCTGAAGCAGGATCCAGGCTCTGAGCTGTCAGCACAGAGCCCGACACAGGGCTCGAACCAATGGACTGAACTGTGAGATCATGACCTGAGCTGAAGTCGGACACTTAACACACTGAGCCACCCAGGCGCCCCTGAGCTCTGTTATTCTTGAGTATCAGGCCTGTGTCTTGAAATTGAGCATATTCTCTTCTCTTCCCTGTGTCCCACCCTGTAAGCAAGGAGGCCTGGACTCAGTTTCCACCATGGCTCCTTGTGGAAAAGCAAAAGAGGAGGGGACCCTGTGGATCATTTCCTGCTGTTTGTGGGTGTTTGCATCGATGTCAGAGAAGATTTAAGATGTTGCCTTCAGTGGTTCCATTCCAACACACGTAACTTTGAAGGCTGGAGAATGTGATCATGAGCCAGTAGCTAAGACATTCTGTTCATAAGGGGATAATAACACTTAATGTGGTAGCCCCTTAAGCAAAACTGTTTGTCTCCTCAGAGCTTCAATTTCCTTCTTTATAAAATGAGGATAATAAGAATATTCACCCTACAGGGTCCCAGGCCAAGCACTGTACCAAGTGCTTTACATATATTACCTGACAACAATCTCCTGACACAAGTGCAATTATATTCTCATTTTGTAGATGAGGAGTCTGAGACACAGAGACATTTAGTAATCTGCCCAAGGTCATACCCTGAGTAAGTGGTCGAGGCATGGAATGAACCAAATACTCAAGTCTGTGCTTTTTAAAATTATGAACTCTCGGGTCAGTTTGAGGCCCATCAGTAGATGACAGCTCATTTTTTTTTAACGTTTATTTTTGAGAGAGAGAGAGAGAGAGAGAGAGAGAGAGCACAAGTGGGAGAGGGGCAGAGAGAGAGGGAGACATAGAATCTGAAGCAGGCTCCAGGCTCTGAGCTGTCAGCCCAGAGCCTGACGCGGGGCTCGAACCCACGGACTGGACTGTGAGATCATGACCTGATCTTACTTAACCAACTAAGCCACCCAGGAGCCCCTCAAGTCTGTGCTTTTAACCCCCACACTGTACTTCCTCTTCTTTATACACATGTCAAATGGCAATCTAGCTTTTATATCATATGTGAATGGCCTAAAGCAAGGGCCTGATAAGTCTCAAGGCTCCCAAGCACACATTTCGGTGGAGAGTGGCCTAAACAAACTTTTTCCCACATGGGCTGCTATCACTCACGCAGCACAGGTTGTCAGGAGGGTGAAACCTTAGGTCCTTTAGCTGCTGCCTGTTGATGGATACTATGAAACAAGCCAGAAGGCAGCCATACGTGGTCTGGGTCTCTCTCAATAGAAGCCCCTGTTCCAATTGGCGGGTGTCAACCTAATAAACCATGGCTTACATGCACCAACCCCTTTCTTCATGGAGCATCAATACAGAGCAAAGCAAGAGAAGCACTCTTCTCCCACCTCTTTCCGAAGGAAACTTAAGATCTCTCCTCACTACTTTGTGAACTCCACCTTGGAGCTGGAGAAACTGGGGCCCAAGGCAACCAGGCCTCAGAGTGACAGCCTACCCTGCATTCCCAGGTTTGCTTCTAATTAATCACCTTCCTGTATGGAAGTTCTCCGGGCATATCCATTTCATGTGGCCTTGTGGAATTAGTCCTGCTGGATCAGTCCAATTATCATCTTGTAGAAAATTGCCAAAGCCACACAGCCCTAGGGCTGGAGGAGAGGGGAGGGCATAGCTTCTCTTTGAGACCCCACAACATCCCATCATCCCTTTTACATTGCCATCTCCACTTCCAGCAATGCCCCCTACTGCAGACCCCCAAAGACTCTGTCCTCCCGGGCAACATTCCTGTGACCTGAGTGACTCCTTCCTTATAGCAAAACATATCAATCTATCGTCCCATTTCCAGCCAATCTAATAAAGAAATTTATTCTGCTGTGACGATGATTTAATATGTGACATCAAGCAACCTACCAAAGTCTTTCATTTTTATGATGTATCTTTTTCCTTTAATGGCCCCTGAGTGCTTAGTAATATTCATATGTAAAAAGAAATCATCTCTTCAGCTGTTCTCATGTCCTAAAAGAATTCTCCCTAGAACCCTAATAGAAGGTTCCCAGTACTGCACATGGGAACAGAAATTGATGTCCTGTCTTCAGTTGGCATGTATCTGGGAACTCGTGCCCTCTGAGTCAGTAAAAGTCCTCCTGAAGAGCATCTACAAATGGTTTACTGTATGATTAAGTGGGACTGATAGACTAATTGTTCTTAGGGTTGGTGTGTGTGTGTGTGTGTGTGTGTGTGTGTGTGTTTTCTTTGCAGCAAATCCATGTCCCTATGTGCTTATTTCTTCTCCTTGTATAAACTCTGCACACTTCTTAACATTTTAAAATACATATATTATAAGCAAGACTTTCCAGAATGACATCTCTGGGACCAGAGGCATAATTCAACTTTAGGTTGTGTCCACACAGGCACAGGGAAATGGTGAGTTGAAATACTTGTTGAGATAATTCAGGTAAAATGGCCATTTTCTGCCACTAAGAGAAGAGCACTTTTCTAAGGGCAGACTTTTCAGGATTGGCTGTTCATCTTGATTCTGTTCTTCTCATGGAGGTGCAGGCATTGGGCAGGAACGGGGAAAACCATTTTGTCTCATTCCTGGAACTGGGACCACATTCAGTTCAAGGCCCACGAAGGCTTCATTTGTGAGTTTTAAACCATTCCAAATCTTCACCTTGGTCTGGTAATTAGATAAACCGAGACAAATGAGCCAATTGGCCCCACGGTACTTGAGTCACAATGACTCTGGAACAAATGCTTCCTCTCTCCATAATAACCACGTGCCAGATCAGAGAGACATCCATTTCCATGTGCTGTCTTTCCTGGGCCCAGGTGATTGAATTCCTACCCCATTTGCAGCATAAATGTGCAGTCACCGGCCATTTCAAAGCAGAAACGATGCCTTAAGTTTGGCATAGCCTGGGTGAGAGCCTGCCTCATTCAGGGATGATAGCTCCTTTTACAAGCTTTATGATTGGCATAATCATTCTTTCAAATGGATCCCTGGAGGTTTCTGCCTTCCCCAGCTGCTGTGCATTTTCTCTGATGGGTTTTAAAAATAAACAACAGAAAGTTCCCGAAGTCAAGGAGTACTTAAAGGTTGGCATCACTGTCAAGATGAGTCAAGTATCCTAGGAACAGAGAGTGGAAGGGTGGTGCCTGGGGCTGGGGGCACTGGGGAGTTAGGGTTTAATGGGTACAGGGTTTCAGTTGGGGAAGATGAAAAGAAGTTCTGGAGATGAACAGAGGTGGTGCTCGTACAACATTGTGAATGTACTTAATGCCACTGAACTCAACACTTAAAAGGGGTTAAAATGGTAAGTGTTACGGCATGAATATTTTATCACACACACACACACATTTTTTAAAAAAGGGTGAAGACCACATTCAACATGAGTCAACATTTCATGAGACAGTTTCTCTCAGGGAATATTTCTTGAGATTCCCCTCCCCCTGTTTTGTTTTGTTTTGTTTTGTTTTGTTTTGTTTTTGATACTGTCTCCCTCAAGGTCTGTTGTCACTGCCCTTGCATTCCATCGTTCAAAGATCAGGTCAAAGAGAGAGAGGCAGGATCCAGGCTATGTGGACTCAAACTAAAAACAAGAAAGGCTTTCCCCATTGATATCTACTTAAACAGGACAAGGATTATGCCTGTGGAGTTGGTCTTCACTCAGAGCACTGGAAATTTAGAGCTTCTAGCTGTTTTGAAATGTGCATGAAGAATTGGGAATTCCTCCTGGGCTTGACGGGCACGTAGTGAGACCCGCAAATCTTCTTCCCATAACCCCTGTGGCTAAGTCTTGCTGTGCACTTTCTCAGACCATGAGATTATTGCCTGGTGTCTAACACAGTGTGACTTGGTTAAGAGACATTGTTCTACATTTAACTAAAACCAAAAAATGTTCACCAAAGAAATGCATTTCTTCCCAGGTAATTTATAAGATTTCGTTTCTTTTGTGGGGGTGTGGTTGTTCTGTTGGTTTGTTGCCTTTTAGTTATTTGCATATCAAACCATGCTTCAGGATATTTTAACAAAGAGATGGAACTAAACAGAGTAAAATGAGGGTCTCTACAAAGATCTTCATAAATACCTTAGAATGTTCCTTAAAACAAATTCCTCGCTTAAAAAAATGCAATTACATTTCTTGCAACCCCTGAGGAATTTTGCTTAAGTGCAGTACAGTTGCTCCAAATGGAAAAGAAAGGGAAAATCGAGTGGAGACGCTAAACCCCAAGCAGAATAAAGATCAGTGTTAATGCGTTCTCACACCTTCTGCTCTGCCATTATTTCCACAGTTAAGTAGTTACCCAACAGCAGCGCTGACACCAGTACCTGTGCTCTTGCATCAAAATCTCACTTAATGAGACCAACTTGTGTGCGGCAACTGCTGTTTTGAATCATTTCTGCAGACAAGATAAAGTCATTACGTAGAGTCATTGCATCTTTTTCAAATTATTAATTTGAAAAGCTAAAAATGGTCCCCAGCTGATTGGAAGTGCAAGCATTCAGAAAGATGCAACGGCTGTTGAAAGTTTTTGCCAAACCTTCTGAAAATAACACCTGAGTCTGGCTCTGAAAGATTCAGGATCTGGAGGAGAAATAAAACTTTATATAACTGACTGTGCGCATGAAAAAAGACCCTTTGGTTGTGAGCACTAACGGTAGGTAGGTTAGTATTTCAAACTTCTAACTTTTAAAGGATCCCCTTGATCATTGAGCCACATTTGCAAGGTTTTTCCACTACGGTTTTACTCTTATCCTATTAACTTTTAAGATATTACCTCTATTTTATTAATTTGCCTGGGGGTATTCCCAACATATTTACATCCTCTCCTGTGCATCAGGAGTAAACAACAATTTACAGCCTCCGGGCTCCTGGGTGGCTCAGTGAGCTGAGCATCAGACTCTTGATTTCGGCTCAGGTCATGATCTCACGTTGATAGGTTCAAGCCCCATATCGGGTTCCGTGCTGACAGCCTGGAGTCTGCTTGGGATTCTCTGTCTCTCCCTCTCTCTCTGCCCCTCTCCCACTCATGCTCACTCATGCATGCTCTATCACTCTCTCTCTCACTCTCTCTCTCAAAAAATAAATAAACTTAAAAAAGAAATTACAGACGGGGTGCCTGAGTGGCTCAGTCGGTTGAACAACCGACGTCAGCTCCGGTCATGGCCTCACAGCTCATGAGTTTGAGCCCCGCATCGGGATCTCTGCTGACAGCTTGGAGCCTGGAGCCTGCCTCGGATTTTCTGTCTCCCTCTCTCTCTGCCCCTCCCCCACTCACATTCTGTCTGTCTCTCTTAAAAATAAATAAATATTAAAAAAAATTTAAAAAAATTTACATCTTTCCCTGATTTGAACCTCAGAATTCTGACTTTAAGTCTCTATTTTCCATACCTGAGTCCCCAACATCCTTCCTCCACCATTCACACCCTCCACTCCCAAAACTAAAGTAACTAAGAGATATGAAGAAGACTCACAATGAAGAGGTGAGATGAGTCGAGTTAATAGCATATTAACTGGAACTTTAAATGAAAGAGACACCTTTAATAACTAAGTCCATCTTCCCATAAAAGCAAAGTCTGACAGTTTTGATGAGAAAAAATGTCATCTTGTTCATGAATGGTTTAGTATCTTACCTGCGTCTGAAATCTCTATGTGCTCAAAGGAAATAGATGGATTCTCTTTAAGGAAAGAAATGAGATGACAATTTAGATGGTGTCATTGACTGACCTCCAGGAGAGATCAAGAATTGATTACCAAACATCACTTGATAGGTACATAATGCATTGCCTGGAAAGAAAGAAAATCGAATAAAATATCCTAATAATGTCCTGAACTGGCCGAGAATGGAGAAGGGAAGGGAGCAGAGAGAGATACAGCCGACCTCACGTAAGAGTCTGTGTAGTCCTTTCAAATTTCACTAAACTACTTAGAAGATAAGAATATCAAGAGGTCTTAAAAAAAAAAAAAACACATTTTATTTCACACCTAATAAGAACAGCTGCAGTTATAGGAGACCAATTCAATACAATAAGATTGGCACTTCCTTTTAAAATCATTTTTGTCTAATTCCTGTATATTGCATTATTATCTTTAGTCTCATTAACAGCTTTGATTGCTTTGATTCTGGACTATTTTAATATCAGATTCTCAATTCTATCTTCAGGTTCCTAACATCCACTCAGGCCTTTTGCGATTTTCTTTGTAATAAGACCTTGTTTTAAATCTGGAATGTCATAAAAGAGTACCCCAAAGGTCCATTGGGTGTAGCAGGCGACTTGCTGAGCTATTCCAAATGGAAAATTGATCCCATAGCACCAAAATATTTTTTTGAGATTTTAAAATTTTTTTCTAGAGAAAAGGAAAGGGAGAAGTAAAGGAGTGTGTGTGTGTGTGTGTGTGTGTGTGTGTGCATGCACATGTGAGTATTGAGGAAGGAAATGTAGACAGGAAATCATTTTTCCATGTTCAGGATCTATGTTCATCACATATTGATAATTAACTCTACTGCCCCAAATTTCTAGAAACTATACAATAGCGAGTCTGCATAAAATTTTCCACAAGTCATTGCATCTGAGTCAGCCTTGACTCTGGTTATCCAAAGTCTTACAAGATGAACTGGGAAAGGTTACTGTTTCTAAGGCTAAAAAAATTTAAATAAAGAACTTAAGTTAGAAGTTAGTAAGTAGCATGAAGCAGGTCATTGGCCACTGGAAGCTGAAGCAGTTGTCATTCCATCTCCTGGCTGAGCCAGCCTGTAACTCTCAGCCAGCCCTTTTAGGCTTCAGCCTGATTCCCAATCCATGAAGTGCTGTTTCCAAACTGCTGGTTTGAATTTTTGACTTCCTCATATCATCTCTATCCTGAATAGTAGTAATTACGATTTGACACCCTCCTCCCCACTCCCTTTGTTCTGCAAGTCCACAGGGTGATTTAGACCTCTAATGATTTGCACTGATGTTTGGGAATGAAAACCACTTAGATTCAGTGATCCTTCCAGTTCTATTAGAATGTGACAATTCAAAAGCCAAATGAACACATCAAAATATTTTCACACAGAGCACAACATAAAACATCCAAAGTCCAGAAGCATCCAGAATGCTCTAGTGCCTATATCTCCTACCATGTATCAGCAAAAATTCTGCTTATGCACAGCCTCTACTAATTTTATTTCTAACCCATTTTCAATTTCTTCTTCTTTTGTGGTCCCTGAAGGAGGGTATGAATTTGGAAACACCAGAAATCAAGAAATAAAATAAGGTAGAATTAGAGATGATTTTTATTTCCTCTGTTTTACTTATCTTTAGGTTCTAACCTACATCTGTTACTTTTGAAACCAGAATAAGAATGAGAAACCAGAGAAAGAATGAGATATTAACCAATATTCGAAAGTCAGACTTCGTCTTCATTTGGGCATATGGTTGCATTTCAGAAATCCAGGAAGATGTTAAAAATCAAGCATTTCTTTCTAAAACTGGTGGCTCAGAAAATAAGAACATTTAATTCTATGTGGGAAATATTGTACTTGATAAGTTTGGTGTTTTTGATTTTTTTGCCTTTGAGTATTTTCAACTTCACACACAGCATTTTAATCTGCTCCACTTGATAAAGTACATTGACTCCCAAATCCTAATTCTTATGTTTTAATATATTGCTCCTATATTACTGCCTGACATGTTCTCTATCTGGCTATCTTTGTCAGTTTCTCCCTCCACTAGAATATTCCATCCATGAGGGCAGAGACAATGTCTGTTCTTCTCTCCACCATATCTCAGAAGCTTGAAATGGTACATAGTACAAAGCAGGTGTTCAATGCATGCTGGAGAAAATGATCAAATGAATGAATACATACCTACTTAGTGTTGGGACTTGAAGAGGCAAACAGTAAGACAGAAGGGCAAGACCTATTGACAGGTCTCCTATGTATAGATCCTGATACATTGGATGAGTCACTATTTATCGACTCTTCCTTAGTTGTGCAGACCAAAAACAAACCAAACAAAATAAAAACATATTTTTGCCAATGTATCAAATATATATCAGTTAATGCAGCACAGATGAACACTGACCAAGTTCATGGGAGGCTGAAATATAGGCCAGACTGTAAAGTTATTTGCTTACATGAGAACCATGTGTAACTATTATGCTAAGCAAGCATGGCTCGTGGGTTGTAAGCATCAAGTACCTTTATTTTTGTCTTTCTCTGTTACTTTAGGTGTGAATTTCATGGGTCCATTTGGTTCTTCCCTTGTCCCTGGACGAAGACTCAAAAAGGCCAAACAACTTCCCTGGAAATTCTTACGTAATAAATATAAGTCCCACAGTCAGTTCAAGTGGAAAAACACAGTCTCAGTTCAGTAATGAAGATGTCTAATGCCACATACTAACCAGTACTCTAAGACTTCCCACCTCCAGCCTCCGCTCAGCTACAGGCTTTTAAACCTGAAACCAAAGACATATTGGGTCAATTTTTCTCCTTTTCCTCTCCTTGAGTTGCTCTCCTTCTAGTAGCAGGTTTGACCCTTCAGTGTTGGAGCAGAGAGATTAAGGAGAGGTAAGGGAAGCAGGAATACTCTTCCTGGAACGGTACTGCAGCATTGTTCGGTGCCTGTTTGTTGCTTTTATTGATGGGGTAACAGCACCCCACTTCACGGGCAGTGGAGTCGGGGTGAGAAGAAGTAGTTCTTCTGCATTCAGTTCCTTTAACAAAAGATATATACACAAGTGCCTCTCTTCTGCCTGTTGCTTAAGAATCCTTCCTCAGCACCTAGGTATCTGTGGGTTGAATTGTGCTCCCCCCGCCAAAAAAAGATAAACCGAATCCCTAACTTCACAATGTCACCCTATTTATAAATTGAGTTGTTGCAGATGTGATTAGGTGAGTTAACATGAGGTCATACTGGAGTCTGGTGGACTCTTAATCCAACGTAAATGGCATCCTTATAAGAAGAGAGAACTTGGTTACACAGAGACATGCAGGGAAAATGACCACATGACAATGGAGGCAGAGGGTAGAGTTATAGTAGAGACAAAGAAGGATCTTTCTGTACAGGCTTCAGAGGAAGCATGATCCTGCTGATACATTGATTTCAGACTTCTGGCTTCCAGAACTGTGAGAGAATAACTTTCTGTTGTTTTAAGCCATCCAGTCGGCAGTACTTTGTTATGGCAGCCCTAGGAAACTGAGATAGCTTCCAGAGATCTATTTCCACTTTCTATTCATACCTCAAGGCAGCCCTTTTGGACTCATATTGGCTTTCACTTGTCACAGTCCATCTCTCACCTGGGCAACACTCAGGCATCCTTTTCCACCAAGAATTCTAGGAGGGCTGTTACTTCCCAAGCCACATGCCTTAATTCTACTATCATATGCCTCTTCAGCTAAGCTCTTGTGCTTTATATTTCTCAGGTGTGACTCAGAAACCAGTGCCTGAGGCCCCAAATTGCAGAGGACATATCTCATGTTCTCAAGGCTTTCTCTTTAAGGCAACTCTTCCTCCACTTGGGCTTGAAACTCCTGAGTTTACATATGAAGCAACTAGAAGAGACTAATGAGAGCTTTGAAACCCAATTACAAGTTTCTGTGATGGAGAATCTGATTGCCCCAGTTCTATGTCAAGTGCCCACCCTGCCAATCAACTTTGGTCTGGGGTACATGGTGTTTTCCACAAATATGACTTTCAGAACCAACCATTGTTGGGGGGCTCAGAGAATGGGGGTGTAGGTTGGGCAGACGTACCAAGAGGGGTCCATAGCACAACTTTAAATGGAGAGAGTCAGTGTTTTCTGTTAACCACACAGTTCTGGATATTTCCAGCCTTTCTGTATCTCCAATTCTCATTTTTTATATTCCAAGCAGATGCCATCCTTCTGTTGATATTCTTTATTATATGGGCTAATGCCATTGATTTGGCTATGGTCTATTTTTCTCTAGATCTCTTGCCATTTCTTCTCTTTACAGTAATATTTGATATATTTCATGCATTAGAGTTCATATAATTAATCAAACTAAGCTTGAGGGGAGAGTAAGTGCTGGAACTTACATTCATTAAGTTGCAAAACCTCAGTAACATTTAGTAAAATTCAGTAGCTCTTAGCCCCATTTATAAGAAAATTTTAACTCACTTAAGAATAAATTGTATCAGTGAGTTTGTGATTTTTATGAGAATAAATTAATCTTTGAATTTCATAAATAAAATATGTCATCGTATGAACAAACCAAAGTACACTTAGTGCACATTGACCTTAAAGCCTTGATTTTTCTAGCATCTCAGTAAATCTGAGCAGATCAGTTCACTCTTCTGCGTCCGCATCCCTCATTTCAAAGATGAGCATTAATCACTTGGGCATGTCTGTTAAACTTCAGGTTCCTGAGCCTGACCTCAGATTTCCTGGCTGAGAATACCTGGGTTGGAGCCTGACAACTTGCATTATTACAAATTCCCCCAGGGACTTCTTCCACCCAGTCAATATAAGAATTACTAGGACACAATTTTGGCCCCTGTAGCTCAAACATTCAGAGTCTATATTCCTAAATTAACGGTGCTTCCAATTGTTTCTGTTGGCCCTCCAAATTTTCTGCCCAATTTTTTTCCCAAAAGGAAATATAATGTTATTTTTTTCCTCAGTGTTCTAAAATTCTAGAAACAGTATATAACACCTGAGTGAAAGAAATTTGCTTCAAAAGGCACATCAAGGCGTGTACTGATTTGAGGGGTAGAGGCAAGGGTTTGAATTCCAGCCCTCACATTTACTAACTAGTTCTACATTTTTGGCAAATAACTTCGTTTCTATTTTAGGGAATGTTTCATCCTCAGGGAAATGGAACCAAAATGCTCCCCCTCTGCAGAGTGGTTTAAGACAGAGAGGCAGGTGAGAATCGTGTCATGGTGAAGACCAGGGACTCGAGAAGCACTTTGGATCCAAATCCACACGTTAGAAGTTTGTACAAGAGCAACCAGAATCATGGAGCAGAGTCGGCGTGGGGGATCGTGTGAGTTAACGTGTGTGCAGTGCTCAGAATGAGGCCTGGCACATAGCAAGCTCTAAGTGTTGGTTAAATTAGAAACAAGATTCTGTACATGACAGTGTTTTGTAATAGACTGACCAAATGTAAAGAATTAAGAAAAAAAACATGTTATTAATAATCCTGTTCAAAGCATTCAGAAAGTCATGTAGCTCTTGAAATGCCTCTGAAGTCACAATAGAAAAGAGCTTTAGAATCCATTTTCCAAATCATCAATTATCCCTTCTGCTGTCATAATTAATTCCTATTGTTATACTTAATAATGGCCAACATCATCATCTTGGGGTTATTGTTTTATTCTATTAAGCTATTTCATTACGCTCAGACGGGCTGAGGGAATGTATGTAATTGACTTGTGAAAATTATTCAATTTGCAAAAGAAATTCATCCAACATGTAAGAGAATTGGGTCAAAGAAAAGCCACACTAACTAAATTATGAGGCCTTTCTATTTGCTTTTCCACTCTCCTAAAGAACACTTTTTATATATATCAACTGAATAGACAAGAAAAATGTAACTGAATTTTATTTGGAATTTTGAGGATACCTCATTATCGAAGAAGTCCTCACGTTTTTCTAGAACAGAGTCATTGACATCCAGACCCTAGTGTCATGTGTAGACTGGAGAAGCTGTAAGAGAGAGGGCCCTTGAGAGGGGAAAACAGCCCCAGTGGGCAGTTGGTTGGCTGAATATGGATCTGAAAATGATGGCCTTAGACCAAAATGTACTGAATAACCTTTCACTGGTATGGTATGTCTTCCTCATCCCTATTCCTCCCCTATCATCAGCAGGAATGAAGTTTCAGGATAAAGTTGGGTTTTTTTTAGTAATGGAAAGAACAGAAACTACTTTTTTGGCACATTGAAGTTTAGTAGGTAAATGTAACAGAGTCAAAATTTTATCACATTAGTAATATTACCCATTATAGCTGTCCTGATAAACCTGTTGAGTAAATAGCATTATTCCCTGCTTTATAGATATTATTAAAAATTCAGTATATATCCAAAAAAGGAACAGAGGTAAGAAAAACACTACAAAATTGTTGCTTGATCTGAGCACTGGTATGTATTGATCTTGTTGAATTCAACAAATATTGCTTAAATATTATTGCTCACCTTAATAAATATTTAAATAGATAACAAATTGAAGTGCTCTTAAATACATATTGCTCATCTTAAATAAATATATCTCATCTCTACAATTTTCATCTTTAAATAGTTATTTGAAGATGAAATGAATCCATGGCAACAAGATGACGAACACAGTTTTCAACATATCATAAATGCTCAACTTCAGGTTCTCTTCATCTTTGGGGACCCCGGGGCAGAAGTCTGTCTTTTATGTCATATTTTGGCAAGGAGCCAAAGCTACCTTGTATATAGTGCCATTCAGGCAAGATTTGAGCAGATTCTCCAAATTAATCAGTAGTTCCAAAATAATCGCCTTCTTTGCACAGGCCCTGAGTCCCAAGTTGCCCTTGTCCAGGATTTCAGTCAAAAGCAGGGACATTGTGATCAATGCCAAAAGGCATCACAGAGAATAGGAAGCCAGGGTAACCCTGGAACTGAGGGCATTCCATAGTGGATCTTCTGTTTTTACCCAGATGTCAAGGTTCTATGAGACACTTAGATATTTTCCAAGTGAGACATGGTTCCAACATATTTCTCCATTGGTGGTGTTTATAGTTTTTTCGTTTGAGTGTCTTATCTGTGACTTAGATGCCATCTAAGTCATGAACAAAACCATGAACTATGCTTTACCATAAATGAAGCTGATGTCTCATTTTGCATTGTTACGGGCAGTTATAATAATTTTCTTCTTTAGGGTCTTGAAATAACAGCCATGTTTCATATATGCTCTTGGTGCCCTGCCCAGATCCCTTTCCTGGTGCACCCATCCCCCAGCTGCTGTACAAATTGGTTGCTAACAGCTCACAGCTGCACCCTTCCCTGCTTCAGAGATTTGCCAGCGGCCAGGTGGATAGCATAGTTCAGAGACGCTTGTGAAGTTCTGCACCGCCCCTTCCTGGGAGGATGCACAACCCAAAACTGACTGCTACATTCATATGAAAGCCCAGCCTGTTTCCCTCAAGGTGGAACAAACCATGCATCGTACTCTGAGGCCTCCCACAGGATCAGGCTGAGGCAAGACAACTGAATCCACTTTACAATCTTTGCCTTGCTTGCCTCCCTCATTCTCTTACAGGTTTCATCTGTGAGCAAGTCCCTCAGTAAATCTGTTGCTCAAGAATCACCACCTTAGGGTTTGACTTCTAGAGAACGTGACTTAAGACACCTTGGCATTGGATCTTTTGAGGGAGCCATGCTATAAAATGAGTTAAGAACTCATTGTCATCAGTGAAGGTGGTTATTACCAGTCAGAGTTTGAGACAATTTGTAGTTTTTTAAAACTTTCATTTTTTCAGATGATAAATCAAAAGCTTTATGACCTTAGCTAGGGTGAGATCCAGCCCACCAAGAGAAATCCAGTGGACTGATAGCTGGAAAATGGACATAAGGTGTTACCACCAGTCTGCAGACAATGAACAGCACTTCCCCCCAATTCTCTCCTCCTTCTGTGTGGGCAGCTACAGTGCAAAATAGACAATAGGCAATGGTGACAAAATGGGTAGTAAACAATGGAGACGTCCCCATTTCTTTTGGAAAAAAAGGACAATTAGGCATCATATCACTTGAATCCTACCATCCAAATAAACATGCTTGTGACTTGTGGAACCTGGCTTTGGTTGTTACTGTGCTACATGCCAGCTATGTGACCTTGGACAAAGTCACTGAACGATTGGCAGTCTCAGTTTCCTCCTCTGTAAAATGGATGAAGTAGAGGAAATGGTCTTGGGGAATATAAACATAGCATTGGGGATCATGGGTGGGCCAATGCCATCCCACCTCATAAATCTCAGAGTCGGAGAGAAACCTTTTAACTGTCATAAATGTGAACCAACTGTGAAAATTATGTGAAATCAGCTACATAAGTTGTATAACATCAGTCATGGATCCATTTGTTCTGTGACATTGTAAAAATTGCAGATTTCCCAATTTAGAGGGGAGAAAACCCTACTACTACAGCATCCAAGTAACCTGAGCCCCTCCAGCACATATTAAATTTCATCACACTACTTCCGTGACTAAAAGTAGCAGAATGGCGGGACTAGAGGAGTCTTATGATCTCCCCTGGAATCCTTGGCAAGTTATTGCTGTCTTTTCACTATAACAGCATAGATTCTTCAGGAAACATAATCCAATGTGTCTCCCCTTGGCTGAGCCACCTCTTTTGCTAGGCAAAACAATTTTCATTCTGGGTGAAAAAGAGGTGTGAAGACAGATTAATGGTTCCTGTGTCTTACCGCATGTGCATGTGGTCAAGTGGAAGTTCCAAGCACTGTTCTCACTGAAGTCATGCCATGAATCATCTCTTCTGTTACCTCCAAATATCTGATTCCTCCATGCAGGCGGGTCAACAATCTATGTTTTAAAACCTTTACCAGGATCGTTTACTTTTCTGTGCTGGAAGCTAGCTTAAAAGTTTATTTTTCTTCTTTAGTGTGAGCCATGCAGAATGGTTTGCATGACTTGGTAAGAACCACTGGGGTTTCAGGAAAGATTTTAGCATCTGCATGATACTAACAAGATATGTCAGCATCAACAAAAACAAGGCACAGAAGCCAATGAGCAGAGGAAGCCCTCAGACCTGAATTCAAATCAAAATTCACTACTAACCAAATTTACTAGATCACATTTATGTCAGGGCAACTGCAACATGGGCATAAGTAAACTTTTAGACACAAAAATCCATTCAACCAGTCCTCTTGGAATTAATTCCATAGATTCCATAAGCAGTGAATTATTCATTTATCTATCCATTCAATCAGTAAGCACTTATTGATGACTCCTACATAGCACTGTACTAGGAACAAGGGACACAGAGTTGAATAAGACATGCTTTTTTTCCTCTGGGAACCCAAAGTTTCCTGGAAGAGACATATAAAGAAAAAAATAAGTAGAATGCCGTGTCATAAGGGCCATAATAGGGATATGCACAAATGCCCAGGGGAAAAACCATTCTGCTTGGAGAAGTGACATTCAAAGAGAATCATTAAAGGATGTATATGTATTTTCCAAATAGAGAAAGAGGAGATTGTCTTCCAGGTAAAAAGAAACAATAAGAATCAACGTAAATGACCTGGAAGTGAACGAATATTGATTGCTGAGAGGAAGTAGAGCAGTATGACTCTTTATGGTGGGGAATGGTGTAAAGAAGGGCCTTGTATGTCAAGCCAAAGACTTCAGACGTGATTCTATAAGCCATCAACAGCCATCAAAGTGTGGGGAGAGACCTTTTTTTAAAGTTTGGGAGAGACATGATCAAATCTGAGTTTTAGCAAAAGCACCCTGGAAGCCACATGGAGGTAAATTGTACAAGGCAAAATCTAAAAACAATAATGAGATAGGAGGCTATTTCAGTAATGGAGGGAGAGCTAATAAAAATGGCTATTAAGACTATGGCCATGGAGATAGCCACTCGCATGACCCTGAGGGTGGGTGTCTCCTTAATTTTGCTCCCTAGGCTCCTCACCGACCTCACCCCATTCCATGCTCTGTTGAAAAACCCTGACCTAAGCCAAAAGGGCACCTAAGTGAGAGAGATGCAATAAGAAAGAAGGGTTAGATGTGGGGCATCAGCTTACAGATGGAAGTTAAAATCCTGAAAGTAAATGAGAACATCCAGGGAAAGATAATTTTAAAAAGAAGGTAATTTAAGACCCCTGGAGAGCCCAATAACTTAAAGATGAGCAAAGGAGGTCCCAGCAAAAGTCTGTTGCATACCTCTGAAAAGCTACCAACAACATCTCTTTGATTCTGGGAAGAGGAGAGGGCTCTCTAAATTGATGGGGAATTCCAGGCTTGATCTAGAAGTTTAAGACAAGAGTTCTGTGGCAGAGGCAGTCACAGAGCCATTAGCTCTCAACATCCATTCTCCTTTTCCACAGTAATTCAATTTTATCCTAAGTGTCTGGTCTCCAAAATAAATCTACATTTCCCAGACTCCTTCATAGTTAGTATGAACATATGATTAAGTTCTGTTCAATGAGAAGTGAGTGGAGGTTGTGTGGACAACTTCCACCCTGTTCTCTCAAAGGGAAGGGCAAACTCACCCTTTTCCCTTCCTTCTTCATGCATGATGGAACAGCAAACTTGGTGGCAAACCATTCTGGACCATGTGCATGAGGTTAATTTGCTGAGGATGACAGAATAAAAAGATGGGGGAGCCAGAACCCCTACAGACATTACTGTGCATTGCTATCACACCTGCTCAGACTTTAACCTTGTTAAGCCACTAACATGGAGCTGAACCTGTATCGTAACCAATGCAATGCCAGGGCTATGTAGAATTCTTTAGCATTGACCACCCTAAAGCTTCTGTAAATCAGACTGTTTACGGATGCTATCTCTGAAGAACCAAATTTTATATCTGGTGTTGCGGTGTGAAGATTCCTCTTCACCCAAATTCTAAGCCAAGTGAAAAATAAGATGAATAAAAGACAAAGGGACCCAAATATCACTGTAACTACTGACAATGCCAAAGCTAGAGAATACGTCTGTGGCAATTGGGCATCCTAATATTGAACTAAACACAATTACCCAGAATTAAATATTATCCAGCATCCATGGAGACAACTGGTCCACTCTAGACCTCCCCTGCAGAGCTGGCCTGAAGTGTTACACTAGCGAAGCTCCCTCCTCATGCAGGAATGGTAGGAATAGTCCTACCGGACTAGGGAAGAAGCATCAGTGCCTACCATTCAGGTCCCACTGGGATGGCAAAAGATGCAATGTGAGGTCCATTTCGCTTGGAAGTAAAACCTGAGATATGATGAACAAAGGATCCCCAGCATTAGGAATTTCCGAGCTTGAAATTTGCCAGTAATGCTGCATCATCTGAGATTTCCATAACTCAGCTCGTTCAGGTTTCAAAGTAGATATCACATGGATCTTCATGGCAATTCTACGCCAACACCCCTGTAGCTGCGGCATGAGCTCGTCACTTTGGATTTGATCATTACCACTGTGGGAGACGGCAAGGTGGGGGCAAACCAAGTTCCCGGTGATGTTTTCATCCTCACATTATAGAAAGGACAGATCATTCTATGAGACCACCAATTTCACATGGCTAATCATCCCAACAAGGAAGGACCAGAGTTAATACTAAGGCTAATTCATAGATGAACTATAAATTCCTGCTGAACAGATGAGAGGACGTGCAGCAATCTCCATCCGTAAAGGAAACCAGTCAGAGGACAGAGCAATGGTTCTCCATGGGAGGGTGTGCACTGCTCCTGGGGGCTGTTCAGAAAGATCTGTGTTTGGGGGAGAATTTTTGGTTAACACAATGACTGGGGTTTGTACTGACATTTATTGGGCAGTAAATCTCTTACATCACATGGGACACTTGCACACAGTAAAAAAAATTGTCCCATCTAAAATATTAGTTGCACCAGTTTAGATGAAATTAACCTGGAAGATGTCCCTTGTTGCAGCTCACACCACAATGCAGAAGATTAAGCAGAGCCCCAGTCTTATTATCTACATTTGCCTCTTCTGTGCATCTTACTCTAGCATGAGTCTCTCAGGAAAAGGGAATTTTGGAAGGCCAGGTCTATAACCATTCCTGAGCACTATATCACAACATTACTAAACTGTGTTTAAATGTATTTCCTTGTTCATTCATTTATTAAATAAGTATTTGTTGAACAGCCACTATACGCCAGATACTGTTCAAGGTCCTAGAGATATAGGAGTAATGAAAACAAACAAAAAAAAAAACCCTCTGATCTATTCAATATTGTCTTGAGGAAGAGGGAATGTAAAGAAAAGTGGTAAAATTCCTTGTTGTGTTTAAATAAAGAAGCCAAGAATTATATAAATTTATAAGTAAAAGGAGAAGTTCACCTTCATTTTATAAATGGAGAACCCGAGGCTCAGAAAGGCTCAGAGCTTGTTTAAGTTCACATGGTAGCACAGCCGAAAGACTGGGGCCCATAAATGCCAGTTAACTTCAGTTTCTCCAACATTTTATTGCTCTGAACTTTATCTCCATTTCTATGAGACATGGTGTCAAAGACTCAGGAATAATAATCACTTGACCTGTGGTTCATGAAGCTTAAGCTTCCTTCATGATAATCCCCCCCTCCCACACTCCAGTAATCCTTCCTAGTTGGAAACATCAATGGACAAATAGGAAGGTGAATGATTATAAAGTGGGCTGCCTAAAAATGTTTCATCATTTCCATTCAGGAAATATTTATTGACCTTGAGCATCTACTATGTGCCAGGTACTCTACAATGTGCTGTGGGGGGTTCTGAGATGAATGGACTGTTCTTCTTGCCCTCAGGAAAGTTAACATGTTTTGAAAGAGACAAATAGTACACAACTACAGTACCAGACAAGAATTTGGTAAATGCCATGATACAATTATAAAGACCTGTGGGAGTTGAGAGGAAGAGATGAATACCAGCTCTCCCATAAAGGGCTTCCAAATCTCCCCAAATGGCATTTGGAATGGAACCTGAAAGATGGATGGAATGTCTATAGAGGGGGCAAGGCCTGCTTCAAATTCTCACCCAGGGTGACAAATCTCAGAGGTCAAAGAAAAAATCTGAGACCCAAAGATGACAAAAAGCAAAGCGAGGTAAGTTTCTTGGCCACAATTAGGCAGTTCTGGTCCTTAAAAATCACTGAGAGACATTTCCACATCAGGTCGAATCCTCCCAGGTCTCAGTAATAGTAATAAAAATAACCATGGAGTGCCTGGGTGGCTCAGGCAGTTGAGCGCCGACTCTGGATTTCAGCTCAGGTCATGATCTCACTAATTGGAGCTCCACATTCCACATTGGGCTCTGCGATGACAGTGTGAAGCCTGCCTGGGATTCCCTTTTCCCCTCTTTTTGCCCCTCCCCTGCTCACATGTGTGTGCGCATGTGCTAGTTCTCTCTCTCAAAATAAACAAACATCAAAAAAAAAAAGTTTCTCTCTCTCCATCCCTCTGCCCCTCTCCCTTGCTCCTGTCTTCTCTGTCTCTTTGGAAAAAAAAGAAAGAAAGAAAGAAAGAAAGAAAGAAAGAAAGAAAGAAAGAAAGAAAGAAAGAAAGAAAGAAAGACAAAAACAAAACAAAACAAAACAAAAAAACCCCCAATCATTAACATGACTGCATTTACTAGGCACGCTAGGCATGCACTCTACAACAGGAGCCAGAGTCTTAATATGCACACATTATCTCATTTAAACCTCAGAACAACATTTGAATAGATGCTACTGTCATCCACATGTTCCTGGGGAAAATTGTGCCATACAGGGAATATGTGCCATGTTTGAGGTCACGCACATAATAAGGGTCAAGGCTGAGCTTGAAGCCCAGGGTTTGCTGTCTCAAGCTGACGCTGTCTCTCCACGGTTATTTGATGAATGCTTGCCCTCAGAGTTTCAGAATTCATTCTCACCAGCACTTCAGAAGCAAATAAAGAGTAGCATATCTCAAAAGGGATGGGTTAGCCAGCTTGCACCTGTCACACAACCTTGCAATCCTTGGCTACCATTACTGCCACCAAAGAGGCATTTTTAACTGGGCCTGACTAGTCAGTAATCTCATAGCCATATCAGGTTTATTTAAACCAATTCCTAAGATTCTAAAATCACTACACACACCCTGATTCAGGGAAGCAGAAGATATTCTGCAAAAGACTTCATCTGTTTGGCTCCTGCTTCTTTTCCAGACCCAGGTCACCTCTTACGCATTCATGCAGCCTCCCTCTAAAGGCAACACCCTCTGTTCACAGAGTCACCCTCACAACACCTACTTCCAATATCATATATATGGCACTTAGTCACATTCTGCCTGCTGCAGGAAGGACCCGATCTCCCATCATTAGGTTCACTTGATTCCATTTCATTCCACAGGGAGCAAATAATATGAGAACTAATGCTTCTAGTCCCTCCCTCGAGTTCTACAGTTTCCCTTCCACAACAGGGGAGAAGAAAGACTTATCTGATTCAGGGAAGGAGACAAGGCTAACTGTTAACCACCCTGAGTGGATCTGGGCAGAATGCAGAGACATTGTTCTTTAGATCTACCTAACCTCAGCACTCAGGCATAGTGGACTCAACTTGTATATCCACTCATGTGTAGTGAATGTATGGAGCAGGGTCAAGCCCTGGGGACCTGGTCTATTTGCTAATCCTCTCAGCTTCTCCTGTTAGGCCTGTGTGTCTGGTTCATTGGCTATGTCCAGGAATGAGAAGGAAACTCTGCCACCACTCCAGTCTAGCTGCAACATTAGGCTGTCATTGGGTATGAGTCCTCATTTGGCTTTGGGTGTATGATCTCACCTGATTCATAATTTGGATTGTCTTACCTACTGTGCATTATGCATGGATGTGTCTACCCCAACCGGTGGAATCTCCTTGAGCACAGAGGCAGTGATGCGTGGTGGGAAGAACACTGGACCAGGAGTCAGAAGACCCAGTTCTAGGCCAAGCTCTGCTTGGGAATATCCCTTTCCATTTCTAAGTCTTTGTTCCTTATCTTTAAGATGGAAAAGATAGTGTTCATGTACTCGTACTCATCCCGTGGGAGAATGGTGAGTTAGGACAACGTATAGAAGAGTAAACTGTAAAGTGTCCTACATGGGTAAGGGCTTATTATTATCATCATCATCACCATCATCATCATCATCAAACTTTTTTTTTTATTAATAGTAAGGGGAGCTCTCTTTTATTAAACACCTGCCAGGTAGGAGGCGCCTGGGTGGCTCAGTCGGTTAAGCATCTGACTTGGGCTCAGGTCATGATCTCGCAGTTTGTGAGTTTGAGCCCTGCATCGGGCTCTGAGCCTAGAGCCTGCTTTGGATTCTGTGTCTTCCTCTCTCTCTGCCCCTCCCCCACTCATGTTCTTTCTGTCTGTCTGTCTGTCTCTGTCTCTCTCTCTCTCAAAAATAAATAAACATTAAGAAAAAATTAAACACCTGTCAGGTGTCAGGTGCTTGAAATATATTCATGAGTTTCTTGAGGTAATGTCCTGTTTGTAAAGCCCAGTGCAATGGCTCCAAAACTTTGCTGCATATTGGAATCACCCAGGGTTTTTTAAAAAACACTGATGCCTGGCCCACACCCCCAGATGTCTGATTTAATTGGTATGTGGTATGACTGGGCATTGGGACTTTTCAAAGATCCCCAGATGATAAACATGTGCATTCTAGACACCATTGGCACAACCTTTTGACAGCTGAAAAGGGACACAGGCAGAATTGGATAAAATCATGTTGGAGGATTTATTTCTCACCTCCTCAGCCAACCATTTCTAGACTACCACAGCCAGGACAGAATATGGCTCCCCAGATGGGCTGTCAGATGTCTGGGTGGTGGGCATTGACCTGTGGCAGTGGGCAGGGTAAACAGCTGTGGGATCTAACATTTGGGAGATCACTTAACCCAAGAACAAACAGGCTGAGGGGAAGTGGATGTCCTTTTAACAGGCTCTCTAGCCCTCTCTCTGACCTCAGGGCCACTATTTATTTCCCCTTGGGGTACAGCAAATGTGAATATAAGAATAGATAAATATCTGGGGTGCCTGGGTGGCTCAGTCGGTTGAGCGTCTGACTCTCACCTTCGGCTCAGGTCATGATCTCATGGTTTTGTGTGTTCGAGCCCACATCGGGCTCTGTGCTGACAGTGTGGAGCCTGCTTCGGATTCTCTCTCTCCCTCACCCTCTGCCCCTCCTCCGCTCATGCTATCTCTGTCTCTCTCAAAATAAATAAATAAATAAATTCTTAAAAAAAGAATAAATATGATATAATTTCACTTATATGTGGAATTTAAGAAACACAACAGATTGACATGGGGAAAGCGAAGGAAAAATAAGATAAAAACAGAGAGGAAGGCAAATTATAAGAGACTCTTAAATACAGAGAACAAATTGAGGGTTGCTGCTGGAGGGAATGTGTGTGGGGGACCCTAAATGGATGAATGGCATTAAAGAGGGCACTTGTTGGGATGAGCACTGGGTGTCATATGTAAGTGATGAATCACTAGGTTCTCCTCCTGAAACCAATACTACAGTGTATGTTAACTAACTTGGATTTAAATAAAATTTAAAAATATATGTAAACCTAGGTCCAAAGAATGTCTTTGTATCAGCTGGATTAAATTTGTACTTTAATTGACATGATTTATAAATCCGTTGAATAAATAAGTTGGTGGGGGAAAAAAAAGGAATAGGGAAGTCTAGCCAGCAGGTGAATAGTACCAAACCCTAGTCTTCCTAATGAGGAGAACCAGAGCGTACCCTGTGGCTGACTCCACATCTCTCCCACTTCCCAGCTCATTTTCTCCAGTTCAACTTCATTCTTTAAAATTCTGCTAGCAAAAGGACTTTAGGGAATTTTTCCACTTAAGAATAAAACAAGTACAGTTCCCTTCTGTTGGTTTCTTAAGCAAACTACGTGTTTCCAAATAATAGCAGCTCCTTATAAAATCTAACAACCTGTTAGTTCTGCAGGTTTAAGCCCACTTCTTTTAAACTTAGCTCTCTGAAGAATTTTGTTAAAGGAGATCTATAAATATGACAAGTTCTCTCTCAGACTCTGCAAAATGGCATCTATCGTTTTAATACAGTCTTATCAGTTTCCCACATTTTATTGGTCATCCTAAGGGGAAATGGATGACTGGTACAAAATAGTGCACACAGCCCAGCTTCCTGAGGAGATAGCCTGGGTCCTGGTCAATAGGTAAGTATTTTATTGTGCAGATAGAGACTGAGGCTCAGTAATGACTTGGCTTACAGTAGTGCTGAGGTTCAAATTTTTGTCTGACTCCAAAGTTTATACATGTGTACACTTCATAACAGTGCACCATGTTACCACTTTCTGCATAACTTTAACCCTCACGCATTTTTTTCCTCATTAAATTAGAGAGCATGTTGGAACATTGGATCCCCACCTTTCTTTCCCTAAGCCAGGTCTTCTTTATGTTGATTGACCTAGTGCTTGACAATATGATATTCACCAGTTGTTTGGTGAGGATGGTGTGAATGAAAAAAAGTTGGCAACTTTAGTTCATTTTCCAATCTGAAAGATTTCACCTCACAGAAAGTTCTGAAGCTTTTCCTCAGTGAGTCCATTGACATGCAGTAGGGTTAGCTTGTAAGAATTCATGCTGGTAAGTATTCTACCAGGGGAGGGGATGAATTGCAAGGACCATCACTTGAGAATATTCCTTCAGGTCCTAGAAGAGAACCGTTGTCTGCATGTCCACTGTTCCTCTCTATCACACGAAGATCTCAACGTGTCATTGTGTCCTCTGCAGTCAATTACTAGAAGCTTTGGGTACCAAAGCCCAAACATATAAAAGGACAACCCAGAAGGTGCCTGCAATTATGTTAGACTGATACACTATTTTTGACAATCCAGAAGAAAATAAGATTTAGGGAATTTTCCCTGTGTGAAGACAAAAACCCAAAGAAGAAAGCAAATGCCAAAAGGAAAACTGGACTATCCCTTGGCATCCATTCTGCCTTGTTCAATGGTCTTTATTTCCTATTGCTCTTTACCTCGTAATCGTGGACCTACTCCTTTGAAGAACTACATAGTCAGCTCTGCACCATAGGAAAGAAATCTTTGGCCCAAAAATTCCTGTCCAGGTGCAGAGATCCAAAGCAAGGCCACCTCAATGCTGTCTTCCCTAATAGGAAGCAAAGGAAGGAGTGAGAACACAGTGAGTAGATAGAAGGAAAAGCTGCCAAGTGACGGCTTTAAATAAATGGGGGCAGAATTTTCACATGGAAAAAGGAAGAGCCGTTTGTACAAACCAGAGGGCCGTTCCCTTTGATACCTCACAATTAGGATAGAAGCACCTTCCATTCTGCCTCTAGGTCCTTGTCAAGCTGACATGGTGATTTTTTACTTGCCTCTGGACATCAGCTCTCATCTCCAAATATGAAAGCAACAAAGTAGGGAAGTAACGTGAACAGAATGCCTGCTATACATCAACAACATTCTGGGTGTTTTATGTGCGTTATTTCATCTCATTGAACCTGGCACTCCACCACAGCCCATTTTACAAAGGAGGGAAATGAGCCACAGAGAGCTTGTGTGACTGACCCAAGATCACACAGCCTATAAATGGCTGATCTGAGACTCACATTTGCTTGCTCCCGAACATGTGTGTGGTTGCCATTCTATCAGTATCAATAAGGGTTTTGTTTTGTTTGAACAAATTTACCAGAATTACCCAATAAAATGAGGGCTGCCTTTCCATGGGTGAAAATACCTGCCTTCAAATATGTTATCAAGTTGAAATAAAATGAAGTATACTCGAAAGCACCCAAGATACCAGAGCAAGGCACTCACAAGCATGGGTCCACTCCTCTAGAAGGACAGTCTCCTGCTCTACAGTGTTCCCCTGTCCAATCATGGTTCAAGCTACACTTTCAGAATCATCATCTGAAACAGGTATAAGTCCCAGGAACCCTATCACTGCACACGCACACCCTGTTACTGACTCAACCATGGTAACCTACTTCTGATTACCATCCTGATTCCCTGGCTTGTTCTGAATAACTTATAAATGTAAAAATGAAATTCAATCACCCTTAAAAGACAAGAACCCATCACTGTTGAAGATATTCAAGATTAGGCTGCTGACTAAATTCTTAAAGAGACTCTCCAAAAGTATGTCCAGCAAAGGCAGCATCACCGGTCTTCCAAGTAAGCTACTGTACAGAGAATTACATTTGTTTGTATGGAGATTTTAATATGGTTTTTAAAAAAATCAATCTTATTAACCTATACTTGTGCCTCCAGGGGAACTGCAAACTTTCCATGCTTGGAATGTTATTATAAGAGTGCTTTACTTTGGAGGAGAATGTGTGTTAATTAATCAGCTCGGGCTGCCATAACAAAATACCATAGATTGGGTGGATTAAACAACAGAAATTTATTTCTTATAGTTCTGAGGCTAGAAGTCCATATTAAGATGTCAGCCAATTCAGTTTCTGGTGAGAGCTCTCTTTCTGCATTGCAAATGGCTGCCTTCTTGCTATATCCTAGAGACAGAGAGAGAGAGAGAGACGGAGACAGAGACAGAGAGAGACAGAGATTTCTACCTCTTCTTGTAAGGCCAAAGTCCTATCAGAGGAGGACCCTGCCATAATGACCTCATTTAACTTTACCTCCTAAGGATCTTTTTTCCAGATAGAACCACATTGGGAATTAGGACTTCAATGCATGAATTTGGGGGTGGGACACAATTCAGTCTATAACAACATGTTATAGAATTTAAAATCCCTTGTCTCTTTTTAATCAAGCACATTTTTCCAATGGCATTTGGGTCTACAAACACATGGATATTCATTTATACAGCCCTGATCTCAGGGATGTACTATTAATTAGCAAGATACTCCTTCCTGATATTCTTTTTGCCTTCACCTTTTTCTAAACGATATACACCAGACAATAGAAGACCAATACTACTTTTATCTTTAACCTCGTTATTATTTGCTTACCAGTGCCTCAAACTGGAATGCCTTTATGAAAATGACACATTTTCAAGAACATCGCCTCTCCTTACAGGGCAAGAAGAAGCAAACAGGAGAAATGCAAGTACACAAGAAATGCTACAAATGGTTCTTTAAGGTCTCCCTTGTTAATATCAGCATTTGCTCCCTTGTACCAATAAAGCTAAATTACTGGTCTTGGGGACCCCCCAAGCATGAAAAGCCACGACAGTAATCAGAGCCAACTAAGGCTAGAGACACCAGACTTGATTAAGATTAATTTCCTAATTTAAAAATTATTTTGGTGGGATGGGAAAGGGCATTTCAGTCGTGTCACCTCAGCACACACCCGGACCCCACGCATGACCGATCCGATTGTTGTGGCGAGCCCTGCCCATCCGGGTTTATATCAGTTCAGGGCAGCCAGTGTGTGGTGGGGCAGAGATTACAGCCTGCCCTGCCACCATTTTCCACCCTCTGGTTCTCTGGTTACATTTTCCTTCACAGCAAAGATGGAAATTGTCACGAAGTTTGAGTCCCAAGCCCACCCCCACTTCTATCCCACTCCTTTGAGATGACCTGCTCCTCCCTCTGACCAGCAGACCAGCAAGAAACTTCTGCAGCTCAAAAGAAACACATGAACAGCTGCACTCCCCAGATTAAGGGTCAATAGACTTCCTGATCCAGTTGATCCTCTCCGCTTGCAGGGCGTCTGGTTACTTTTGCACGCCACTGTTAGAAACCCCATGTTTCTTCTCTAGCCCTTGCCATTGTACTCTGCCCAACTTGTGCAGCGCATCAAGACGGTCCGTTCTTTTCCCCCAGTGGCTTCCTGTTGTCCCCTAGCAAAGGAGGGGGCCGTGCCAGACACGCAGCAGGCCCATCCCTGGGCTCCCCTTTGCAAAGCCCAAGAGAAAGATGCTGAGGAGGACAACAGCTGCAGTGCTGGCTTGTTCTTGACAAATGGGCCTGTCACTCTTCCTATTGATTAGCGATATTATGACATTTCCCTTCAAAAACGCAGATGTGGCAGCGCTAGTGACAAGGCCATGGCTCTGCGTGGAAAATAAGGTTTGCCATTGTTGGCTCTTCCCCCTCTACATCTGTGCAGCTACAGGGAAAAGAAAGCGAGATTCTGAGGGAGTTCAAAAGGTTTGAAGAAGTGGAAGTTCTGGCACTCTGAAAAATCTATGTTAATAAGCCATCACCATAAACGTGGAGGAGAGAGCACATGGCAAATCTGTGCAGGACACTGCAGACAGCGAGGGGCATCTGATAATCAGAAAGTGGGGCCTCCCTCTGTCTTGGCAGAGTTGCTCTTCAGGTCTCCTGACCACATAAATCAAGCCATGGAGGGCTCTGTCATTTCTGTCCCTTTGCATGAAACGCATGAAGGAAACTGGTGAATTGGTGCTGCATTGCCTTCTCCCCTCCCAAAGTGTCTTTAATCTCACCCTAGCCCTATGGGGCTGATGGTGTATTAGGGGGGAAACGCACCTAATTCCATTTTCTTTCCCTTGTACAAAGCACTCAGATGATAACATGTGCCGACTTTAATTTGTGAGACTTCTGTGGGGTACTTCCCCCAACCTATTCCCAAAACCTATTCCCATGTCAAGGGGAAAAAAATGTTCTAAATAGCAGTCCATTTAAGTAAAAAAAAAAGGAAAAGTGCATCTTGCAGTCCAACATATGGTACATTTTGAGGTAAATTACAGGTAATTCATGAACATTTCCAGCAGGGAGATTGCCATCATGGGACTCTTGTATATCCATTACGTTCTATTCTCATTTTTGTGGTTAAAGGAATCTCTCAAGCCTTTGAAGCAGAAAAGGCAACACTCTCTCTGCACCATTTTGTCCTGCTAAGGAAAGTTATTATCCTGCTAACACACGGGACTGATCCAGCAACTTGATTTCGGCAAAGCTGATGGAAAGCAGGCTGCGAGGGGGCATGTGTAGCACGGGTTTTACAGCGCGAAAGATCTGGGGGTTGGCATGCGCAACAGTTAAATAGGAAAATAAAATCTGAGCAAACTAGAAACAGCCAGACTGACACTATTGGATGAAAGAGAAAGGAAAAGAGGAAGTCGCTTGGGGGATGGGGAGGAAAAACAAAAGGAAGAAAAATATTGCCTGTTAGCCCTGGGGGTTGGTGATGTAAATTAATATGAGCTAAATGGGATGTGACCAATTTGTAAGGCATTTGTTTCTCTCTCGTGAGATGGGAGATCTCCGTCCCAAGCAATCAGAATTTGCCTTAGGCTACCCCTGACTAGTCGCTATAACCGTGTTGACCACTTCTCTTAATATATGGAACCCCTCATATTACATCCCAAGTCCAACAGTCTTGTAAATTTACTCCTGTGACACTAATGTGTCTCTCCTTGGGACATGTTGGGTCCTGGTTTGTTGGGAAAAATGAAGGGGAGGGGAGCAAGGGAGAAAGGAAGGACAAAAAAGCACGCTCAGCATAGCTGGCCCCTCTGCATTGTTTGAGCAGTCTTTGTGTCTGGACCGCCTGCAAGAATTACACAACTTCCAACATCTCCTTCACATCAAAGAGCTTCTGGAAGAGCTCTTCAAGCTCTGAGGCCGAGCTGCCCTGTGCCTCCCCTACCCTCGTACTAAATCAAGCTTTTATCTGCCTTCCCATCAGAACTGATGCTAACTGTCCCTGACACACACATCCTCCAAATAATTTGAACTTGATCTGAGGCTTTCGGCCCTCTTGACTCAAAAAAATTGCCTATGATTTGCTTGGCAGCCATCCACCTCAGCATAGGCAATTGTGGGCAGTGATGTTGATGTTCATGAAGGAGCAGTTGCCATGGCAACACAGAGTTCAAAGGAAGGGCCCTCAGTGGTATCAGAATAGAGGAGAGTGATAATGTAATGAAGGCTTGTGTCTTCTCCCGGAGGGACAGGAGCTGGCCAGGAGATGGTAGAGGGTGGAGGACAACTTGGGTAGCTCACCATTACAGTTTTGTCTGAACTATGCATTTATTTGGCCTTTTGGGGATCCACTACTTAATGGAAAGTATAAATGGCAGATAGAGATTTTTAGGACTATAACCTAGCCTCAACTTTGCAGGTAGGGTTGAAGGACCTTAACCTTGTTGCTCATTAGTTTCCTCATCTATAAAATAAAGAGTTGGACTAATAAAATCCAACTTCTTTTCAACTGCTGAAATTCTCTGATTCAATTACTCTAGGCAATCTAGGGACTTTCTGCATCTATCAGACAGTATTTTGATGCAGACCATATTCTGTTTATTGAGGCCTTGCAAAATGGGGAAAGGGGTGAATATCCATTGACACAAAGGAAGAAGTGCTTCTTAAGCACTTAGTTGGCTTTGGGCACTCACTGTTCAAGGTGCTGAGAGGGTGAAAAAGGCAGAAAAAGCCCCTACTTTTTGCAAACGCACATTCTAGCAGGAGGGACAGATGTCATACAAACAAACACACAGTGGATCATTAATAGTGATTGTGGATTAGGGCCACCAAGTTGAAGACAGCTGGAACTGGAAAATCCCTAGGTGGGCTGGGTGGGCTGGGGCAGTGTCAGGGAGGCTTGTGGTAAGTGGTTTTGGTGATAAGACCTGAAGGGTGAGTAGGAGTTAACTAGACTAAGGGAGAAAGGAGAAAGCCTTGCAGACAGAGGGAAGGTCTTGTGAAGCCAGGAAGTGGGAAGAAACTCAGATGAGCTGTGCAGTGGGCCTGGGGAGGTGTGCGTGGCCCCGTCAGGTCAAGTCAAGAAAACCACATTTGGCTGTTCCGTTCCCAACCTAAGAGAAATGAGAGGTCACTGAGGTTTAAAAACAGGGCTGGCTACTTGGACTTACCTTTTCAAAAGATCACTCTTGCTACATCATGGAGGACAATGGCGCATGGGGAGTTGGAGAGGTGGCACTTAGACTTCAGAGATGAGAACATCCTCAAAATGATTGTAAATAATTTGGGAATCAAATTTCTTTACTCCAAGCTACCTATTTTGATAGTTAGAGGCAATTCAAAAATAATTTCACAATTTTTTCTCCTTTGCCTTGCCTGGGTGGACACATCCTATAATGACTTTCCTGAAGCCCAACTGGTTGAAACAGCCCAGGGAATTCATGTGACCAGTGGTGAATTATTATTGATCTATATTATTCTTCCAGTGTACCTCCATTGGCCTGCAGACATTTCCTGTTCCTAGTGGGGTTGAAGTAGGGGAAAGTACATATGCAATGTTCATTTTTTAAATTCTAAAATGCTTTCTCCTAAAATTCATAAGTGTTCACATAGCCATCCATGGCATTGTACTCAATAATACATCTACTTTGAGACAGAACAAACCTCAGCTTCAAAAATGCCAAAAGTGTGCCTGGGAAGACTTATTTTCATAGCAATATTTATTGGGGACTTGGGGGTGTCAAACTGCCCACTGCAAGGAGAAGTTCTGAGCAGCCAGGTTTTCAGGGTGAGGACAATTCAAGAGTCAGCTAGGTGATCAGTTTGGGATGCCTGGGGGACAGAGACAGGGCAGTAGATGGGCAGCACAGAGGACCCTTGTCACTTTCTTCCATTAAAATGTATTGCATTTTTGCTATTCTCTATGGCACATGCTGAATGACTTATCCTCCTTACCTCACGCAACCTTGTTCTGCAGAACGACCTCATGGGTAGGCCCTATTATTATCTCCACCACACAGATGATGAGAGGGAGAGTTAGAACACATAATTTACTTGCCCATGGCGGCCAGCTTTCATGCCCTCACATGTGCCCTCTTTGTTCTACTGTCCAACTGATCCCAAGGGGGGGGGGGGGGATGACAGGAAGAAGCTCAAAGAGGGGAGCCTCCTGCTCCCAATCATTTTCTCTCAGTCTCATGCCCCCTTCCTCTCCCCTTCCTGCCTCCTCTTTCCCACTCCTAGAGGAAGGCTGCAGGGCAAGATTTATGGACAAGGAAAAGCTCTCTAACCCCCTTATAAACTTTATGGGCCATGTGGACATGTACAAATCAGATATAAACACGATGTCCAGGGCCAGAGTTCTGTAAATAGTGATATCACCAAAGAGAATCTCCAGGAGAATCTGGTTCCCAGGAGAGAACAGACAAGAGTCCTGAACACAGTGTGTGAAAAATGATGAAAGCTGCTTTGAAGTGAGGCCGGGGCCCGGGGCGCTGTCAGCAGCTTTCCCCCTGCAGCCCTTGGAATTTTAGCTGCAATAAAAAAATACCAAAAGAAAACAGCTGGTCTGGTTGGATTTGTTAAAGTAGAAGCAACGTGTGGCCCTGTGGAGAGGAACGTGATGGTGGGAAAGCAGGTGTGAGGAGGAGGGGGACCAAGGGGCAGTCTTCAGAATTGGTGCACCGGGCCCACCACGGCTTTACAATCAATGTCAAATGCTGAGCAAGTAATAAGGCATTTCTGGTAAATTCTCCCCTTGGGTCCACACCAGCCCTGTTGGGTAACTAGGGAAGTATTAGCATACCCATTTTATAGATGAGGAAGCTAGAGTGTTGACTTTGGCCAAGGGGGAGCCAGTGAGGGGTTATACAGCCTGGGCAGTGTCATCTGGTGACAAAGATGGGGATTCTGATCCCAGTCCTACCTCTGCCTGGGAGTTCCTCATCTGTGTCCACACTCAAGAAGGTTCGATGACAGAGTTGGTTGCTAAGCACCTGCTATCTAAAGAAACATTGGGGAGCAATCTCACTCATTGATTCCAGCATTATTACTGGGGTCCAGCGCCCCTTAAATGAGAATCATGTTACTGTAATAGTGCAATTAAGGTGGATAGGGGATGACCTCTTGGCATCCCCACCTCTTGGCATCCATACCCCTGTGCAACTCCTCTCACATTGTACTAGGGTTGATCTGTGTAACCAATAGCATATAGAAAAAGTGATGTCATGTCATTCTGAGACACAGAAGACTGTGGCTTCCATCTCGGGTTCGCTCATTCTCCCTCTCCCTTGAATCACTTGCTCTAAGTCAAGCCAGACTGCACATCATGAGGACAGTCAGGCAAGCCTATTGAGAGGTCCCCATGATGAGGAACTGAGTTCTACAGTTAACAGTCAGTGAGAAGCTGAGGCCTTTCAACAACCACGTGAATGAACTTGGAACTGCATCCTTCGCCAGCCAAACCTTCAGATGACGGCAGCCCCAGCTGATAGTTTGACTGCAACCTCATGAGGAACTGTGAACCAAAACCACCCAGCAAATTCCTGACCCACAGAAACTGAGATCATAAAGGCTTGTGGTTTTAACTTGCTAATTTGTTACACACCAATAGATAACTAATACATTGTGTATGCCATAGATTTTCTGCTCTGAAGCACTAAGGAGAAATGGCAGAGGAAGAGAACTGTTACAATTTAGAATACTTTATTGCTGTTCATCTAAGAAAGATGCTCAATGAAAACTCAACATTGTAAGGACTGCCACCAAAGAAATACTTTTCATATATAGATCACAATACTGTCGATGATATTAAATAAGCATCCTGCTAAGAGCTGGGGATACGCACGGCAGAAAAAAAAAGTACTATAATGGCAGATGATTTAAGAGACTTGAGCTGAATCTCGTGGATGAATAGGAGGATGAGAAGGCAGGGAGGGAAGTGAGCAAAGTAGCAAAGTAAGAAAGAGCAGAATATGTAGGAAGAGCAAGAAAGACTTTGATTGACTAAAATAAAGCAGAAAATAGCATGAGATGAAACTGATTTGCCAAGGTCAGCCTGCACTCAAGAAGACAGCAAACAATGGTCACCCAACTAAATTGGTTGCCTCAAGAAAAGATTAAATGTTGATTCACAAAGTTCATACATAGCTGCGCTGTCCAATATGGCAGCCACCAGCCACATAGAGCTATTTCAATTTAAAATAATTAAAATAAAGTAAAATTAAAAATTCAATTTCTCAGATGTATTGTGAACATCTCAAGTGTTCAATAGCCAACTGTAGCTAATGGCTACTCTATCGTACAATGCAGATGTAAAAATTTCTATCATCACGGGAAGTTCTATTAGACACCTGTCACATATAGCATTCACTAGATAAAATCACAAGCACATATGAAAATTTAAGACAAGTTATATACAAGATAATTCCAGCATCACATAGATATTATCCAATACAACTTTGAGTAGACAGATACTGTCTAGGCACCTAGGCTTAGATCAACCTCTGGCCTGTAACTGGAATGGGAATTTTCATGTGCCTTCCTCACATTCTTGGGCATGCATATTTCTTAAAGGTAAGTAATTGCATACTAGTAACTATATAAATGTGCTTAATGTTGTTGTTTTATAAATATTGGTAAATTTCATCATCAAAACTACTCATGGTATTTTTTTTTCTCCACCAAAGTCCTTAGTATTTCTAACAGCAATAGTGTCCTGAGAACCAGAATTGGAGAAACCTCTATAGGCCATGAGGAATTTGAGGAGAGTGACATGACTAGCCTCACAATTTAAAAGCATTTGGGAAAAACATCAAGCATGATGCTTTCAGTCAGGTGTTGGTGAAACGTGAGGGGAGGGCCAACAATTAGGATATGGTTGCAGTGGTCCAGGAGAGGACCATGAGGGCCTGAAGTAGGGCATGACTGGAGAGAAGTCCCTGGGTAAGGTATCAGAGATGCAAAAAGATAACACATGGTCCTTAACCTGAAGATGCTCCCAGTCTTGTGGGATGCCTCAAAGAAAGGACAGACTGTCACTCTCTAAAGGATGCAAAGCCTTGCCACAGAAAGCCATTTAAAATACAAGATGATGGCTCTGGAGAACATTCACCACCCCCTACAACTTGTCTCATGGCTGAAAACCACATCTTTAGATTAATATATTTGGTTAAAGTATTTCATCTACAGGAATCCTCTTTCAGAAGGGACAGAAAGGCAGTGTGGATAATAGTGTCAGAGTACAGATTCTGAAGCCAGATCATGGGGATCCAATCCTGGCTCTACCACTTGCCAGCTGTGTGACGTGGACAAATCACTTAACCTTTCGGCTTTCTCATCTGTAAAACTGGGCTATTAGTAGTGCCTGACTCATAGGGCTGTTAAGAGGTTGAATGAGTTTTATGACAAGTGCTTATAATAGAGCTTGATACATAAAGAGTGCTACATAAATATTTGCCCTTATTATTACATTTTTTCATTCTTGACCAGGTAAGTTAGCAATGACCATATGTGACAGCTCAATAGATTCCAGGGCATGTGGTCAATGCAATTGGATGGGTAGCAGGAAATGAATGTTTGGAGAGCATATGCAGGGTCTGCAGTGAGCTCTTCAACCTCAGGTGATCAGATTGAAGACTTGCTATAGGAGAGAAAGGGAGCTTTGGCGAAAGAGGTGAGAGCTTGGCAAAGACAAGGCTCCCTTACTTTACAATTTTTGGTGATGCTGACATGGGTGTTTGGGGGCCATTGAGAACATTGGATTTGGAGTCAGTTTTAGCTCTGCCTTTTACTAGCTGTGTGACCACTCTGACCTTCAGCATCTCCATTAACAAAACAGAATAATGCCTGCATCATGAGGTTATTGAGATGATTAAACAAGAGAAGATGTAGAAGGTATGGTTGACCCTTGAACTAACTGCACAGGTCTACTTATATGTGAAATTTTTAAAAATAAATATAGTACATTACTATAAATATATTTTCTTTTCCTTATGATTTTCTTAATAACATTTATCTAGCTTACTTTATTATAGGAATATAGCATATTATGCTATATACAAAATATGTGTCAATCCACTGTTTATGTTTCAATAAAGCTTCTGGTCAACTGTAGGCTATTATTAAATAAGTTCATGGGGAGTCAAAAGTTATATGTGAATTTTCAACTGCATCAGGGGTCAGAGCCCCAATCCCTGCATTGTTTAATGATCAACTGTAATTTACAAACAGCAGGCCATCAATAAATGGCAGTTTTTACTGTATTTTAATTGTAAGGTATCAATGACTTATAAGATCATTGATTATAAACCAATCTGAGAAATATGAACATGTGAAAAAGAGAATATAGATAGGATGGGAAGGAAAGGAAGCTCATGTTTACTAAGCTCCTTCTGTGTATCTAGCCAGTGTCCCAAGAAACATGGTATACATTATTCATTGAATTCTCTAAACTGCCCTAGAAAGTATGTGACATTATTATCTCCATTTTAAAGCCATGGAAACTGAAACCCAGAGAGTTATAGAGCCTGCTCAGAGTCATGCAGCTGCTAAGTGTGAGCACACCATTTTAAATCTTCTCTAACTTCTCCTAAGCTTTCATTTTGGCCCTTCCTCAGGCTGGGTATGGCGTTTGTGGGGGAGAGGCTGCAGATGACTGAAAGGGCCACATGGCTGACCCTTCACAATCTCACTGAAAGGAAGTCTGCTCCAAGCAGAGGGCATGAACATGTCCCCTCCCACCCTCTTCAGGAGGGAAGAAAGTGGGAGATCAGAGCCTGGGCCTGTGAAGAGGGCTGGCTATCTTGCTAATGGGGAAGGGTCTCCCAGTAAGGTTCAGGCAGAGGCGGCTCTTAACCTAAGGGCCCCAAGCAGAGACAAGGCCCAGAACTGGACTCCTGTGTGCAACCAGGCTGGGTCTGCAGGAGTTCACATTGTCATGGAGAATTGTGATCTTGATGTGAAAGAAAAGCCATACTCCTTGTTTTTCCCAGCATTTGTTATGAATCCTGGATCCCATGGAAAACCACATCCTGGATGTGCAGGGAAAAAGGCAATCAGGGCAGTAAAGGTACAGGGAGAAGTAAGAAATGAGAAATGAGGAAGAGAAGACACAGGCATTCCTACTGATGTCATTAATGCCAGGGACTATTGGGATTTCAGCAGCCAAATTAAACAGAGAAGGGAAGGGAATTTCTTTGGCCATCCCTAGGGGATGAACCAGTTCATCAAAAAACAAAACAAAACAAAACAAACAAACAAAACAAGCAAATAAACAAAACCAAAAAACCTAGCCATTAAAGTCACATAATTATGCTAAAATGATAGATAACAAATATGCATGAGGTACTATGCCGAACAGTTCCCACATATTAACTCATTTAATCCTTACAGCAGCTCCGCAGTCTAGATGCCATCACTCCTCATTGTACAGAGTGGGGGTGGGGGTGGGGGAGTGGGAATCTAAGTTTCAAAAGATTCAGGAACTTTCCTGAGGTCATAGATGGGAAAAGGCAAAGCAAGCTTAAATCTAGGTGTGTATGATTCAAGAGGCTGCACTCTTGACCAGATTGCTATACAGATCAGGACATTTTTGGATATTATACTTAAATCTCAATGAGGCAATGCACTGCCACATATATGCTCTGCAACTGATGTCCAGCTTGCCTCTAGGATACAAAAATTAAATAATTCTAATCAATTATTAAGGACCATTCATGACCCACGGCCTGAGTAGACATGTCTCACACATAATCATATATAGCTTAACATAATATAATTTAGTAACAGCTCAATGAGGTAGATACTATAGTCTCCCTTTAAATAAAGGAAATGCGAGTTCTAATTTGCTTATGGTATGGATCAGACTAAAGATTCGCATCCAGTTCTATCTGGTTTCAGTGCTCATTCTCTTACCACTATCATATACAACCTGACTCATATCATGTGTTAAATGAAATGGCTGCTTGTCGTTACGATGGAGAGAAATGAATAGTTTGCATCTGTTTTGTGTGTTGTTCTGTGATTTGTATGTGTACACTTTAGCTAAAAGCTATTTGCTGCAAGTTTGTTGGTTTTGTTTCAATACCTACTTTTACCTCTGATACCCCAAATGACAATCTGTTAGCAGCGCACTATCCGCTTACACCCCACGTATTTTATCCTAATACTTTCACTGAGTGGGTAACGCCAACCCTAATTATTGGAGATAATTTGGGAATGGCCAACCGCTGCATTGGAACACTGGCCAATTCTATTTCGTTTTCAGGGTTGTCACGGTAGACTGTAGACCTACAGGCCACCTTTTTCGAATTCCCCATGTAACTTCGCCTCTTTTGTGGCTGCATCCAGCTGCCGGCTGGTTGCAATTCGCCTTAGGCAGTCTGCTGCAATTTTCCATGTCCCGATCTTATCCCCCATTACAAAAAAAGATGGGAAATATAATGGGCTGAAAGAACTCCGATAGCAAATGCCAGACATCAAATTACACAGGTAGTAATCACACAGATTAGGAAACATAATGAATACGATATTCAAGCTGAACACAGACAATGAATTTTTCAGGATGATACAAGTTCTTGTTAATAAAATGGAATAACAATTTTCTTCGTATTAAAGCTAAAGCAATCTCTATTTTCTAAAGGGACACATGTCACCCAGACCTCTGGGCTGAAATGATTTGAAACTCAATACACACAGGACCAAACGGACTAATAGGCATTTTGGCTGACTCTTACATTTCAGATCGTGTTGCTGTTATTTTTCATTACGGAGTGGTTTGGAAGTTTCACCTAATGTTTCTGAAACCTTCTTCGAAACAAATGTATTACTCACAATATGTTGGACACAGAAAGGTACTGATGTAGGACTCAGGAGATCTGGGTTTTAGTTCCAATTTTCACTGTCAGATTTAGCGACTTTGGATATATAGAGTGATGAACAAGGGTGAAGCAGTGTGACTCATCTGCCCTGGGGGATAAGGAAGAAGGCGGTGCATTTCAAACAATAATAAGACTCACTAAAGTCAGTCCACTTTTTGTTATGCTCCATCCATCCTCAGCAAGGTCAGCGATAAAATATTCTCCACCACCGTCCCTCAGATCTTTTGTTGGTCTAAGCTTAGGCAATTGACTTTAATGAATAAATACATAAATAAATCACATGCTACAAATGAGCCCATCTTTATTACTTCTCTTTTGATAAACACTGTATTCTGCATGAAAGTTAAAATGTAAAATGCCAAGTTGGGCTCCAACAAACATGGATTCAAAGACATACTACATGCATTTGTTCCTGGAATATTTGTAGTATTTGTCATCCCTTAGAATATTTGTAATACTTGTAATCATTTAGACTTGTAATGATTCGAGCTCAGTTTATACCTTCAGCTCCATGATCCCCTAAACAGAGATTTGGAATAAACAATAGCAAGTGACTTAGAAGACAACAAAGGGAACTTGATGACTTCAGTTCTGTCATCCTGTATGATTACTTGGAGTTTAAACGGTGTGCATTGTGAAGGGTAAAATTTTTGTTTGGTAAGTTTAGTTCGATCATAAAATATTTAACTGAATTTGAATCCTATCTTTCCATTGAAATTTATCCTTTTAAAATGTATAACTGTTTTATAACTAAATAAAATAACAACAAAATAATGTTTACTGATTATTACAGCAATTGTATTACAAAAGGAGGAGGTGTTAAAAGTGGTATGCTCTGGGCACACGTGAAGCCTGTGAACCCACCAATGTTCATTTCTTAGATTAGAAGCAGCATTTCCCAAGGAGCAGAGATCTGTAGGTCACTACTTTACTAGTTCCCTGAGTCCCTCCATGAAATTTAATAATACATTTTATCATCATTATTTCGTTGATCTTTCTTTAGTTGTAAAACAATAAAAAAATTTAAAGGGATAAACTTCAACTGAAAAATATGATTCAGATTCAGTCCCAACCGATGTGGGTAGTACTTCCCTCCCTACACCCTCCTGAGGATTAAAAGCACAGATTACTATATTCAAACCTCTGGGAAATTCCATGGTAAAAGGAGACAAAAACGTCTTTAACCTAGTTTGTCCTGATGGTGTCATGTATTTGGCTTATTTTGGAGTAGAAGTTGATGAGGGATGGTGGGGGATGGGGGAGAGGGGTCAATGATGTTTAGGAGAGGGAAATACCTATCATCATCATTGCACAGAGCTGCAGAATGCACTTTGGTTGCACCAATGGTTCTCAGACTTGGCTGCACTTTAAAATCCCCTGGAGAGCTCTTTTAAATCCCCATGACCAGGCAGCACCCCAAACCAACTGAATGAGAATCTCTGGGGGCATAACCAGGGTCAGTATTTTGAAAACCCCCAGGCGATGCGGCTGTGTAGCAAAGGCTGAGGACCAGTGGGTTCGATCACCTTGACGTGTTTTTCAGATCTTAAATTGTAAAGTAAAGCTCTCGGACTTTTCATCCCCTACCATATTCCATTCTGTTCAAGGACTGGCGGTAGAAAGCAGGATGAAGGGGTGATGTGACCTTTCGGCTTCAGTCAGGGAAGGGATCAGATCACAGTTCCTACCTCCCAGCCCACCTCAGTGGCCTGCACTGGCAAGGCTGTCTGGAGCCTGTCAGAAAGAGGATGCCATTAATAATAATAAAAAACAAATGGCTCCTTTAGCCAAAAACCCCCCAGAAGTTGAAAAATGGGATATTTGTGCACTAAGATGGTGCCCAGATGCCTTGAATTGTAAGAAAAGCAGGGAAGGAGAAGAACTACAGCTGGTTTCTCCATTTCTAGACTGATTTGCCTATTAACCTCCTGGAATTTTGAGCAGCGGTTCGTTTAGCTTGCTTTTCACAACAGCCCCGCACAGGCCCTGCCTCTGGGACACAGTGTGCAAGGGTTTTCATTAAAAAGTTAACATTTGCCACAGAGTTCAGCGCTCCCTCAATATCTCATTGAAAAGAGAAAAACAGCTCAGCTTCAACGAGGCAAATGTCGCAGTAAGATAAATGTTAACATTTTCTTGAAAGCCACTGTCATTATTCAAAAAACATTCCCCCATCCCACCCCTCACTCCCAGGTTTTTTTCTTTTTTTGCCAAGGAGCTGCTCCTACTATCCTTATTCGACATAACTCCCAGGGCCCTTTTCCCTTTCGCAGCCTCACCGGCATAAGCATCGCCGTCAGTGGGTGATGCAAGTTTTACCAGTAGGCGAAGCCAGGTCCCACTTTCTCAAGAACACACCTGCCCATGACTTCCGAACTTCACAAACTCTTCCCAAGCTGAGCTGCTGGGTGTTGACTACCAGACTTAGCAAATAGAGACCTGAACCGGGAGGCCATAGAGATGCCCCTGAAAGGCTCCCATGTTCCCGCATCACTCTTTTCCATGGTGAGAGTCATGGTCCAGGGTGAGGCCATGGCAACAGGCGGGATGAAGCCTAATGGAGACTTGCGTCCACCTGAGCATGCCCGCTGAGTGCAGAAGCGAGCATCACCTCCCGCCTCCCTGCTTGTTGGGTCTGCCCCTTGCCCCACACGAGTAGCTCCTGCTCTTTGATTTTCTTATCTGTGAAATGGGAATAGAAGAGTACCTCTGGGGATCATTTTTACTGAGGATCAAGTGAGATAAATGCAGGTAAATCACCCGGAACAGCATTTGGCACAAGTGTCACACTTAATCTGAGTCTAAATTCTGGCTCCTTATTAGCTGTGCAGTACTTCACACATTACTTAGGCACACGACACCCAGCTTCCATATCTGTAAAATAGGAATGCTGAGCTGCATATTCCAAGTTTTTAAGCATTTCATGACATGCACTTTAAATTGCTCAGCAAACTTTTGGCACAAAGTAAATGCTCAAAAACGGCGAGCTAAGAAAAGCAGAAAAGCGATTCTGTGTTTGGTGAAGGACAGTTTGGCCTGTTTTTTTCTGAATTTGAAACTTAATAGACTGAGGCTCATTGACTCTGGTGAAAAGGAACACAATTTACCTTTTTCAAATTTGACCAGGAGCTGGGCCTTATTTTCATATAGCAATTCTAAAATCGACTACTAGAATCCTGCAAAAGGTTGGTGGATATGTTATACTTACATTGGTAAAGTGAAATAAAATAAAATAAAATAAAAGCAGTGTTTTTATAAAATCTTAAAGAAAGGCCTTATTTCTGAACCACAAAAGGATGAATTTGGAGATGATCAAAGCTAATCTAATTCAGAATTAAGTTGCAAAAATCTCTGCAGATTTACCATATGCTATCGCTCTTTTGCTTTCTTCTAAGATCTGAGCATTTTTGGTCACTTTAAGGAAAAGATATCAGGATTTTTTTCCAGCTTTATTGAAATACGGTTGGTCTATAGGAAACTTCACATAATTCATGTAAACAGTTTTGTGCAATTGGACATGTGAATACACTCATGTTACCATCACCACAGTCCAGGTATAATCATAGAAGGGATCAAGATTTTTGAAAGCCAGAGCAAACTTAAGTGGAACAAGCACCCACAGATACTCCACACGTCCGATTTCATTTCCAATCTCATCTTCTTCACCCAGTAATCAAGAAGCTGATAATTCGTGATGAATGAGAAGGTTCACAGGGGCCCATGATTATTGCTTTCACCATTATTTTCTGGATGCCATTCCCTCTACTTAAACCAACCCAAATCTCAATAATAGCATAGCCAAAATTAATCGGAAAAGGACGAGGACAGGTTAAGCCATTTGAAAATCCTAATATTCAGCCATTTAAAAAAAACAACAACAACTACATATAGTCAGATTTCCTACTAAGTTAAAACTTAAGCAATGATTTATTCATATTTCCCTAAACTCTCCAAAAACATTTTTTTTTTTTAAAGAATCAAGAGGAAAGAAACCTGTGTCTTTTTGGAATCCAGCAAAGCAAGGCAGAGTTTGAGATAGGACTCAAGTCCTGTTTCATATTTATTTTAAACAACTTGCCGTCTGGTAACATTTTTCTGTTCTATTTTTAATGGCTATAAAGTTTCTATCACATTCAGTAATTATCTTCAATCTCAAAAGGAGAAAGGAAATTCCATAATAAGAACTACATGAAACATTGAGTGTACAGGTGCCAGAAAATATTGTTTTGTTTAGTGGAGATGAGATCGTAAAAATATGGCTCTTTATAATGCATGTTCTCAAGTTTATTTATAGACACTATGACACCCACTCTTAAACTCCTTATTTAATCACTAACAGAAACATTATTTCGAAAGGGAATTAGGGTGGTGAAAATACATTTTTAAATGGCACAGTCTCTAGAGCAGGTCTCATTTTGTTCTTACTATTATCAGCGGCAACTACCCAGAGGGGGGAAAAATCAGGAGGCAATTTAAGCCACAACAAACCAAAGTATTTTAAATTTCTCAGGGGCAAGCTGCACTCCATCTTGAAGGAAATTGGAAGGGATATCAGAGAGAATTTACTGTCTGATGACCACCCCTCGTTATTTAAGCGAAAACTGTAAGAGAAAAATACAGCAGCAGTTAAGAGATCTGATGTAAACTTTCTTTAAGGGCGGGCAATGTTGAGAGATTTTAAGAGTTCGCGAATTTTATGCTGTGGGACTATGGATACCTTTGATAGCAAGCAGTTACTATATCGTTGCATTTTGTGTGTGTTGTATAATTGCATACTAAGCAATTATACCAGGTTATTATGATTACTTTGGAAAGGGCAAAATAATGGCCTCACTAGTAGTGAGTTCCATTCAGTGCAGCTAAGAGTAAAAATGCCTACCGCCGTCACCGCTCACAGTGGGGTCATTAATAGTTACTTTTTCCCACTTGAGGATAATGTGCATTAACTGGATGTTGGAAAAGTAAATAGTGCTTTTCTGTCTCCTAGGAAGTATTTTCCTAAAAGAAAAAAAAAATGTAGAACACAAAATGATGTATTTGTCCTCTATCAAAGTATCCACAAAGATGTATCCACTTCTTAGAGTCTCCTTTATTATGAAACAGAGATCTCATTAAATAAATGCAGTAGAGTAAACCATCTATATATATATTCTTTTCAAATCTCAATACCCTAAGTTTATGGCCTTCGTGGGAGGTAGGTTTACAAGGGTTTATTCCAGAAAGGACACTGGAATAATGGTTTTGATGCAGAATATTAACAGTGGGAAAGTTTTACATAGTTATCATTAAATGAAAGGAAGTTTTCAGGATACCTAGCCAGTTTTAATGAAGGGGAGTGGGATATGGAGAGAACATAAAAGAGAAGAAGGCTTTTTGTATATATTCCTCATAGACCCACTTTGGATTTTTCATCTCAGTTGATGAAGCAAGGGGAGGGCGGGCATAGCCCTGCATTTAATTTTTTACTGACAATGAGTACAAAATAGCCCACCAAGGCCACCCCTTGTTTCCGCTGAGAGCGTGGCAGCTGTTGAACTTCTGATTAGAGCAAGATCCACTGTAGAATCCCAGACTGGCATGTCACAGAAGCCGATGGCCCTATAACATTTTAATGCATTGGGTTTTCTTCTGCTGACCCATGACATGGGTAAATAAAGATAACCTTTGCCAAGAAATACAAACTGCTCCCAGGGTGACAGTGGGGGATTCTGGCAGAGAGCAAGCGTCCCCCTGGCATCAGTTGTGCTCATCATGAATGTGAAGAGAGTGTCAGCTAAGAGCAGCAGACGAGGAATTCTGGAAAACCTGACGGTTGATATCAGTTATCTGAGCACAGAGCTCGGCTGGGAAAAACCCTCCACAAAATCTCTTGGTTATCCAATTCAGAGGAGTGGTTTCCTCAGCTTTGCTTCCATTAAACATTTAGAAAGAGATTATCCCAAGTTTTGCTTATTTAGTTGTTTTTGTTTTCTGGCTTAAAGTACAACACATTACCTAATAAAAATCACACCACATTAAACAGACTCTGTTGAGTATACTGCACTTGGTGTGACTTTACGGGTGTTATTCTAAGTGTCTGTTCTCTGAATTCCCTTGGATTTTATGCTGTTAACTCCCACAGATATGAACAGACCTCCCAAGCCTGCAGTTCCACATGCTGTATATTTACTAGGAGGCAACTTAACTTCTAGACGTTGCACAGAGAGCTGTAGTTTGTCCCTGAACACTGGAGCTCCTGAACATACTTGTTTGAAAACGTCTCTTAAAATATATGGTTTTGCTGGGCAGACTAAAAATTTTGTGTAATCAGAGCGAGCGTTTAGAAACATTGTTTGAGGAGGGAAATAATGCTTTAGTGCTACCTTCAAGAGAATAAACAACGTCGTTCCCCTTCTCCGGGGCCGTGGGTATGCCGGGTCTTGCTAGTAAAACAAAGGAGAGACACGGTCCTCAGAAAGGAGTGATACAAAAACATCAAATATTCGACCATTTGGCCTGGAAACATGTACGAGGACCAAAATCAGGTCTGAACCATTAATACAACAAATACTGAAATACCCCTTCAAAGGCTTTTCAGGGGGAAAGATATGGCTAAAATCAAAGAGAAAAATCTCTTGGTGAAGTTTGTGGCTATATATCTGAAGAGAAAGCTTTCGTTTTGTCAGGAACGTTTTCATCTGATTTTTGAAAGATTAGAGCTCATTTTATACTTAGGCTGAGAGGGTTAACTTTCCCTCTTTAATTCATAAAATATTTGTTTGGTATTGTTTCTTATGTTCCAACATTATAATTTTGTTCTATATGACACTCCATTTCCAATAAGAGAGAATTCACCCCAAACTGTGATAGTTTTTAATTTTTAACAATTGCTTCAGAGCAGTTTTGAACAATCAGCTGAATGTTGTTGAAATCAGGGACTTAATTTTTTTTTAGTTCCTCATTTATTTTGATTTGTATTACTTAATGAAATCTAGTCTTGAAAAATTATGGATCCCGATAAAATCATAGATTAGAAAATATGTGCATATTAAGCTTTCCTGAACTTGCATTTCATCCAAACCCATCAAATGCTAGGGGAAGGGTGTGGAATCACTGGTGAAGTAGCGCCACCATCTGGAAATTTTCAGAATGGCAACTATACGTTCCTTTTCCTTACAAAGTGAGCTCTTGTCAAACATAACACTTCTCTTTGGGAAAGAAACTTGTTCACTTTACCTAAGTGTCCTAAGAATACTCAATGCAACATTTAACTCTTTTTCTGTACCATTACCTCTACATAGAAAAGATAGATTCGCTCCACATCGGAGAGGATGCTTTCCTAGACGTCTGAAGAATGAAAGACTGCTCATAAATAGAGGGGCAAGACATGAAGAAAAGCTCAATTCCAACGCTGTAACTTGCAACTTAGACACATACACGGTTAGCGCACATGGACATTAAAATTTCTCCTCTGTAAAATGAGGGTAAAAAAGAGAATCTACCTCACAAAACGGTTGGAGAATAAAATGAGACAATGCCTGTAAAGTGCTCAGCACAGTGCCTGGCACACACTATCAGTGAATAATGGGAGGTATCATTAAAACGGATAGCTATTTTACTCCTTTTAAAGCATCCGAATGAACATTCAGAGTGTTGGCAAGGACTGCAAAACGATATCAGGTCCAGCTCCTGTCCCACAAAGAAAGCTTCCACGCTTTTCTTTAAAATCATGAGAAAATAAAGATCTGCTATCCTCTTACTAAGGGAACCCCCTGGCCAGGTTTACCACCTCCTGCAGCCTGGCCTCGGTCTTGTCCCCCAGAACCACTGACCTCTGCCTACCTGCTACCCACACCCACTGGCTTTACTTGCAGCCTCCCGAGCAGGCCACCTGCCTCTGACTCCATCTATCTCCTCGCCCCATCCCTTTACCTGCGCATTCCACCTCTCTCTGTTCATTGAAGGCCCTTTCTTGGAGGCTTAGGTTTCACCCTTTCTGTGACTCCATCCTTCCGTCTCATCCCTATCACCCGACCATTCCGTGCCGGGGAAGTGTTAGTACTGGTGGTTATTCCTTTTCCCCCTGTTTCCACCTTGCCTTTGCACAGCTGCAAACTCCGGACCAGCAAGCACAGGATGCTAAACATCACTGCACCCAGAAAAGTGGGTGGATGTTTGTTTTAATGCTATTAATCACAGTGATGAAAATACAGTTTGATAGCTGCAGCTTGATGATCTACCAAAGCTTTGACCCAAATTGATTATGGACATGAAACCAAAATCCCTGATCTAAATTAATAAAGAACAACTGTTCACATTATTAAACATGAGGGCTTAGTTCCTGAGCCACATGAACAGGAAGAAAAGAGAAAATCTGTTGTTTCCTTATGGAGATAATAAAATGGTAGTGACATCTCCCTATGTATAACTGTTCTTTCCCCCAAGCAGCCCCTTGTGTAGGGACCTATTTGTGCATCCTTATTAACCATCTTAGCATCTCTCTGGGGGGTTAGAGAAGGCACCTGGAGATAGGTGGGGAAACCCAGGATAAGTGTGGCCCAGCTGAGTTGTTTACCTCTCTGATAGTCACTTTCCTGTCTGTGAGATGGTCACAATAATCCCACACAGGGTTGTGGAGTAGATGATTTTCATGGTGCCTTAGCACACATGCTAAGGGCCAAACAAGTGTGCCAGAAGAGAACAAGGGTGTTTGGAGAGTCCTCCCACTGCACCTTTGGCCATCATTTCAGAATTCCCTAGCATTCTTTCCTTTTTTAATCCAAAGGTTTAAATGCAACTTTACCCTAAAATCACCAGCAGAGGTCACTCAAGGACAGACTGAATTCCTACTGACCCCTGGCCTGACTTCTAAGTTACGTACGGGCTGCATCATTAGAGTTAAAATAGCGGAACATTTTATGGTGACACTTTGTTTTAATGTTATTATTCCATATTGTCCATTAAGAGCTACACTGAAGCAATTTGATCACTGTTCTGCTTATGGAGTTTTCTTCACTTAAATTCTATGTGCCGAGATCCAGCTAAACACCCTCTGGCTAGAGAAGTAGAAGGAGGGGCGCCTGGGTGGCGCAGTCGGTTAAGCGTCCGACTTCAGCCAGGTCACGATCTCGCGGCCCGTGAGTTCGAGCCCCGCGTCAGGCTCTGGGCTGATGGCTCGGAGCCTGGAGCTTGTTTCCGGAGCTTGTTTCCGATTCTGTGTCTCCCTCTCTCTCTGCCCCTCCCCCGTTCATGCTCTGTCTCTCTCTGTCCCAAAAATAAATAAAAAACGTTGAAAAAAAAATTAAAAAAAAAAAAAAAGAGAAGTAGAAGGATGCAGTGTGTAGAAGAGGGATGGGATAATGACATCACATTCTCAGTGACATAAAAAAAGACTAAAATGATCATCAGAGCAGGCCAAAAGAGACCTGGGCCTGGATTTGCTTAAGCAGTGACGTGTGACTACAGGGAGAGAAGAAGTGATGGTCTCAGAGAGACTCAGAGGTGAGCTTAAATGCTCTCATGGTCTGGTGATATTAGGAAAGGAAAACTGGGAGCCTCAGCCCTCAAAAAGTTATTTACTGGTTGCGGTAGATAACAATAGTTATGTGTGAATAGACTTTAGGTCCCTTAAAATGAAACACAGAAATGTTGCAAATGTCACACTTTGTGATTTGGATTTCCTAGTGACAAATAAGAGATGTATCTTGTGCAATGCTTCACAGTTAAGAAAATGTTTTCATATCCATTACGTTATGGTGCCTTCAAAGTCATTCCAGAAGTGCCCATCTTACAAACCCTTCTTCAGGGCACCTGCCACATTGCATGATGTTTTTAATCTGCCCCAGGTCATTAAACATGGTAGGAACCCTGTACATATTTGTTGAATGAATGATCAAAACAGATCAAAACAGAACATCAATTACTTATTTTCATGCAACCTTATTATATAGTATTAAGTTGAGTATACAAGTCACCTCACTTGGCCAACATTCTAAGTGGGTTTAGATCCAATATCTGAATGGGCTATAGTTTTAGATACTCATCAAAATCGGTAAAATCCAGTATGGGGTCTTGGTGTTGCAACTTTTCTCTGTGAAGTCTTTGGAAACTAAAAATCTTGCAATGGCTTTGATGGCTAGAAGCCTAAGGGTTCCGTATCAGCAGATGTCATGGCTCCTATAGAATTTGCCCCAGGCCACGTCTCATGGATGGCCCCCTCTGTTTAGGGGCGGGTGGAGGTGGGAGATGTCCTCTCTACTGCGGTACTCCTAATAAATAGAGCCGACCAGTAAAATCAAAGATGTGGCAACCAGATAGACTCAACTCTAAACAGAATGGCTATGGAGCTGGCTGAAATTGAGCAAGTAAAATCATTGGGGTTAAACGAAGGTTTTAAATCAGATTCTAAAAATCATACCCGAAAGGGGCAAAGGCATTCCTAGTGAAGAGTAGAGGAAAGGGGCAGGAACAGAGTGTTGAGAATGGTAAATTAAGTTGCCTGCCGAGTATCCCAGCGAATTTGAGGAGTAAAAATGGAGATCCCCTGTTAGACAGGTGGCGATTTAAATATAATCATTGGGAGATTTAGACTTAACACAGGAAATCACTGAATTATAAATCATAGATCATCAAGGTTTTATTCATCTCTGTATAGTCAGTGTTCAGTTCATATTCATTTGAATTCAACTGGACAATCAGGCAATTCTAATGGTTAGAAATATCTTCCTTTAGCTGTTTTCAAATATTGGCTCCTTTCAGCTTCCACCCATTCAGGATTACTCAGAACTGTTATCTTTCTTCTAAGTGACAGACCTCCGAAGGCTCGAACACTGGTCCCTGCCTTTCTCTCGTCTCCTACAGAATAAATACCCTCAATTCTTTAATATTTCCATGTGCCCTACTGTGGACCCATCACCCCACTGGTTCTTGTCGCTTGGCCAATGGCCACCTTTAAATAAAAGAACATCCAAAACCAGGGGCCTTAATGAAGCCAAGCCACATCTCATGAGCATTTCATAACTACCACCAGATTCATCGCCTCTCAGCAGTGGTATTTACCTGTCTCTCTGGTCTCCCTGTGATGAGATCTGGATTTGCAGCCCATTTCCTTTTCGGGATTCCAAATGCACCAACCACATAATCCATTTTCACCACATTCTCATAAGGAAGTGTTTGCTGCCACCATTTTTCACAGATGAGCGGGGATGGAATAGAGCAGAAACTGGAGAAAAATGAAACAAAAATGTGGGAAATAATTTACCTGGCTAACACTGCTAGCCAGTGGCCAAGGAATTAATAACACACAGTCCTCCCAACTTCTTACCCAGGAGGATTCATTTTTTCCCCTTAAATGAGACCACACTGCTTGTGAAGATGGTCTGGCAATTGGGGATCAGGGGAGACAGGCTGAGTTCCTGGGGCAGACTTGGACTTCCTCTCTGTGCAGAGATCTGTCCACTCACCCAGCAACCACCTAGTGCCCGCCTCCCAGCTGGGTCAGAGACAGAACACCCGAGCAAGGGGGGATCTGGCCACCAGGTGTTTGTTTTATTTGCCAATTCCCTTTCAGCAGCAGCCAGGATGTGAGTTATGCCCTTGATGGGCATAAATGGATACGGTACATGCTATCATTCATTAGAGAAGAAGAAGGCAGCTTGTGCCTTGGAAGTGGTGGGGGCTTGTCCAATGGAGGAGGAAAAGAACCGTGAGCAATGAGAGGGGGCCTGAAGCACAGACCAGACGGAGGCCAAACACCTGGCAGGGCTAGTCCACTGCCAACAATTTGATTCCAATGTAGTCTATGTAGTTTACATCAAATTTAGGGGGTTGGGAAATGGTTGGGTTAAGAATCACAGTGACCCGCACACCAAAGTTATCACCAATCCGTGTGTGTGTGTGTGTGTGTGTGTGTGTGTGTGTGTGTGTGATAGAGAGAGAGAGAGAGAGAAAGAGAGAGAGAGAGAGAGAGAGAAAAGGACACACACACACACACACACACACACACACCACATACACACACACTGCACATGATGAAAACTTCCTTCTAGGAAGAAACTTGCAGTTGTCAATCTCATGGCAATCTCCTACCCCTAAGGAACAGCACCACCCAGCAAGAATAGATTCCTGTGGCCACTGTGGTGCCTGGGTGACTGGCCACTGTCCTCATGGTTTCTGGTGTCTGAGTAACTAGCCTGAACCCTGAGTCTGTCAGCCACCTCTCCTAGATAATGAAGTGTGGGCTGCAAAGCGGTGATTTTCTAACAGAGTTGCTGAGAAAAGAGAGCTGACTCTCAGCTGACATTTTTCCCTTGGTCACCCCATCTCCCCTTCCCCACTCCCCCGTCACTCCCCACTCTCTCCCAGGACCGCTTGCATTTTAGTTGAAGGGAATGAAAGAAAGTTGGCCCCAAAGGTGTCTCTGGGTATCTCTGCCCAGAACTAGAGAGAAGTTTTTGCCAGAACTTCCAAAGTACAAGCAAACTCCTAACAGGGTTTGGCAGATCACAAACAATTAGGCGACTGCACTCCGTAATCAGCCCATGGGGATAGGGAGGCCACGTGCCTGCCAGATTTCTGGTAAAACGTTGCTTTCCTTGGAACTAGGGTGCTTTTCCTTCAGCGTCCCCAGGCCTCAAGGAGGCTAGAAGGAACACCGGGACCTCTGATTCCAGGCAAATGTGACACGTCAGTATTTACAGAGGAGTGTCACGTTGGCAAATGTGTTTGTCTGGGAGGCCTCAAAAACCCACGTGGGCTGTCTGTTGGGAGACAGGCACACTCATGCTGGTAAGAAAAGAGCCCTTTTCTATTTTGTTCCAAATGTATGGAAGCTGTGAGGCCTTGATCAGCTCTCCTACTAGGAGGGAGAAGTGAGTGTGATGCTCTGTGGGCCTGGTGCCTGCCTCCAAATCACTGGGAATGGAGTCGCAAATGGAGCACTTTCTTCTGACTTGAGGCCTCGGGAATGATCCATGGCTTCCAAGAGGGCTCATTCCTAGCAGGGTTGAGTTGGGGGGAGGCTGTCAGCCATCTGTGAGGCAGTGGGTGTGCCTCAACTGGGCTTCTTGGGGGGTGGCCCCGCGGAGGGCCTCAGAGAGGAGAGCATGAAGACCCACCTGGGGACCCTGGCCCGGGCCTTGCCCCCCAGCCACCCAGGTCTGCTGCACAGATGTGAAAGCAACTGGATTTGCCCGGGGAAGACACAGTCGCTCCCCACAGTCCCCAGACACGAGAAATCTGGGACTCTGGTACTTCTCCACCCCTTGTCCCTGAGTCAGATGGCAGGCAGGTGCCCCCTGGTGGAGCACAGACACGGACAAAGATGGAGGCAGTGATGCAGCTCACAGGAAAATGCTTCCGAAATGGGCTACAAGTCAGTTTACAAAAATGGAAAAGGAAAAAAAAAAATCCATTAGGTTGCAATCTCTTTTTGGGGAATGTGTTTCTAAAGGGAGTTTACATGCCATGGAAACAAATCCCCGAAGCCCAGTTTCAGCTTATTAGCGCTAAATTGGCCACAGCAAATGAGCACCACAATTGTCAGTGACCTGAGGTTTTATAAGCACACTGGGACTGTTTGCAGAGATTTTTACATGCTCCCCACAGAGGAGCTGAGGGGGAGCAATGCAACTGCTATTCCATTTCCAGAGCCCAGAATAGCAATGAAGCCACCCCATTGTGCCCCTCCGTGTGGGGATCTCCTGGGACTGGAACCATCCTTGAGATCTTTGCCCTACAGCTTAGCTCTGCTAAGAAGGCAAGAACAGGAAGGCACAGTTAAGCTCTCCTTGGGGAAGGAGCCTTCATCTCTAACTGTTTACAATGGATTTGAAAGGGTCCTATCCTGGCAGAGAAGTCGTGAGGGTGGCCTATGAAAATCCATGATAAGAGAGAATAGAAAGTGTCCAGTTCCTGGCCCTGCAGGGGAACTGGTGGGGGTGACGGGTGAAGTGAGCAGAAAAATCTCTTGCCAACAAGTACACAGCTCTGATAGGGAACTAGATCCAAATCTGTCTTATTTCATTGTTATTTCTCTCTTCTTCTCTAAGTCTCAAGACTTCATGGAATTCACATGCTGGGGCAGATAAAAAATTAAAATATGCATATACGTGAATAAAATTAAAATTCTGATCAGTTCTAGGAAGGAAAAATGCAGGCGGCTGAAAAGGAGGGGAAAGAGGGAGCCGGCATGGGGAGAGCAGTGAGAAGAGCCTGGGTGGGGGCATCTCAGCGAAGCCCTCAGAAGATGAACATGCAGCCTCCGAGAGAGGCAGAAACAGAGGGGCTTCCCAGGTAGAGGAGCAGTGAGAACCAATCTGTGAGCCAAGAGATCGCTCTGATTCCTCGAGCAGTGAAAGAAAGCCAGTGAGCAAAGAAGAGAGGCATGATATTAAGTTGTAGAGGTGGGAAGGGGCTCCAACACCAGAGCCCTGCCACGGCGTTTAAATTTTATTTTTTTAACTTTCTTTCTTGAAATTCTTTTTATCTACATCTGTAAAATAGCAATACCATCAGAGCAGTGCTTCTCCAAGAACTCTAACAAGGCCATGGCTTCCTTTGCCAGCTCATCTTCCTACACATACACACACACACACACACACACACACACACACACACACGTACACGCATACACACATACACACATGCACATGTACACACATACACATACGTACACATATATACACACATAAACACACTCACATACACACACAGTTTTTTTAATTTTTTTAATGTTTATTTATTTTTAAGAGAGAGACACAGTGTGAGTGGGGTAGGGGCAGAGAGAGAGGGAGACAGAATCTGAAGCAGGCTCTAGGCTTTGAGCTCTCGGCACAGAGCCTGATACAGGGCTTGAACTCGATAAATGCGAGATCACGACCTGAGCCGAAGTTGGACAATTAACCCACCGAGCCACCCAGGTGCCCCAGGAAGTGGTTTTGAAAAATCTTCTGGAGAAAATTCACTTGTGAGCACGCAACCCTTAAGGGACAACCATTCCCCCAGAGCCACGCTCACAAACGGTGAGATCATGACCTGAGCTGAAGTCTATTGCCTAACTGAGCCACCCAGGCGCCCCCACACATATACACTATCCAGGGATCCTTTTGGCTGAATTCTTGGCCACTTGCTCTTTCTCCTCTCTCTCTCTGAGCCAATCTTGTGGCATCCTGCAGCATAACATACCTCTATGTTAGTGACTTCCAATTCTGTCTGCTCTCCAAGCTCCTGTATTTCAGTAATTGATTAATTAATTCAGTAAACATTTATAAACACTTACGATGTGCCAAGTATTCTGTAAACTTCTGGGAATATAAAAAAATTAAATAAAACCCTTGCCTTGCCCTCTTAGACCTCTACTTGGGGATTAGAAATTAAGGGCATCTACAAGAGTAGAAAGTAGAGAGGAGTATGTCATCCATCATAGGGGTTTAATGGGATGACATTTGAGCTGGGTCCCCAAGGAAGAGTAGATTTCCATTGAGAAGAGGGGCTGTGGGTGAAACACCAAGACAAAGAAACTGCATTTACAAGGCAGAGAAGAGGAAATTAAGAGACCAGGAGTGACTCTTTATATCCTACCTACTGGGCCCCAAACCTGTTGGATGGGTGTGTCAGGGTCTCAAGAGAAATCATGAAACACCACTCCCATGATGGTGAGTACAGGTCTATGAAGAAGACATTCAGACAGCTGGAAAGCAAAGTCCACACATGAAAAGGAGGGGAGTTTGAACCCAGGGGAGTACCAAGAACGTTGTGGCAATGATCCCAAAATAGTTTATCAGGACAGATAAAGCACAAACAAGAAAAACTGAGAAATTAGAGTCATGAAACTATATGGACATCTTGCTCTTGGTAGTTAGCACTTTCCTAGAATCTCCTGGACCACGTATGAGACCTTCAATATGAAGGGGACTGAAATATGGAGAGAATCCATTTAACACATGATTACACAATTGGAAAATAGCACCTGTAGGGAAATATTAACAAAACTGGATTTGTACAGTTTGGGGAAGATGGGAGAATGATTATATGACCACAACATATGAAAGGCTTTACAATGAAAAGAGAGCTGATCTTGTTTATATTTTCTTTTCACTAGGGACAGAAGGAAAATGGTTACTTGTAACCACAGGGGTTTTGACTGAATATAAAAAAGAGTTTTCCAGACAAGAAGGTCTTTTTAAAAATATGGCCAATGCTTGTATCCCTGACATAATTTATGGGTGGATTTGCTTGAAGCATGCCGAAAAGGACCAGGTGACCCCTTCTCAAGGAAGAATTTTTATTCCTGGGCTGAAGAGGTCAAATTGTCCATTAATAATCCAGAATTGGTCATTTCAGCTCATGATAGACACTTCAGATTCTCTTGCCAGAAATATTTTTTACCTAAACCCTGTTTATAACTGCCCACACTCTCTTCCTTGATCCCCAACCAGTTAAAAAGAAGGTGAACCTACTGAATGGACTGTGCTCCCTCCTACTTTCCCACTCTATTTCAGACTGAGTCAACCAAATAGTTCATATCTTCATCTGTTGTCTGCTGGTATTATCAAAGCCTTTTTTCCTGTTACTTTCTAATATTGCTGTTGATTTGCGCCTTAATTGCTAGCCCTTATTGCCAAAAGAGACAGAACTCTTTTGCAAACTGTATTCTATCAACTTGTTCAATAAATAAAATTCAAATGTTACCATGCCTTTCTGATGGAGGTTTGAGGAAGTCCAGAAGCTGAGGGCAAGAAATGAATGATCTGCCCATGAAGTCACTGAAAAAGAGTCCAGCGCTGGATGGAAGATAGAACACATCTATCCCTAGAACATGGGGAACTTTGCAGCTTAAGTTTGAGGCCCTGTCAGAAGCAGTCCAAACAACAAGTATCTGGGCTACAGACGATGAGGGGTTCTTTGCATCTCTTTTGTTGCATATAACCACAGTCCTCCCCTTTCTCTCCCACCTCTCGTATATCCCTGGGGGCTTCCCTCCAACAGCTTGTGTATTGGCAGAGGGCCGGCTGCCCACCTCCCTCAACCAGAGGGCAGCCCTGACCATGATCACACCACATGCTTAGTGAATCTGAACTGGGACTCTTGCCTGAGCCAAGATTGTGAGAGTGCCAAGCACTGCAGGAAACACCAGATTCCGCGTACCATCTTGTAGGACCCACTAAATAGACCTGCCACCTTGATTATCAATCAAGCTGCAAAGCTGTCCGATGCTCTGTCGCTCTTTGTAGGAAAGCTATGGTGCCTCAGAAGCTTCCTTGTCACCAGCCCGAAAAAAGCTACTAATTTGTATCTAACTTATTTTTCAAAACTCCTCCAAGCTCTCCAACTTCGATGTCAAACTATGTTAACAACGGCTGGCTTGGAAAGTCCCTGTAGGATTTGTAAGAAATTAATGTTAGCTTCCTCTCAACAGAAAGCGAGGGCTTTGCAAAACACACCATATGCTTGTCACTTTGCCAATGAATCAAGATGTTTTTGCAGTCTTCTGAGTCTAAATAATTAATGGTAATGTCTAAAGATTACCCCAAGGTTCAGGGAGTAAGGATAGGGCCTTCGCAGTGTCCAAAGTTACCCAACCTCAGCGCAGTCCAATATTTCATGTGATAAATGGTCAGGCTTCATGACCACCCCTCACACACACCCCACTCATCACCATTGTTCATTCTCTTTTCCTTTCTTCTTTCTTATGTAATTATATTAGTTTGCTTCAAGTAAGTGCTGCTGCTTCTTCTCAACCCTCAAGTAACATGCTTCTACCCAGGTTTCTTCAGTTTCTCTTAATGGATAAGAGTGTGTATGTAATATTTTATCTGTTAACATTAGCACTGTTCTTATCAAGAGATTAATTTCCCCTCAATACACTCTCACCAACTAATTAACCCAAACCAATAAATCAAACTAAATAAATCAATAGCCCCACGAATTTTGATGATTGTAGGGATTATAGGTTTTGCTAAGATTTTTTGAAAGAGTAGATACTGAGTTCTTGCTCTATAAAATAAAAAGACACCTCCATGATCATTTAAAATATTTCCTCTTAACCAGCAGAACCCTTCTTTGATTCTGTGATCCTTTGGCCGGGGGGGGGGGGGGGGGGGGGGAATGAACCTGTGTCACTTAGCACTTATTTTGGATGCATCTCATCTCTCATTTTAGCTCATCAAAATTTGAAGTGCTGTTCAGCTCTCCCCTGAATGGGCCATCGTGATATTTTACTTGAATAAACAGAAAAGTCTCACTCATTGTAAAAGATCATTATAGTAAGAGTTCATTGTAGTAGAGTGTTTCCTGTATGCCAGATGTTATGCTAAGAGTTTTACAGTTATTATTTCATTGGATTCTCTAAAAAAGCTCATTTCTAGATGAAGAGACTAAAGCTTGAAATAGTTTCAAAACTTCTGTCCCAAGTCACATAATCAATAAATAGAAGAGCTAAAGATTGAACTCGACTGTTCTCTAGAACATCACTCTCCTTGGATTCACTTTTCACTAAAGGCTGAACCCAAATGCCCCCATTCTAGGACAGAATGTCATAGAGAGTGGGGTAAAGAAACCCTTACTACTGGAGCATCTGGGTGGCTCAGTCAGTTAAACATCCAACTCTTAATTTCAGCCCAGGTCATGACCTCACAGTTCGTGAGATCAAGCCCCGCATGAGGTTCTGTGCTGACAGCGAGGAGTCTGCTTGGGATTCTCTCTCTGTTCCAACCCCATTCATTCTCTCTCCCTCTCTCCCTCTCTCTCTTAAAATAACTAAATAAGCTTTAAAAGAAAAAGAAACCCTTACTACTACTAATGGCAGCCTTGATATATCCTTCAGACAAGGATTCAGCTGAAGCTGCCTTCTAAAGGACCTATTTGTTAATTTGCTTCAAATAAATTAGCAAGAAGTCTAATGTTGCTGACAAAAGCTTTAAAATTTATCATCAATTCCTATAAAAATGGGAAATACCCTTACTCTAAGTCCAGGCTATTTTATTCATTAAATCATCATTACCATTACTTATGCATGTTTCGTGGTAGCTTACACTCCTATGTTTCTCTCTTAAATTGTATGAATCTTCAGAAATATTAACTGGAAATGATGAAAGTCAGCATGGTAGAATAACTGAGTTCATGATCTATATTTTGAAATAATGATGAAAAGAACAGTGTATTGCCCATAGCAAGAGTCAGGCTTCCAAGAATTCAGCAACCTTTCAAATACATTTTAGTATTAGTTCAGCATAGCTGTGAATTAAACTCACAATTATGCTTAATGTCTTATTATACACAGGATGGCCTTCGGCAAAAGAAAGAGAGTCATCCTGGCTTCAGAAGTGTTGCCAACCTATGCCAAGTAAGTCTGCAACCAGTGGGTGAGTACAATGGCCACTAGAATGGGCACAGGACTGGGTAATCAGGAGTGTAGGGTTTGGGGCCTGGTGCCCTTAACCTGCTAGTATGATGTTGATGTAGATTCAGTTGGCATCTCTGAGCCCACGTTTATTCACCTGCAAAGTGAAAGTGTTAGAGTAATTGACCTCCAGGAACCATTGTCTAGGATTCTAGGATTCTGATGACAACAACAAAAATCGTCACCTTATTGGTACAAGAAATATTGGTTCTCCATTTGAAATGTAAGCAGAAAAATTATTTAAAAATTGTAAATGTATAGCTGTCAAGGTTGAGCTAAAATTTCCATTACTTCCCAATAATAGAAAAATATAGATTTCATTACTGACCTACTAAGTATAACTTTCACTAAGTATGACTACTAATCCCCAAAGGAATAGAGTGTACAGAATCGTTATCAACTAAAAATAAATGCCATCTGACAATACTTTAAAAAAGTTTTCTTTTGTATTCCATTTTATTTTGAAGGACAAGAGGACAATTGCTCACATATTCAGAATTTGGACACTCTTTGGGACAAATGACTATGTTTCTTGAACTAACAGTAGCATTTAAAAGAGAAAAGGGGTTGACATAGATTAAGAGAAATCCAAGACATATGAAATGCAATGTATGGGCCTTGTTTACATTCAAACTGTAAGACAATCTTTTTTTTTTTTTTTCAACGTTTTTAATTTATTTTTTTGGGGACAGAGAGAGACAGAGCATGAACGGGTGAGGGGCAGAGAGAGAGGGAGACACAGAATCAGAAACAGGCTCCAGGCTCCGAGCCAACAGCCCAGAGCCTGACGCGGGGCTCGAACTCACGGACAGCGCGAGATCGTGACCTGGCTGAAGTTGGACGCTTAACCGACTGCGCCACCCAGGCGCCCCCAAGACAATCTTTTTTAATACAAGCATTATTTTGTGATCCATTATTGTTAATTCTGTAGGTGTCATAATGGCCTTGTGGTATCTTTCTAAGTACCTGCTTGTTATATTAGAGAGCCATACTGAAATATTTGTGGATGAAGTGATTGTGTCCTTTGTTCATGGTCCTGCATTACCATATTGCATATTTGTTTCTCTAGGTAGCTCTTTTCTTAGTATGAATATGGCCATCCATAGATTATCTGAACGTGAATTAGCCACTTTGTGGATGGTCTGGGACAAAATTCTAATCCAAAGTGGACTGTGTTTTATTGTGGTTATGGTTGTGGTTGTTTTTGGCACCAAGCAAGTATGCCCAGGTAATATCAGTATATTGTTTTTATATTAGCCTAAGAAGGATATCACTTGTTGCAGATCAAATATCAAATGAACTTTAGAACCCCAACAGTTTATTTCAGTTTATCTCACCACCAATCCTCTCAACTGTTATAACATCCTTGCTTAGGCGCCTCAGAAAGTAAAGCCTGGGACAAAGGTATACGCGTGAGTACTTGATTGGTATAATCCCTGGGGACAAGAACGAAGGACAAGGGGAGAGAGGAAGGAAAGAGGAAGTGCCAATATAAGGATGCATCATAGAAGCAACTGGTGACTTGATCCTCCAGGACCAAATAACCAGCCATGGAACTGGTATTTCAGAACTATCCATTCAAGAGGAACACAGGGAAGAATTTATGCTTCAGATCCCACCCTCCATTGGTCGGGAGTTTGCCCTGAGGATATTAATTACTCTGATATTATTAATGGAGTTACACATGTGTAAGCCCTGAGCAGTTCCATAGTGATTCCCTTAATACAGACGGTGCTGGGGTATGAACCCATGAAGGTGAGCCTGAGAGGCTCTGAAGTATTGTGCAAGGCAGTCGGATATGCATAAATATTGAGGATTGACTACTATATGGCAAACTAGATCTTTTAGATGTGCCAATGCAGAAAAGCCTAAGGCCTAAGAAAATAAAATAAAGAACACCTTTCACCTGGGATCCCCGTATTTGGAGCTAAAGAAAAGTTTGGAAGCATGAGTTATCTAAGTTCCTCAGTTTCAAATTTACCTTGGGTATATAGTATTAGTTGTACATAATATTGTTACAATATATTATTATTGTATTAATAAAAGTGGAGAAAAGGGGTTCTAGGAGCATAACAAAAATTGAAAAGTGATTCATTATTATCTTTTTTTTCATAATGAAAGGGTAAATATAATCCTGTAGATTTCTGTAAGTAGTTATTTCAAAATTCACTTTCATTTTGAAACTCTACTCTTGGTAAAAAAAAAACAAAAACACTTCAATTCCTCATAATTTTTACTAGAGGAAGTTTATTACTAGAGAAAATATTAATTTTCAAATATAAAATATTTTAAAATAATTCAAAATATTATGAATTATGTTCATTGTGGTTTATGAGGTTGAATGCTTAGAAAATACGTAATTTAACTGAGAAAATAGTGGCAGATCACCTTCTAGGTCATCACCCACCAGGCACTTTGTATAGTTGATATTGATTCAAAAGATATTTTCCATCTCTGTGGCATCTATAATCTGATTAGAGAGATAAACACACATACAGAGTCCTTATGATACAAAGCAGAAGAGAAGTACTTTAACTTAAATAATTAGATCCAAGGGAGAATGAGGGTTGGGGGTGCTGGGGGAGGCTGATAGCAATGGTGATGGCTTCACACAAAAAAAATGATTTGGGGGGATTTAGATTTTCACAAGAAGAGAATTGAGCCCTCTGTTAAAACCAAATGAATATTATTCAGATACCTGGACTGAAAGCAAGATTATATCTCCCAGGAATTCTACTTGTAAATCTGTTTGATCACTTTTAGGTCATTAAATTATCTATTTGCAAGTGGCATAATATTTTTGAAGCTTACCCTAGGACTACAAAACAGTTCTTAGCAGACATATGAGATATTTCTCTTCCTCACAAGCTTGTTCCCAAACTAGGAAAGCTCCATATTATCCTTAAAGAAAGACAACTCATTCACTGAGAGTAGGTTCCATGCAGCTGGGCTTTAATGAGAAGGGAGCATGTTCATAGAATTCCATCATAGGTGGATCTTCTGAATCCTGGGAGCCCAGTCTCCAGAGCAAGTTTTCTCCAAGTGGGTCCATAGTTCAACCAGCTATATGTCAAAAATGCAGACAATTGGGCTTCAACTCAGACTAACTTAGACTGTCTGCAGTCGAGGCCAGGAATCTGCATATACACATTTTTAAATTTTCCCCAGATTATTTTTGTGCATGCAGAGGGTTGCAAAACTCTACTCAGAAAGGAGTTGATCTGAAGGGGTAGAGAGGCAGCTGGTTCACATTATCTAATCTTACTCTTTTGCTGATGTCATTCTCCCCAAATTTCCTTGAAAAGGTGAACTACAAAGGATATGGAGCTCCTCTCAGGGACTGGGGTTGTGAAGGGAGCCAAGGCTCTGTACAAGCTCTAAGAACTTTGGGGACCAAGAAATGAGCCTCCTGACACATAGCTGGATTTGTATTTAGCTTTGGTTTTTCCCTCTTTGTTCCATCCATGTTAGTTATTTAAGAGCTGAAAGGATTAAAAAAATATATGGCTCATGACTCTAGACAGAAAATATATTTATTTTTCAAATGGTAGTAAAACAAACAACTCCAAACCCATGGTCTCATTTTACTTTTCGCTCCTATGAATCTCTATGTAGGATATGAACATTTCTAGCTGTTCCTAGCTGTCCTTCTGGGGATCTCCCTTCACTGTCATCCTGGCAATTATCTTGGCCTCTCCTATGTGTATCCCCTTTTTCTTGGATTGTGTGTCTTCCTCTTTCTTAGTTTACTTCCTCAATATGGCAGAGCACATCATCTAGTAGTTGCCTCATAAATGGTGCATGTGAAGTAAATGTCTTGGGTTCTTCTGAGAGGAAAAGGATAATTTCTGAGAGGAAAAGAATAATTCATATCCTTCAAACTGACCTCCCAGGAAGTACTGACTTCCTTCAAAGCTCAATTTAAAATGGGTATGCCTTGTGCTTCAGGCAATCAATTTTTTTAAAAAAAATTTTAATGTTTATTTATTTTTGAAGGAGACAGAGACAGAATATGAGCGGGTTAGAGGCAGAGAGAGAGGGAGACACAGAATCCAGGTGCCCCTTCAGGCAATCAATTTTAATCCTCAACATTTAGACCCAAGGAAAAGGGCTGACGCTTTATTAACCATGAACACTGATGACATAAGACCCACCACTACTGGCCTCTTCATACAGCTGCAACCTCAAGGCTTGGATCCCAGCCCCCTGATCATTCCAAAGGAGAGGCTGGTGCCATCTCCAATTAAAAATGGTGTCTTGGCAGAAGAGGGCTGGAAATCAGTTTCTGCCAAGTACTATTACTGTTATATCCTGACCTCTGATTATACAGAGGATGTACTGATGCTTCCGTAATTATGCAGTTTAAAAGACTCAAAGCCCAAGTAACTGAGTACCTTCTCCAGAGTCTGACACTTAGCTCTGTCAGACTGTGTTCTTCCCCAGAGTGTGGTGGGCAGTGGGAGAACTTTACAGCTGCTACTGATGCTGTTACTATGAATTCCCTAGTGAACACTGCTTCAGGAGCCCTGGTGTGTTATGCTGTCTAGATATTTTCATTGTTCACACAGTATCTTGAATGTAAGAAAAAAATCTCCATTCTCCTGCTCCCACCCCACCCCTACTACCTCTACCACTCACATCACCCCTACCACTATCTAAATGATAGTCTGGTTGGGCATAAAATCCTGAGTTGAAATAATTTTCCTTTTATAATAAACCCATTAATCCATTGTTCACTCACTTCTACTGTTCAACAGTTCAATTCCACTCTGATTTCCAGTCTTTTGTATGTGATCTATTTGGATTTCCTTCCTTTCTCCCTCCCTCTCTTCCACCATCTCTTTTTCATTTTCTTTCCTTCGTTCTTTCTTTCTTTTTTTCTTTCTTTTCTTCTTTCTTCCTCCTTCCTTCCTTTCTCTCTCTTCCTTCCTTTCCTTCTTTCTTTTTTTCTTTCTTTCTTTCTTTCTTTCTTTCTTTCTTTCTTTCTTTCTTTCTCTCTATCAGCTTAGGATCCTCCCTTTGACCCAGTATTCTGAAATTTCATACTTATATACCTTGGCATTGGTATTTTTTAATCTATTAAAAACAGATCAAACGGCATAGTTGTCAAACCCTTTCTCCTGGAAATTCATGTTCTTTGGGTCTGGAAATTTTTCCTTGAATTATTTGATGATGTCCTCTATTTTATCCAGGTGTCTCTTTTATTCAAATGTTGATTCTCCTGGACTAATTCTCACTATTCTTTTCTTCCCTGTTTTCCATTTCTTAGTCCTCCTTTTCAACTTTCTCAAGACTACCTTGTCTTGAAATTCCTCTTGTTAATTTTTTGTGTCTGCAGTCATAATTTTAATGTCTAAGAGCTCTTTTTTATCTTTAAATGTTCTTTTGATATAGTCCCCAGTTCTTTGTGGCATGAAATATCTTCTTAGTTCTCTGAGAATATTGAGTTATTTATTATTGTTGCTATTGTTTTTATTATCTTTTTTCTTTCCCCTGCATTATTGTCTCTATTCCTTATTTTTATTTCTATCTTTTACATTAGGAGTTATCCTCAAATGTCTATTGATCCCTTACATGTTTATGGGTGGAGCCATAAAGACAGCTTAAGAGAAGTTAATTCTTTACATGGACAGCTAATTAATTGGTTTGTCATATAAAAAAAGTTGTAATTAAAAAAAATCTCCACTAAAGATGTGCACATAAAAATAGTTTTACATTCATGTTTATGAGGTTCACAGATTAAGAACTCCTTAGGAGGCACCTGGGTGGTTCAGTCAGTTAAGCATCCAACTCCTGATTTCAGCTCAGGTCATGATCTTAAGGTTAATGAGTTTGAGCCCTGTGTCAGGGTCTGTGCTGACAATGTGGAGCCTGCTTGATATTCTCTCTCTCTCTCTCTCTCTCTCTCTCTCTCTCTGCCTTTCCCCCTCCCTCAAAATAAATAAATAAACTTAAAAATAAGAAATCCTTAGTTCGTGAAGCAAAATGTTAATTGCTGCTTTCACACCTTAAAACTAGTTAATGTACAAATACTTCTCTAGCCTTTGCTGGAACACCTTGAATGAGGAGAGCCACCATCAGTCAAATCAGTCCATTATCTTGGAACAGCCTCATCATCAAAAACTATTCTTTGTTTGATCCAAAATATGTCTTTCTGTAACTTCTATCCTTGTCTTATTTATGCTCATTGGATATATTAAAATCCAACCAAAACCTTTTTTTTCTGCTTAGAGCTTTTAAACATAATCAATATTAATCCTATATTAGTAATTCAACCTTTCTGGACTACTGCTATAAAACTCATGCCTCTCTTTCCCTGAAAATACCTATAAAAAATAGAAAATAATGTATCCCCCACTCAGACTTTCAAGAACAATCTTGGATTACTGGGTGCTGAGGCTTGTGTTCTGTTTAAGATATAGTAGTGCCAACTGGTGTAATCAGAGAGCATAGATTCATTTATACTGGGAAGAGTTAACCCTGGGAATGAGCGGTAGGTCAATACAAGATCTGGTTAAGTTGGTGGCCAGGGAAGAGCCTGCATAAGCCACATTTTGGGAGGCTTGAGAGAGAGAGAGAGAGAGAGAGATCCAGAGTGGTCAGACCCTTATCCTCAATTCTCCAGTGACACCAGTAAGCTCTTTAGCTTCTGACATTTTATACACAGCTTTATTCCCTATCTTCCCTACACTAACAGAGTTAAAGAGATCAAGCCTGTTCTTTCTCGGCTACACAAATCCTGGAGTACGGTCCTTATGCAACAGGGTGTCCAAGGAGCTTGAAAAATTTTTTGCAGGCAACAAAAGCCATTTGTTTCTCCTACACACAGCCAAAGAAGAGCTAATAGCAAACATCCACCAATACACAGGGGTGTGTTGCTTTGGCAAAGGCCAAAACTCCCCAACTTTCAAAAACCTATTCTTGAAGCTACCACCTTGTTCCCTTAAAAGCCAGTCCCTCCAGAGCTCACTTCAGAATGGAATCAAGACTCTTCTGAGTTTTCCATCTCCCATTCTCCCCCTTTTCTTTAATATCACAAAGGTGGACAAACTTCCAGTCTCCAACCTGGCTCCACCCCAGCACCTGGCTCTCTTGCCTTTGAATGAGGACCAGCCAAGAATGAACTCAGCTGGAGAAAATGTGCAGAAAGGGTGGGAGCCAGGAAGCCAGGGGCAAAGCAAACCCTCCCTCCTGAGGTGATGGGCTCCACAGCTGTCCCAGGCCTCAGAACCCTATGGTGCCAGTCAGGGGGCTGGCTCTGCCTGTCTCCTCCTCTACACTCCTGGCAAGGGGTCTTTTTGTTGTTATTCCCCCTCCTTCTCTCCTGATTCCAGGCCCAGTATTTGCTTGTCTTGCAGCCAAAGATAAACTCCAGGCATTCAGAAGGCTACTCTTTAGATACCCGAATAGAGCACTGCCTAAGGGAGAGGAACAATTTGTCTTAGGTATTGCTTTCCCATTTGTTTTTTCCTTCATCGCTCATTCTGATGAGGCAACACAGTGTACATGGATTCATAAAAACTCACGGTTGAAAAGTAACATAAGTGCATCAAGGCTAACTCCGTTTAATCCTTGAAACCATATTCACACAATTCCAGATCTATCTTCTGGACATTATGTGACATTGACACCAAATTTACTGTCTCCCTAAAAGTGCCTGTATTTGCAGACAATGTTATTCACATTCTCTTCTTCCCCCGCCTTCACTGAAGGCAAGACATTTGAAAAGAAAAAAAGTCAAATTTATGGGTATGTACTGTGGACCGGAACTCTGTCTCCATTTCTGATGTTTGTGTTCAAATCAAGAAATCCTACATCTTGGGAAGTCTTTCTTTGGCTTTTGGTATATTAAAAAAGTAAAAGGACATTGGAATTTGTTTATAGGACTAAAAACAAGATGCTAAAGGACACTGTTGTGTTTTAGAGCTGTGTTCCATTTGGGAGCGTCCAGCAGAGGCAGTAGGAGACAAGAAGGCTAATCATTGCCTCTGGAGAGGGCAGCTGATCTAGCAAACACCACAGTTCACTCTCACTCAGTAAGGAGCCTTGTGTGTTCTGTGGCTTATTAAATGCAAAATGTGTACACTCTTTACTGAATACTAAATAGAAGAAGCAAACATCCCCTGAGGCTGACTAGGGAGAGAGACAGCAGGGACATTGAACAAGGACACAGGCTAAAAACAAAGCATGGTGCAAAGCCAGAGGTGGTTGTTGGCCGTCCGAACCTAGGGCTCCGCACAAAGGTGACTTCCTGACAAGTCGAGCAAAGAAGGCTCAGTGGGGGCACACCAGAGGTGTACTTGGAAGTCAAACCACACTTGCGAGATAAGGAAAAGCATGATTTGTTATTGTCTGCAAATAATTGGACCTCTACTACACTGAAAATGAATGTAGAGAAGGGACAGTCTCTGCTGCCCAGGCATTCAGCATGCCAATTAGAAAACCAGGGGTAGGGGCAGCATGACGAGGTGCCATGTAGTTTTATGAATGTTCCCCTGTCTCTGGGCAGACACTTGCGGGCCCTGGTGAGGACATAATGGATGGTGAGTGAGCTTCACGCCCTCCTCGGCACAGGAGGTGATGCCCACGAAGCCAAGGGCCAGAAGCGCATGGAGGATTCGAAAATGGACAGTTTCCTTCTGTTCTTAAACCATTCTGTGAGCAGCTGGGCACCGAGAAAATGAGCAGGTGATTTCAGATTTACGAAGCTGCATCCTGACCCCCTAGGCAGAGCCTTTGAGAACAGAAGGTGGGAGGCTGACAGAGATAGGTAGATGTGGGCATCTGAAACCAAAACAGTAGCTCTCATTACATATGGACCCTTGAACCAGCTGCTAGAAAGAGTTGCCATGGTGCCAGGAAACTGTCCCTCTCTCAGCATGGAGAAGCCAGGTAAGGATCATCATTTACTGAAGATTTCTGTTGAATAGGTTAATTCTTAAATTGAGAATGTAATTTAAATTTTCTTCTGACCATATTTCTATGCTTTGGATTTCTATAAACTTCTAGAATTTTCCTGTAGATACTACTGTCATTTACTGATAACAAATTCACTTCCACTGGTGGAAGTGTCTCCAATGCATCCCCCACCATTCCCTTCCTATGGCAACGAGAACAAAGATGGGAAGAACCAAAAGTAGGAGATGTGCAAAAATTCTCACACTGAGACAGGAACACCACGTTAATTTTATAACAATTCCAGTACTGGCAAAGGAGTGTGGAACATTAAACTAGGTCCGTGGCATAAGTATTAATTATTGTTCACAGGTATTTGCCTGTGAGTATTATATTTCTCACCCAATGATATTAAACTTGGCCATATGATTTGCTTTCCAAAATGAAATGAAAGCAGAAATGACATATGTCATGTGTCACTTCCATGCAGAAGCTTAAGGGCCAGTACATGGTCTGCCATATTCTCTTTCCTCTCTGCTAGCTGATTGCTCCAAACAGAGCCTGCTCCTTCACCTTGGGTCCTTGGAATGAAGATAATGTGAGGCAATGCTGGAGCTGATATCCAATGGACACGTAGCACGAATGAGAAATAAACTATTGATATTATAAGCCACTGAGACTTGAAGATCTTTTGTTATGGTGGCATAACCTGCCGTAAACTAATTAATAAAAGCGCCCTTAGAGGATATACATCAACTTTGTTTTTAAATATAACACATGTAAGGGCACCTGGGTGGCTTGGTCGGTTAAGCGTCCAACTTCGGCTCAGGTCATAATCTCGCGGTTCACAAGTTCAGGCCCTGTGCCGGGCTCTGTGCTGACAGCTCAGAGCCTGGACCCTGCTTCGGATCCTGTGTCTCCCTCTCTCTCTGCCCTTATCCTGCTAATGTTCTCTCTTTGTCCCTCAAAAATGAATAAAAACATTTAAAAAATTAAAAGAAATAAATATAATACATGTATATTAATTTAAAAGATTGGTTAAGAACCAAAGCAAAATAATAGCTATTATTTCCTGAGTTGGGGATTATGACTTTTTTTCTACTTAATGCTTCTCTATAATTCCTAAACCTTTTTTTTTTAATTAAAAAAATTTTAAATGTTTATTTACTTTTGAGAGAGAGCACAAGCAGGAGAGGGGCAGAGAGAGAAGGAGACACAGAATCCAAAGCAGACTACAGGCTCTGAACCATTAGCACAGAGCCCAATGTGGGACTCAGACTCATGAACCGTGAGATCATGACCTGAGCCAAAGTCTTAACTTAACTGACTAAGCCAATTTCTAAATCTTCAATAGTCAAACAATACTGCATTTATTACTAAGGAAAACATAAATGTTATGTTCTGTAAAAGGCAAAGTATCAAGCCACGCCCAGACTGAAAGTTCAATTGTGAATTTCAGCACTCACCATTAGGTATGAGACTTGGGTGACAAGAGTAACATCTTTAAATATAACCCTAAGATCTGCATCACTAACTCCAGCTGGCCTCCTGTGCCCCTTCCTCCTTGCTTCCCCTCAACCCACAGTCTTGCACTTACTCCCCCAGGTCAGGACTTAACCATGGTGTCCTGAAGTCCCTGTTGGCAGTGTGGTGGTATACAAAACTAACACTCACCGGGCACAGACGAACCTCAATCCTTCTTAGGAGTTCTGTGAACACATCCTTCTCTTGTTTCACCATCTGGCAATCACAGTCAGAGGCACTCTTTTCTCCTGTTCCTTCACCATCAAATGCAAAAAACTCTATCTGTGGGGATGGGAGTAGAAGAAATTCCTCTTTCTTCTAGATGTATCAGGAAATTAACAGTGAATGCAAGAATTAAAACATCTTGGAATCCCTACTTGAAAAGACCAAGAATGAGGCCATGACCTGTGGTGGGTATTCTCATTCGTCCTGATTCCATTTTTAAATCCCTAAAAATTGTGCTAATTATGTTGTTAAACTCCTTCATGACTCAGAACAAGAAACACTATGTGCTATAACAAACAATCCAAAAACCTTGGTAACTTGTCCCTATAAAGGTTTACCTCTCACTGATATCATAGGCTGATGTGGGTCAAGAGGCTCTCCTGAATGGCTCTCCTTAAAGTGATGACCCCAAATCCAGATTCCTTTCATCTTGAGATAGGAACTTTTTCAACAGTGACACAACAGTTGCCATAAGGGGTGGGGGGTGGGGGGTTAGAGAACGAATGATTACACAGGGACTTCATGCAATTCCTGGAAGTGATACCAGTTTACATCACTTCAGCCCACATTCCATTCTCCAGAAACCAATTAGATGCACTGACCAAACTGAAAAGGAAACTGGAATCTTCTCTTTACTGAAGAAAAAAAAAAAAAAACTGGCAATCATATAGAGGGCCCCTCCCTCAGTTTTACCTTCTAGTCACTAAATATCCATTTCATTCTTTCTCCAACACACACAACTCACTCACTTCTCCCAAGAGGGATAATTCAAAGTCTTACCCACTCACAGAGTCTGAAGTTGGAGTACTGGGTCTCTGGGAGATGCGCAGAATTCTCTATCAGATCCAAACGAGATTCCTATAGACCTGATAAGCTATGAACTAAAAGGAAAAGCTGCCTGTCCCCCCCAACCCCCGCCATACATCCCAACAGTGGGCAAACACATCAAGAACAGCCTTAATAAACCTTCTCATTTGGAAGAAGAAGAAGGAACGTCTCATGTCAATCACTGAACTATAAGATTCTGAGGTCCCGCTGAGCAAATTCTCTAAAGGACCCCCATCCCTGGGGTGGACGAAGTCCCTGGACTAGGCCAGGTTCTGCTTTCTGGAAGGAATTCCTCTGACCACTGATCTCCAGGGCCTTTGGCTCCACCCACAGGCACTCCTCCTGGTTTATTATTGTCCTTGGCCATGTCCGAGGATGGCGTTATGAAAATGAAACATTTGAAGCTGTCTCCTTTCAGCTTCTGACATCAACTTCCTTGCCACACACTTCCACCCCCTTCCACTATGCCACTTCCATTGAAGAAATCAATTTCTGAAACTACCAGGCTTCAATCCAGAAAACAGAACTGCTTTGAACATTCTGAGTAGGAAGATGCTTAATCCAGGGAATCAGAGGACATGCAGCTATTACAGTCAAGAGAGCATAGCTCAGGAAGACCACTTTCAGGAAATCCAGAAAATACAGGATTGTTGGGAAGCCACTACCAATGGTCTCTGCTTCTACAGCACGAACATAGTTGATTCTCAGAAAGACCTGAAATGCAGTTAGTAGTCATTGCCAATTCCCTCAGCTGCTTACAGCACGGAAGTGAATTATTCCTAGGAAGATTTTCTAAACTAAGCCACTAGCAAAATCCCACATCAGCTGTCTGCTCATGCTTGTAAGAGGAAAATAGCTTCTCTTTTCCTTCTGCCTTCCAAATCTCTGAGGAATGTCTCCTTGGGTAGAATCTAACCAGGAATCCTTGGCAAGGAGGTCTGAGACATGAAGCTTCTATGATTTGTCATTCTGCAGTTCAGAGAAGACTGTTTAAGAAGGGTGGCGATAATATTTAAAAAAATCAAAAATAATATTTTTCACAATAAAGTTCACAGAAATTATTAAAAGCCACAGCCATTTACCATCTTCCTTTTCCTGACCATCTTAGCCTGTTCTGTGTATCTTGTTTTGTATGTTCACAGCACATGTGAGCACCAAACAAATCATTTGGGGACAGTACCATGAGAAAAAGTTTCCTTTTGGGTCGAAAATTGAGCGACTGATCCAAGAGCCTCCAATAAATCTGGCCTTTGCTAAAAAAATATTGCAGAGCAGTAAAGTGGGGTCCAGGCCAGTGGGGAACGAGCCCAGTGGGGTCCAATCCAGAGTTTGCTACTAGTACTCCACCTGAAAGAAAGTTCTATGCCTTCTCTGACCTCATTTTTTTCTGATTTTGAATAAATGGCCAGGCTAAATATTAGACTACATATGTAGTTTTCAGGCTTTCATATAGCTATGGAGTCATTCTTCAAATAAAATCTCACAACGAGTTCCAGTAACTAAAATAGATAAGGTAGGACTTGCTGCTTTGTAGTAGGATGGAGAGCTGGAGTCCAGTATTCCCCATGGAAGCTCCAGATAACTCCTTTATTTCCATGGTGCACAGTTTAAAAACTCCTGGGATGAGATTGTCTGAAAATATCCCATCTACTTCTAAAGTCATATGATGTAATAATTTCCCAAGCCTTGACTCTGTTGGTGGTAATGCCAAATGCTCATTAAAAAAAATATTTATATCCAGCAAAGCTCCAAGACTAATTTGTATTTGTACTCAAAAAAAGAGATGGTGAATAGGGGAGGGGAAGGAAAAAGAAGAAAAAAAAAGAAAAAAAAAGGAGGTTAGAGTAGGAGAGAGCCAAAGCAGAAGAGACTCTTAAAAACTGAGAACAAACTGAGGGTTGATGGGGGGTGGGAGGGAGGGGAGGGTGGGTGATGGGTATTGAGGAGGGCACCTTTTGGGATGAGCACTGGGTGTTGTATGGAAACCAATTTGACAATAAACTTCATATATTGGAAAAAAAAGAGGTGGTGATTGGAGGTCTTTAGAGTGGAAGAGGTTCAACATTTTGAAAGTATATTTGTGCCCCAAAACTCAGATTCCAAATGCTGTAAGATTTACTTAAAGATTTGATGTGGCATTCTTTACATGATACTCTGATAACTGGAATAGTGTCACAGAAGAGTGTCCAGTGTCCATAAGCACTGTAACAGAAAAATGAACAGGTACCACTTAAGGGACAACAATTTGGCTTAACCAGAGCCTACTGATGTTGTCATATGGAAACAAAACCAATATTATTTCCAAGGGGGGGAGAAAGAATTCCAGAGCATTCACCAGACCTTCTCAGCTATATTAAGAAGACCAGCTATGGTTAGGGTCCATTTTGGAGTAATTTAAACTATAGTCAATGCAAGAAAGCAGAGGGAACAAAAATGTATGATTACTAGAGTTTTCTTGACAATTCTATTTTTTTTTTTTTGCCTATTTTCCAACTGAGCTTCCATGTCTTTGTTTTTCACTGTATGACCTTATTATTTGAGGCACTCCATAATCATATCGTGAACTCTGCCACAGACAGCTCACTTAGAAGTAAGCCCATTGCAGCAACAACCAAGAGCCCAAGACTGTCTATAATTTTTATCATTGTCTTAGTCTGTTTGAGCTGCTATAGCAAAAATACTATAGACTAGATGGTTTATAGACAACAGAAATTTATTTCTCATAATTCTAGAGACCAGGAAGCCCAAGATCAAGGAGCCAGAAGATTCCATGTCTGGTGAGAGTCTGTATCCTGGTTCATAGATAGCCATCTTTTTGCTATATCCTCATATGACAGAAGTGACAAGGGACCTCTCTGGAGTCTCTTCTGTAAGGGCACTAATCCCATTCACGAGGGCTTCATCCTCATGACCTAATCACCTCCCAAAGCTTCACCTACAAATACCCACACAGTAAGGATTAGGTTTCAACACAGGAATTTGGTGGGGGTGGGGGTTGGAGAGAAACACACTCAGTTTATAGCAGCCGCATCCTGAGGGCCATGAGTTTCTACTGGCCATGACATACCCCCTGAAGCTCTCAACTTAGTTAGCCCTTCCACTCTTCTGATCCCTCTCAGAGATCACCATGTGGTCACAGATCTGCAAAGCACCGGGAGTAGTGTGGGTGTTTTGTTTAATCACAATTCTAAATGGGATCTTCTACTTATTCAAAGACCAGCTCAAGCTCTACATCTTGTTTGAGTCTGCTGACCATCAAAACCATGATGCCTTCTCCTCTTTCCTTACTGTCTCTGTGACTTCATTAGGACTTGTTATGGGTTGCTAGTACTAACTCTCTCTAGGTGTGTATCCTTTCCTCTCGGCAGAACAAAACAGAAAGCTCATAGACTTTGGTATCATAGCTTATCAGGGTTTGAATCTAAGCTCTGCCACTTACTACCTGATGATCCTCATGGCACCATGAGCCTCAGTTTTCTCATGTGTAAAAGGAATATGATGATACCTCCCAGTGCAGTTGCAGAATGCTCACTATAATGCTTAGCATGTAGCAGCTACTCAATAAATACTAGTTACCTTCCTCTCCTTCCTCCTTTCCCTGACAAATTCCATGTATTTGTATCTAGGGCATTTTTTTACCCTGTAAAGTTCTTAATTCTTTGCTGCTGCTGCTGCTGCTGCTGCTGCTGATTCTGATAACAGTATATCTGAACCAGAGAGGAGGAGGGCTTGTGCAAATAAAAGATAAATATACTGCTCTTTATCTTTTTCCTCCTTCTTTAAGATCTTCGTATTGGAAGATCCTATGGGCCTCCTCCGATAGGACTCCTGATTGAATAATCACAAAAGATGTTGCAGAAGTCATCTGTTATCCAAAGCCTCTGTCTGACTTGGCCTACACTTAAGGTGAATTGGTTACCTGACCATTATCAGTGAATTTAAGTATAGATAAACCACAAGTGACTGGTGCAGGGCTTTAGTTATTGATTGTTTATTTACAATCGTTACCTCAAATTTCTAAGTCTCTGCCCTATTTCTATTATGTTGGTGAAATATGATGAGTTTTTTTTTAAGCTGATGAAGTAACACCTTAACGAAATAAGAGCATGAGCCAGAATTCCCGTCAACTCAAACTCATTTTCCTCTGGGGAAAGAACCACCAGTCGTCCAGTACCCCAGTGACCCATGGATGTCTAAAGTGTCTCTGAGCAAAGTATTTTGGTTATTAAATAAGGCTGGACAAAGTCATTTTTGTCCATGGGCTTCTTCTGTTGCATTCCTGATTGAACAATCATAGAAGTCACATATTTCCCAAGGCCTCTCAGACTCCGTCTACACTTACTCTTTGGACTCTCGGTATTCCTGTTTAATCTAGCTTTACAGAGTTGGTTGTTCGGTTGGTTTTTGGTTACTCCAGAAGAGATAACACATTGTAGACATTGGTGTCCAGTGGAATGCAATTTGGGAAAACCTTATCTGACCCAAACCCCTCATTTGAGAGCTAAGGTCATTGAGACCCAGAGATGTTGTCTATCTAATGAAAGAAAACCAGAGTCCAGATCTTTGGTGCTCCTCCTCATCTCCCACAGTCTCCTTGTGGCTCGATGTAGATCTCATCAGAATCTGCTCCTTTCATTTGTTATTTTTGTTATATTATTCTCTGTATGTGTGCATGCATGCACACACCAGAAAACGAAAGAACATCCACTTGAAAAATGTTAGCTCTCTCATCCTTAACTGGACAATATGTTATGCATTCATTCCACAGAACCAGAAACAGCCAATAAAGTGAGGGGTGCTGTAACGGCAGTTTGCTCAGAGGACAGAATGCCTGACTCCACTCAGGAGCTGGGTTGTGATGAATCACTCATTCATTATTCATTTATTCCACATCAGTTTCCTGAATGCCTGCTGTGCCAGAAACCATGCTAGCTTCTGTGGATACAAAAATCCAGTAAGACTCAACCGCTGCCTTTAAGCTGCTTACATTCTAGCCTGAGAAACAGGTCTGGAACAGATGAATGTAAGGAAGTGATAAGAGCTTCTGTGAGAGAAGCTAATTTCTACCTGAGACAGAGGAAATCAGGGAAGGTTGTTTCAAGCAACAAAATTTTGAGCACCCGGAGTCACATATTGACGTTTCCTAAAGCTTTTGGAGATCTTGTCTTAAAAGCCGGACGTGTGTACAGAGTCAATTGTTCAAAATTAATCATAGCAGCAGCACACGGAACACAAACAGGGACCGAGGAAGAAGCCAATTCTCTGCTTTAGCATGAATCATGTGATACACTCCCCCTCCCCCACGGCCGGCAACAGCAGCTTGCCTTGCTAATTGTGTTTTCTTAAAGCAAATGCTAACACTGGTTTATATCCCTTGAGCACACACCAGCTGGACAGTAGGAGGAAGCCGGTTCAGCATTAAAAATTGACCGCAGATAATTTATAGGGCCGACAAGCCACAGGCAGATAAGAGTGGAAATACATCGTTATCGATAGCCAGCAAGGTATGGTCCCGGCCCACCCTGTAGCGCCATCTCCTGTCTCTGCTGAGGTTGTAGTCGCTTTACAAGTCTTCATAACCCTTTGTATGAATAGATCAGTAGGAGCATAAACAAGGTCACGTGACATGTAGAGGACGTTAAAGAGACCTACGTGAATTTAGACGGCTCGGAATGCGGTTGTTAGATCATTTTCAAGTGAATAAAACCTGAGACTTGATTTTCGCTTTGCAAATCATCTCGCCAGCAACTGTCCACTGTAAGTACTCTCCAAAGCCCATAAGGCAATGGGCCTATAAAGGATGTTTCATGGAATAACTGAATCCAATTAAACTGCTGTTTACTTTTGCCATAGAAGCTCTGACAAATAAAATGGAAGATGCTATTGCCATTTTCATCGACTAAAACAAATCTTTACAGGGGAGAAAAGAGAGAGAAACTAAAATGTCAGTTGCTGACACTGTCATTCCCTGCCAGTCAGTAAATAAACATAACATCTATTAGTTGCCACGGAAACGTTCCGCCTGATTCCGAGCATCAAAGCTCAACAATAAAGAAACCCTGATATTTGTGGCTGGGCACAAACAACTCTTTTGGCATTTCTCATGAGCTCACCAGCACAAGAACTAACATTTTCCCTGTTTGTTTTCTTTCTCAGGCATGAATGCATTTGCTTTGGAAAAAGAGACGTGTATCTTAGAAACCTATCAAAAATATGTGAATACAGCTACCTCACCAATCTCAGCTTTCCCCACTCTTGCCTCCCACCTCTCTTTTAACCTTTGCCTGAGAAGAATTTAAATGGCATATTTAGTCACTACATGTTGTGCTTCCTGTACCCGAGGCTGCATAAAAGGGATTGATTTAAATCACTTACAGTAACCGTGTGGAGGAGGAGGGTCCCGTTTTCTGCACCAAATGCTCTTGGATCCATAATAAGCAGCCAGAATTACAGACAACAAATGAATGTGCTTGTATTTGTCTCTTCTTGGGTGAAGAATTATTCTTTAGCAAAAAAACTTATTACATACTTTCAGCATCTAACAAAAAAAAAAGCAGCTCAGATGTGTGAGCAGAGATAAAGGATGCTTACCTTAACCTTCCATCTCCCAGGTAACCAGTCTCAGAAATATTGGCTTAAAAAGTCAGAGAATGTTCCTATTAGAATTTTTTTTAATCATGGGATTTATAACACCTCACAAAACAGGAATGGACCAAGTCTAAAGGTTACAGCTGAGAGTCACTAAAGCTTTAGGAGCAACCACTGGTAATAATAATCAGCTGGAATCAGAACACAGCTCACCCTTCAGCGCTTCGCTCAAATGCTTACCATTCCTAAAGCTGTAGAGCCTTTGACAAGCGAGGCATATCAGGGGGGATTTAAATTCCTGATTTTCTGGCATTTTTCAAGCTATAAATCCCACACATTCCTAGAACCACATCACCCCATAATCAGAGCTGAGGGCTGCAGTGGGGTTCTGATTGCTGCTCAAGTCACACTGGAATAGGAGATTCCGGCTTCCCTCTGAGCCTTCAAACAATTCTTGTTGAAGGACTATTAAAGATTTTTTTCAAGCCTTCTGAAGTGAGGCCAAGAGGGGATTACATTTATCCCAATACTCTACCAGGTCTTTCTCATCCTTGGATATAGCCACCTCTGGATTTTTCTAGAAAATCCCACTAATCCATGTCTGCATACTCCAAATGGTTTGAATGGTCAGAAGGAAACAATTGAAACGGGTCTATAAACAAATGAAGTCGATTCATAGTTTCTCAAAGTAGGTTCAAGGACTGCTTGCATCGGAAATTCAGAATCACTGGTGATGTTGAGATTCAGATCCTCCAGCACAACTGACACATACCGAATGGGAGCTCCCAGAAGAGAGAGGACTTAATCAACTTAGCAAATGTCACCAGCTGATCCTTTTTGTTTGGAAAGCCACACATTAAACCTTAATCTCGAAAAGCGGAGCCCAGAAATCTGCATTTTTGACCACAGGGCCAGGCACAAGTGTGGACCCATGAATGCTTGCTACGTTAAAATGAATGCATCTATTATCTATTAATTTCCTTAGAGAAAAAGTCACTTTAATTTTCCATTTCTTTGTTTTCACTGTTCTTCAGATAAACTCTTCCCTCCCACGGCTGTGTTCTCTCTCCCTTCCTCGGAACCTTTGCAGCAGGGTCTCCCCTCACCTAGGCGGCAGTTGATGTTCCAGCAGGAGCACAGGGATGGTACCCAGAAGGCCTCTGTAGCCTTGATGAAGTCCTTCTGCTCTGAACACCAGTTTCCTCATAACTTGAGCTTCTCAAACTCCAATTTGTACCATCTCGTGGTTTAACTTCTCTAACACTGGCTAGTAAAGAAGGAAGTGGAAGACAGAGAAAAGGAAAAGTGAGAAGTCTGTATAGTTCTTGTCTAGTTAACACTCTTTTCCAGTAGTTGGAGAAAATGAAATGAGAAGGACTTCCAACCGTAGAACTTTCTAGTGTCTTTTCTCCCTGAAGCTCAAAGTTTCCTACTCTTTAATTTTTTTTTAATGTGTATTTATTTTTGAGAGATAGAGAGACACAGAGTGCAAGTGAGGGAGGGGCAGAGACAGAAGGAGACACAGAATCTGAAGCAGGCTCCAGGCTCTGAGCTGTCAGCACAGAGCCCAACGTGGGGCTTGAACTCACAAGCTGTGAGATCATGACCTGAGCTGAAGTTGATCGCTTAACTGACTGAGCTGCTCCAGTTTCCTACTCTTTAAAACACGAGAGTTTTTACCATGAAAACCCCCGAGTGGGCTCACTATGGGCAGTGTGATTCCAGAAGAGCCTGTGGTGTGATAAAGGTAAGAACAGGAGGCAGTCCCAAGTGTATGAAGAGTAATTGAACTGTTGATGGACTGACTTTTATACTTCTTTTCTCTTGAATGGACTAGCCCAAATATATTTGTATGGTGTTTTGCCTTTTTGTCCATTTTAAAGACACTACAGAAAGGAGGCAATCAAAAGGCTTAACATCACATTTTGTTCTCACTCAATAGTTCTAAATCTATAAAGATTAGCAACAGGAGAAATAGAGAGTTGGGAGGGCGTATGCATTACTGGAGCAAAGGAGAGGAATAAAATAGTTGGCATATGTAGTAGGTGTGTTGGGTTATGTAATGGCAAGGTTAGCTCAGTGGTATCCATCTCAGAACCATCCCAACTCCCCCTTAAGCTCTGCTTGCCTTGGAGCTGCCTTTTGATGACTCTAATATGCAAGCCTCTAGAGACTCTGCAAGACTCCTCTCTGGCCTGCCAAGGTGTGGGGATGCTCTGTTTCCTCTCAGTGCTAGGAAGGCAGCGTTTGACTTTTCCAAAGGGAGTTTTCCTAGCAAACTAAGGAAAAACAGAGCCAATTTGCCATAAACACATAGAAGCATGAGAAATCCATAATTCAATATAGGCTCAGCTGACTTAACTCACTTCCAACCAAATTTGGCTTTGCTGGCACAGATCCCGGAGAACCAGTCCCAGAGTCTTCTCCTTACCCTCTTCTGGCTAAACAAACATGCTCCATCTCTCAGCCAGAAGTCAAGTTGGGTTTGTCCCACTTTTAGGCCTGGCAGGAATCCTAATACTTTCCTAAACATCATTCCCCATACGTTCCTGGAGGGAGATGTGAATGGAAGAGAGCTTTTGAGACAAGAGGTCAAGGTCTAAGTTCCCTATGGTCAGTGACAAGCTGTGCGATCTTGTGCAAGCTATTTACCATCTCTCAGTCTCAATTTCCTCCAGTCAAAATGAAGACACAGTGCTGGCTTCATGAATTGCCAACAAGATAAGAAGAAATGCAAACACCTAGGACATCCTTTTCCCCTAAATCATAAGGTACAAGTCCCCAGATCCACCTGTCCTCCTGGTTCCTGTGCTCTATTTTCTCCCTTCTGGGGATCCTGCCCTGATCCATGACCTGAGCACGGAGGAAGTATTCAGGATGAATGGAAGAGAGAACAAAGCAGAGTCAGGGTGCCTTGCTAAAAGAAGTAAGCCCAAATCAGAGGAAATGAGGACCCAAACTAAAGAATAACATCAAAAATAGAGGGTGAATATGGAAAATGTAATGAAGGCAGGATCTCATTGGAAGTGCATGCTGAAAGCACAAGAGAAGATCAGCCATGGCAGGGAGGGAAGAACACTGCACTTGGAACCAAGAGACCTGGATTCAAGGTCTTTGTTCTACCACTTACCAATTTCATAAACTCTGAGAAGCCCCTCACTTGTAATTCTCATTTTTGTCTTTTGCAAGAACAAACAAACAAACAAGCAAACTGGAAATAGCTACAAATTAAGTGAGAAGCTGCATAAAATGCCTGAAACATGATAGAATGGACCATTATTCCATAATGGTCACTTTAAATCTTACTCTGACCTTGAAGTCACTTACCTTTCTTGCGCCTCAGTTTATTCATGTGTAAAGGTTGGACCTAAGTGAACCCTGAAGGCCTTTCCAGCTCTAACATGTTTGTATCTATGAGGAAGTGGTGAATTTGGTTTGTACATGTCAAATGCAAAAGTTTCCTGGTCAAGTTGTTAACACAGATCAAGTCTCTAAAGAAGTAGTTCTCAAAGGGTCACTCCAGTCCTGGGGGGGTGGGTACTGAGGAAATCAATGGGTAGTCTTAGTTGCCAAAAATTATGGCAAGACACTACTGACTTTAGAGGACAGGAACAAGAGATGCCATGATGTGTGCTATGTGTGCAGTACAAATGCAACAATGAATTGTCCTGTGTGGCTTTCACATGTTTCCCTACATAGACAAGTAGGATATCGGTTCTCAAAGCATGGTCTGGGGACCTCTGGAGAGCCCTTAGACCATCTCAGGCATGATCATGGTCTAAATTGTTTTCACAGTGATACCATCATATTATTTGCAGTTTTTACTGAGTTGACACTTACAGTGATGAGACAAAAAGGAACTGTGGATAAAAATGTTGGTGCCTTGCACAAATCAAGGTAATAGCACTAAGCTGTATTGCACTAGTGATCACTGCATTCTTCACTACCATGCACTTGTAGTTAAACTAACAAACAAAAACAACAAAACCCTCCATTTTCATTTTCGAATGTCCTTGGTGAAATAATAAAATTTATTAACTCTAATTTATTAACTTCATTAACTCTCGACTCTTGAGTACACACTTTATACTATTTTGTCTGACAAAATGCTACAGATAAAAATACAATTTGTTTGAGTTGCAAGCTGAACTAGCCATGTTTTTCATGGAATACCATTTTTACCTGAGAAAACAACAGGAAGACAAACTAGGATTATTTAGATAGGTATCCTGCAGACCATTTTCTCAAAAACCAATACTTTCTTGCTTATTTCCAAGAAGACAAAAAAGTACATGTTACAGAAAATAACTTTTAAACATTCAAGAAAGAATTAGAATTGTGGGAAATTCGTACCCGCCACCATGAGCTTGATACCTTTTCAGCACTTGATCTGCTAAGATTGGTGGCAATATTAGTGAATGTGATTTATTGATTTTGTATGATGAAATGTGTCACCACTTGGAAGATCTGTATAACCTAGTGAGCTAATACTTCACAAATGACCAGTGTACAATGTTACAAAATCATGCTTGGTTAAAAAAAAAAAAAAAAAAAGATCGATTCAAAGTACAAGATAGACCAACGGAATTTAATGGAACAGAGTACAAAATATTCATTGATATGATTTCAGATCCCACTTTGAATAGCCTTCAAGAAACTACCACTATCTTTCTTATCAAAGAAAACTTTCCACAATACCTGAAAAGTCTACTATAGCACTTCTACAATAAATCCAAATACATATCAGTTTAAGTCTGGATTTTCTTCAAAAACTTCAAGCAATGGGGCGCCTAGGTGGCTCTGTCGGTTGAGTGACCGACTTCAGCTCAGGTCATGATCTCATGGTTTGTGAGTTGGAGCCCCGCGTTGGGCTCTATGCTGACAGCTCAGAGCCTGGAGCCTGCTTCAGATTCTGTGTTTCCCTGTCTCTCTGCCCCTCCCCCACTCATGCTCTGTCTCTCTCTGTCTCAGAAATAAATAAACATGAAAAAAAAATAAACTTCAAGCAAAATACCATATTGCAATAGATTGGATACATAAGCAGATAAAGGAATATAGTTGTGTTTGATTAAGCTAGGTATCACAGAGATTTGCAAAACTGTCAAATATGCTACTCTTGTCACCAAATTCTCTTTTGTTTGGGGAGATGTAATTACTTCTAATAAAATGTTATTTATGTTAACATGTAATTGTATTATTGCTATTTTAAAATAAATCATAAATATTGTTAAAATTTTGTTTTAATTTCTAATACAGTAAATATCAATAGCTATAACCCACATGAGCAAATGCTCCTGAGGTCCTCAAAGAGCTTCTGAGACCAAAAAGTTTGCAAACCACTGACACAGGAAAACATTCAATTATGTAAGCCTAGAATTTGACTCTATTTTATATATAAATGCCAAGTACTTCTGTATCTCCTAAAGTATACCAACTTCCTGGAATGCAACTAGCAAGTGAATCAGTGGCGGATTGTATGTTTCTTGGTTTAAAACTTGACCAAGATCTTCTGACCATTTCATAAAGTCACACCACCAAGGGCAACACGAGTCATGATATTAGAGTTGCTGACACAGTACACCTGTATTTTCTGGCTTTGTAGTTGTGTCATCCCTGTGATTGTTTGGTAAGGCACAACTTAAGACACTTCATTTTGTCTTCCGATATAGTTGTGCCCAAGGATTTGCATACTGAAATACATACTGTATTATTAATTTTCCTTATATTTTATAATACAGTTAAGACATTTTTAAATCATGTATGTAGATAATTTACATTGTTTATGAATTTCATAATAGTAAAAAGGACATTAGAAAATATTTGTTATGAAAGGGGCACTGGGTCTGGTATGTTGAGAATCACTGCTCAGAGGCTGGTATGAGAGATTTGAGGATTATCTTCATAGAGTGGATGAAGCCACAGGGAGGAGTCATCTTATGATATGTCTCATTCAGAGTTCCATGCCTTTAAAAGTGATGGAAGGGGGCCCCTGGGTGGCTCAGTCGGTTGAGCGTCTGACTTCAGCTCGGGTCATGATCTCACAGTCTGTGAGTTCGAGCCCCGCGTCGGGCTCTGTGCTGACAGCTCAGAGCCCGGAGCCTGTTTCAGATCCTGTGTCTCCTCTCTCTCTGACCCTCCCCCATTCATGCTCTGTCTCTGTCTCAAAAATAAATAAACATTAAAAAATTAAAAAAAAAGAAGAAAAAAAAAGTGATGGAAGAATTAACCACTGGGTAGAAGATGTCCCAAAAGAATGCTGCTTATGAAAATTTGTCCAAAGTTTCCCAGCAATGTGCTACGTCATTGTCAATCTCTGACTCTAATCTCCCATTTGCCCGCCAACTCCTGTACATATGCTTTTTCTCCTTGGACTTGTTTCCTTGCTTGAATCAACAGATTATCACATCCCACTTCCAAACCCACTCTACTAGCCACACTTTCCTGGACACTTGACCCCAGCCCACCCTGGTTTGGAGCTCTACTATAGCTGGACTTTAGCTCTAGAAAACGACCTTGACACCCGACCACAGAAAAAACTGGAGATCAAAGAGGCCAAGTATAAAAAGCAGAAATATGAAAACAATGAAATTCTTTGAGAAGACAAGAGGTTAAGCTCTTGCTACACAGCACCTTCCAGTGCCAGTTAAGTCTGTTTCTCTCTCCCATGAGTTCTGAAATTCATTCAGTTTCACATTTTTATAAAATGGCAAAATGTCTCAGCCTCTTAGCCCATGATTAAAATCCAGTTGTTTATTTATAGGGCCATTTGTTGCTGAAACCTCTCCTTAAAAAAAAATAATAATTGCTTCTCAAGATGGTTTTCCTCTATCTGCCAGAAGATGTCATTTTGGGATGAGGCCATTCAAACTTACTCAAATCTGAGCGATAACTCAGCTAAAATGAGGTCAATGTAAATGACTACCCACAACGGGGGAAAAACCTGTTAAATTAAATCCAGAGTAAGTACCAACATATCATGTAGTGAGAGTTACATGTGTCAAATGAAGGAGTGTTATGAGGATTAATGAGTCCGTTATTAAAAAACGCTTTGGGATTCTTGGATGAATGGCATTGTTGAAAGTGGGGGTAGGGCTGGCATTTACAGATTGTAGCTATATCAAGACCTTGTACCTGACTCTGGGGAAACATGGAGAAAGCAATGGAAGAACTTAAAACAGATTTTTTTTTTTACTGATTGTTGTATTTTATATTACACTTAGCAATCCAAATACTTCATTTAGCAAAATATATGGGTAGATGCAAGTGTCTACTTTGCAAAGTTCTACGAAAAGTAATGTAAGCTCATCTGAGAATCTCAACATTGTGTTGTAGTTTATGAAAGAAACACTGGAGCAACAGCAAGAACCAATTCAGAACGAACTTATCCTTACCCCCCAGCCCCGCCACCCCCCCCCCCCACCCCGCTGGTGGTGTGTGTAATAGGCAAATGCCAAAGATGGAGAATGTTAAGGAATTCTCTGTTGGGGAAGTACAGACTAAGCCAGAGGCAATGATAGGATTACAGGCTGTTTCCCCACAATGTTTGATGTTGTCATGGATAGTGGAAATGCAGTCAATCTCCTGGTTGTTTCTAAATGCCTGCAAGTCTCAGCGAGGCTTCCAGATGACTGATTTTGTTTTTTTCTTTTTCACCTGGAAGTTTTCACTTTGCAACATGTGAGTCTGAGATCTCATCCTTTGAAATCTGTATAAAATTGTCTCATCTCAAGTCTCCTATCACCGTTTTTACAGGGTCTGCCACCCTAAATAGCTCTCTGTGACTTCCCAGGGACTGAGTCTTCGTGGTCTCCTTTGGCTGTGAGCTCCTGTTGTACCTTGATCCTCCCTCAGTCTTCTGCTGCTATTTACCTCCCATCCTCACCAATCTAGCCATGGAGTCTAGGTCTTTTCCTGGACTTCTCCAAAGCCTGCTGACCTAAAGCATTCAATGGATAGCAGCACATTTTACTGGGCAGTTGGGCAAACAAATGGCATTTAACTGACAGGAACAAAGACAATTTGAAATTACATTAATAGATACTCCTGTCCCCAGAGTTCCCCAGTCACCCTAGCACCAAGAATTGCCCATTGGCCACTTTTCTCCTTAAGTTTCAGTCTCCTGCAATGCCACTTGGCTCCAGGGTCTGTCTCTGCCCTCCTCTGCCTCCCTTCTCCTCTTCTCTTTCCTACTTCCAAACTCCTATTCATTTTCTATACAGAGCTGTTCAGCTACTTCTTTGTGATCTCCTTCTAATCCAGGCCCTCAAAGCATCATCTTCCATCCTTGATGCAAGTTATCAAGGTGTTTTCCTGATTAAAACCATCTGTTCCAGAAAGGAATGAAAATAATTCTTTTCCCAAAAAAGATTCTGTTGCCTCACATGCAGAAGCCTTGACCACACTGCAACCACCTAGGGCCTTTGGAGGGAGTCCTAGGCACCAGGTACTTTTCTTTCCTTGCCACTTCCTGGTGAGGCACTTCAACCAGCCAGTGCCTGCTTGTCATCCATGGACATGATGTCCACTTCATGTCTAGCAGAAGTGACATCATCCATGCTGAACTCCATCCAAACTATATTGTATGCATCCCTCTTGAACACTGATATATTCATGATTTTAAATGTCCCAACAGTAAAAGAGATATCTCACGGCAGAAAATTATAGATTCCAATATGGAATACCACTGAGCCTGTTCAGAGAGGAAGGAAGAGATCCCTAGATTGAAGAGATCAAAAGAATCATTTGTTTATTTGTGGGTGGGGGTTTTTTTGAGTTAGAACTTTTTATAACTGAATTTATTATTTGCAATAGATAATATATGCACAAGGTATAAAATTCAAAAGGTAAAAAAGGGTATAGAGTGAAAAATAACTCTTCTCTGTCTTGTCTCATAATTTTCTAGCCCCCCTTCCCAGAGGCAAGCCCAGGTAACAGTTTCTTCTGCATCCTCCCAAAGATTTTCTGTGCATTTACAAACATAGATATTTGTTTATTTTTTTCCTTAGCTTGTTCCCACTCTGTATATTCTTCTGCTCTTAATTTTCTTAATGTTTATTTATTTTTGAGAGAGACAGAGACAGAGACAGAGCACGAGTGAGGGAGGGGCACAGAGAGAGGGAGAGACAGAATTTGAAGCAGGCTCCAGGCTCTGAGCTGTCAGCACAGAGCTTGATGTGGGGGTTGAACCCACAAACTGTGAGATCATGACCTGAGCTGAAGTCAGACGTTTAACTGACCAAGCCACCCAGGTGCCCCTCTTTATTTTTTCATTTACCAACGTATCTTGTAGATCATTCCTCATTAGTAGATAGATTATAGTAAATAGATTATTTCTATTGGCTCCATTGTTTTATATTATATGTATCTACCATAATTTAGTCAACCATTGATGGACATTTAAGTGGTTTCAGTATCTTCCTAGTATGAACATTCTTGCAATGAATTCCCTTGTGGATATGGTATTTTAACCATGTGCAATATATTTATAGGATAAATACTTTGAAATGAAACTCTTAGGCTAAATTGTATGTGTGTATTTTAACTTTATTAGATACTGTCCTATTGCCCTCCATAGATTCACTAATTTGCCCTCCAGCAATGTGTTGAAGAGACACAAATTTAACTGCACTTTAAAAGATGGGTAAGAGTTTGAACGACCTATAAAAGGGTGAGCAGAATTCTGCTAAAGAGAAGTGGCTTACTCCTGGTCCATAAGCACCTTGAAAGCAACTATGCTGTTTATCATCATATCTTCCAGCCCCTAGCACAATGTCTGGTGTGTGTAAATATGCATGTAGTTGTTGATAAGTGAATGGTACCATAACAGTTTAGAGGTGGGATCTAAACTTAGGCTGTCTGAGGGGGAGAGAGTAGTTCAAATGACCTAAGGTGCATGTATTACAGGGGAGAAGTGACCAAAAAAAAGTTGAAAATGTGAATTGTTTCTTTTTTGTCATCACCCAGGAAACAATTTTTCCTCTAGCCATTGTTATAGTCAGGATGAAAAGAGAAAATACGGTAAAATCTACCTTGGATATTATAAACTTCCATGAGAAAAAATATTGATCATATCATCCTAGAAAGAACATTGACTCTGCTATTTTTCCAAGCAGCAATCATTAGTTTTGTCAATATGTAGCCATTGGATCAGGATGTTTTAAGTCCAGACTAATGGTCTTGGCTGCCCTTAAGGTCAGGCCAATTGTTGGGGCTGCCTCACTGGCCAGCAATCCATCCTGATCTCAGCATTTGGAGATATGATACAGATGAGTTTTTCTGTGGTCAGCCACTCCAAATGTGTGGAGACAACCCAACACTATAATGGGAACGGAATTCATGAATTCAGTTATTGGTTTAACAATATTTATTAGAAGGTAGGTAAGCTGATGATATAGAGATTATGGAAAGGTTTTATGCACACACATGCATACACACACAGAGAAAGTTATACATATAATTCATTAAATGCTATCATCTGCCAAGCAGTGTCCTTAACAGCATTGCTAGGTTTCACAACTATAGCTTAAAGTATGCTCGACCCATTTTACAGACAAGGAAACTGACTTCTTAATCAGTGAATTGATTCTCTTGTGATCACTCAACTAATAAAATGAAGAAGTGAGAATTCATGCCTAAGTATATGAGGCTCTAAACTCATATTGCTACTATACGGTTAGACTTGAATTGCAAGTATGAACTAATGCCATGGGCCATTCCCCATTCTTGCCACTATCACACATTTCTTTCTTCAGAGGCTGTCTCACTGAGTCAATGACATGGCAGCATTTATAACACACAGTTAAACCTCAGTCTCACTCACATGCAGGCCAATTCCTCTGAGTCACCAGTGTTATATCCTTTCTGCAGAAAGAATGGAGTAGGCTTCAGATCTAGTAATGGTACAATTGTAGTGCACGACTTTCTTTCCAGAACACATCTGATCACCCTGGACATTGGGGGTATTTCAGCATTTATACTCTACATTTATCACAATATGTTGCCTGCAATGTTTTTTTTCTCTCTCTCCCTCTCTTCTTTTTTTCCAGTACCTGGCTCATTAAAGAGACCACGAGTCATTTTAAAACCAAATTGAGTTTAAATACATTTCCTTGACACATCTGTTTTGTTAAATGTATCCCACGAAACCAACATTAAAAGCCAATGCCATTAAGAGGGCATAAGGTAAGCTCATTTAGTTGACCAAATTGTATAACACAATGAATTAATATGGTAATACGCCTTTGGAGACCAGCAGCAGATAATGGAGGTGAACAGAGGAGCTCCAGCCTGGTTTTGGAAAAGCAAAAGCAATTCATCATTATGCTGTAACAATATAGGAGAACATTTCTCATTTCCCACTCGCCTGCCCCCATCTGAAAACCTTTTGGTTGTACTTTTTGAACACCAACTTCAACCAGCATGACTTTGCTCACTCAGACTGCTGCATTGTGGCGACCCAAAGAATTCTCTTATTTGTGCTTTGAACCAGCAGTAAATAAGTGAAGATTCCAGTTGTAGGTAAGAGTTGGTGGGACATGCATCTGTGAGAGCCATGCCCTTGTCATTCTGCAGAACAACTAGCAAAATTATTCTCCAAATAGAAGGCAAAATCAGGGAGCAAAGAGAAGTGGGTAGAACAGAAATACTAGCAAAGATTCTGGCCATCCTTCCCTCAGAATTAAGCTTTAGAAATGATGTATTACGTAAACTGACAGTCATTTCTTGGACTCAATCCTTCTCCCTGTAGCTTGGATTTCTGTTTCTATCCTGCCAGAAAGAAACTAATTAAAGCTTATTGTGTCTGGTCAGCAAGAATGTATCCCCTAGCTGCTTACAAACAAAAACAAAAACAAACAAGAAAATGCCAACTATCTCAATAATGTTTTCCCTCAACTATAAAATTAGATATGTTCATTAGAGAAAATTTTAGAAAACACAGGACAGCACAAAGGAGAAAATGCAAAATCATTTATAACCTCTATGCTCAGAGATACCACTATTAATATTTTAGCATATTTATATCTCTTTCACATACCATTAAATAGCCTTCAAACATAGGATTTTAATTGCTATATAAAATGATTTTTTTTTTAATTTTTCAACGTTTTTTATTTATTTTTGGGACAGAGAGAGACAGAGCATGAACGGGGGAGGGGCAGAGAGAGAGGGAGACACAGAATCGGAAACAGGCTCCAGGCTCCAAGCCATCAGCCCAGAGCCCGACGCGGGGCTCGAACTCACAGACCGCGAGATCGTGACCTGGCTGAAGTCGGAGGCTCAACCGACTGCGCCACCCAGGCGCCCCTAAAATGATTTTTTAAAACTTCTGAGGTTGAACATTTAGGTTTTTAATTTTGTTTTCAATTACAAACAAAGCTATAACAAACAATTGTCCATAAACCTTCTGCCCAGTTTCACTTTCTATTAGGACATATTCCTAGAATGGCATTCCTGGGCCTGGGGTGTGAAGAATTTTAGAGCTCCCATGTTAAATCCACCACCCTTAAATCCTCATCCTTGTTGGCCTCTCAGCAACTCCCAACACTACAAGGAGTAGTTGACCACTACTCCTTTCCTCCTTTGCTCTGTGACACCGAGTTTTCCCAATTCCCACTTACCTCTTGCTCACAGTCACTTTCTGGGTCCCCTCCTCTGTCTCACCGTCAGCGTTGAAGTTCCTTGGGTTTCCATCCTATGCCCTCTCCTCCTCTGTATCTATACTTTCTCTGAGTCTATCTACTCTCAGGATTTCACTAACAGTTCCTATCTCTAAAATCCCCAATTAAAACATCTGACCCAGCTCCCTCTTCGGCATCTAAAATGCACACCCTAGATTCCTGGACTTCTCCCACTTCAATGCTCACAGGCCTTTCAAACCCCCAATATTATCACACCAATTCTTTTGTCTGTTTTAGAAGAAGGATAGGTAATAGGAACAGTGTGCACCATTTTCTTGTTCTTGATTATAATGGGAATGTCTCCTGTGTAGTGCGTTTAGCAAGATGTTGCTTGTTGGTCTGAAATAGAAATTTTGATCTTATGAAACTGTACAAAGGAAGACCTTTCCTTCCTGGTATTTGGACTCCACCATATGTTTGCAGTGTGTAATCCTACCACGCAGTCTGACCCTGTGCCTTTATCAACGATCTTAGCTTTGGGTGGTAAAATTAACCAGTGCACAGGGGTGCCTGGGTGGCTCAGTCAGTTAAGCATCTGACTTCAGCTCAGGTCATGATCTCACAGTTCATGAGTTCGAGTCCTGCTGTGCTGACACCTCAGAGCCTGGAGCCTGCTTCAGATTTTGTGTCTCCCTCTCTCTCTGTCCTCGAAACTAAGTGCAGACTGAATAAACAGCATTTTAAAACGCTACTAAATTAAACCTAGTGTTTTCTCATTCTGTGTCTTTTCAATCAACAGATTCTAAAAGCCCAAGAATTATCATATGGGAGTACATGACATCTTTTTAAGAGTAAATGAAATCTTCAAAGCCAAAATTGATCTGGTCCAATCCCTTCATTTTATAGATGAGGCCTGGGTAAGTTAAGTGACTTACTTAGGGTCACTTATTGAATTAATAACTGGGATGGATCTAAATATTTGTACTCCTGATTATACATCAAAGGCCTTTTCTACTAGATTCCTTTCTAAGGAATGTCAAACTCAAAACATGGCTTTATGCTTTCAGATTGGCTTCATTTGACGTGGGTTTTTTGGTTTTTGGTTTTTGGTTTTTGGTGTGTGTGTGTGTGTGTGTGTGTGTGTGTGTGTGTGTGTAATTAGTGATAGCTAAACACAAATATCCTAGAGAAGCTGAAAAAACAGCTGGTCTTCAGAAAATAATTATTATTAGATTTTCTTAAAACACTTATAATGGAAAAAATGCCCTTTTTTCTTTGTAAGCCACCTTAGGACAATGACAACAAAGTCTCCATGATTATGACCTGCTGTTCTCTCTTGCAAGCATATAGTTACCCTGGTAGAGACCACATTTCCCAGCCTCCCTGTGGCCAGGCGTGTCTGTGAAATTAATGTGACCAAGTACTGTCAATAGAATGTGAACAAAAGTGACGTGTGCTTCACTTGCTTGGAAGGAGATTTCTTTTCTTGGATTTTTTTTTCTGGCTTTTCTCCTTCTCTGACACGGCTTTGGTTTAGCAGACAAAATTAATGTCCCCACATTATGGTAGAGCAAAAATAGGCCAGGCACCAAGGTATCTGGGTGGCTGCATGGAGCATAACTGCCCATCAGCCTGGATTATTAAAGCTTTGGCCCATGTCACTCTTACTTTGGGGACACTTTGTTATGATCATTCTGCCTCTACTATAACTTATACAGTTAGAAAATTCTTTTGCCCTGTGTGGGCAATGAGGAAAAAAATTAAGTCATCAGCTTGCCCCACTGGCCAAGATATATTTAATTTCAGATTAGTCTGTACAGTATCTGACTGAGGGAGAAAAATGTCAACTCTGTGTTTTTGGATCAAAAGGGTGGGTTTGATTCATGTTATAAAAGTAAGCCATGGATGTCTAACCCATATTTTAGGGATCTCATCACCTAACAAACATTAAAAAAGAAAAAAAGAACCCCCTAAAAAACAAAAAAACTCTCCTCCTGTTTTCATAATTCCTAGTGAAAGAATTATGTGAGCAGGCAGAGAAAAAAAAAAAAAAAACATGAGAACCCTGCTGTGCATTTCATTGAAAAAATATTTATACTTCTAAAATCTTGATACAAAGACACTAATTTAAATCATATTTGTCATTATTAAAATATTTTCATGTTGATCTTTGAAACCACTCTTGCTACTCCCTCCTTTACACTAAGGGAGCTTTGTAAAAGGCCTTCTGGGAAGGAGATAGGGAATTCTAGGTCCCTTTCCCCTTTGCCACATCCTTGAATGCCCAATCTGACCTTGTATCTGAACTCATACCCAGCCACAGTTGAATTGGGAGAAGAGGGCCTATAAATAAATTTGGGTGCCCAGGTCTTCCTGAGAAATAAAGTGTTCCCTGGTGATCCCTCTTCTCAAGGACACAAGAGCCTGAAAGCAATGTTTTTAATGCCCCTGCCAGCCACCAAATTGATGTGAGGATGGGAAGCTCTACAGAGCCCATCTCTATAGAGATGTTCACCTCTCCTTTCCTCTCTTTCTCCATCTTACAAAGTAAAACTAAAACCAAGGTCCACTCTTATCCTGGAAAGTACCACCCCTACCCACTGGGCATCTCCAGGGACGATGGATTAAATGAAGCCTCCTAGGGGTGCCTGAGTGACTCAGTTGTTGGGTGACTGACCAGCTCAGCTCATGATCTTGCGGTTGTTGGGTTCAAGCCACGCATTGGGCTCTGTGCTGACAGCTCGGAGTCTGGAGCCTGCTTCAGATTCTGTGTCTCCCTCTCTCTCTGCCCATCCCCCACTCGTGCTCTGTTTCTCTCTCTCTCTCAAAAATAAATGAACATTAAATGAAGCCTCCTATTCCTTTCCGGCTTAAAAATCTCATACTTCCATATTTCTAATTGGATATTTTTTTCTTTCCAATGGGGAATAAGACTGCTCCCCCCATCTGCTCTGTCTACCTGAATCTCTCTTTCTCAGCCTATTTATAACTCCCATTGTTCCCCAAAGAACTGGAGGTGATTGAGTGCTCTTTAACACAGAGTACCTCTTTTTGTCCTTGTCCAAACATTCAGCTAATGTCCTGTTTTTAAATTAGTGATTTGAAATTAGTTGATCTGAAATCCACAGTCTGTCTTTGTCATTTAAAAAAAGCAGGGGGGGGGGGCACTGGGTGGCTCAGTTGGTTGAGCGTCCAACTTCGGCTCAGGTCATCAGATCTCGCAGTCCCTGTGTCAGCAGCACAGAGCCTGGAGCTTGTTTCAGATTCTGTGTCTCCCTCTTCTCTCTGCCCGTCTCCCACTCGCTTTCTTTCTCTCTCTCTCTCTCTCTCTCTCAAAAATAAATAAACATTTTTTAAAAAATTAAACAAACAAACAAAAAAAGAATTGCTATTGTAAATGTGTTCCCATACCCCCCTCCCAACATGTGAAACAGACAGACTGAGTCAATTTTGGTCCATTGCTCCCGTCTAAGTGCAGAAATATGTAATAGAGAAACCGCCACCTCAAACTATAGGGAAAGGATTTCTTAGCTCTTTTTAAGTTTTTCTACTCTGATCCAGGGATGTTCAGGAACTTTCCAATCACTGTCTAAAGGAATTGAAAGTTCTTCACAGAATATAACCTTCTCCTGCTGCTACTACTGGCCCAGTCAGTACCCACCAATAATCGCTAATTCAGTGTTTTGAAAATGAGATGATACTGAAACATTTTTAAGACTGTGGTATGACAGGCAAAAAATAATAATTTGTAATAGAATTCTGTTCACAATCTGTTTATATTAGTTTAAAGACTGAATTGACTGGCATATCTTCAAAGAAACAGCAGTTAAGGACACCATTATTTGATTGCTTTGTAATAGTGAGCAAGTCTGTGAAAAACTTTTTTTTTTCCTCACTCAATTCTGTCTTAAAACCATCCCTTATGTAGAGACAACACTTTTGACTGACTTTAATCAGGTTAATTATCCTCCCAAAATTTAATGATTGGATTTTGCATAATATAAGGAGCTGACACTACCTAAATCTCATATCATATTATAGACTGATACAATAGGTCTCAGGGAGATGAGTATTAGAACTTCGGGTGGGATATTGGGTGAACAGTGCCAAAAATCATGTAAATACATAGTTCCAGTTAATTTATTTTTAAGCTCATCCTCTCCATCTAATCCAGACTCCAACTTGGATCATAGAAATCTCTTCCTTCCTTTTCTGGCGAAAACAAAAGTCAACACAGCTTCTCTCCCCAGTTATAAAATAGACAGACCAATATATTTTTGAAGACCATATTCAATGATAGTCAAGTTTAGAGATAATGTTTTATTGCAACCATTGATTATAAATAGTGCAATAATTCAAGCATTCACCTTCCTTCCATTGTTTGACCCCAAAATGTTAAGTATAAATATGTGATGCTCCTCTGGACAAATGAGATTTCAGGAAGCAGAATTGCTTTATGATCAAACTAAAACCTATTTAATAAAAAGCCTTTAGTAGAGCTGTGGTTTAAAGCCAGTCAAAAGCAATGACATATGATAAATGTTCTACTTCAAACGTGCACATTATAATCAAATCATAAGGATAATTCAACCCAATGCTTGAATTGTTCCTGTGTTCACCATTTATATGTTGAAACTCCATATCATACTCAGAACTAAGGAGGAATCAACATATTTTTTAAAAAAGTATTGCTTTTCTTACTTCAGATGGAGGGAGGTTGGCTGCCTCTATTCACATTGCGAAAACACACACACACACACACACACACACACACACACACACACCCCACATCACAGCTAACTCTATATATACTTCCCAAGTGACTTCAGGAGCTCATTTAGAAAGATGTATTACAGAATTCATGCATTCTTCAGGAAAAAATTCTGAACCTTCCATTTTTAATAGTTAAACGATCCTTATTTCTGAAGTCAACTGTGAATACTTATGCAAGCTTCAAGTTAAAAACTTAAAGAGAAACATTTGCTAAGTCATTGTCATACTATGGATCAAGTTTGATCCATCTCAATGATTTGAGACCACCTAAATTATTAGTGATACCTTAAGTCCAAGACTGAACCAGGTAGTGTTTCCAAATTCCCTATAGATATTAATCATAATTCAGGATATGAAATTAGAATTCCAGAAATTCTCTGGAATTCCCACAAATCATAAACTATTCTTAAAATCCTTTCAATATTCCTCATATACTTGGCTCATTATCATGGATATCTTAAAAATTGTTTAATTAATAAGAAATATTACCTTTAGCAGTATTTATGAAGAACTGTAGCCTACAGAAAATATTAGAACATTAGAAAACACCAGCAAACATTATTGGTTAATATTTTTAAATAAAATTCAGATCTCTTAGGAAAATCAATAGCACTAAACAGAATCAAAGTCTAAATTGCCAATTCAAGATCATAGTTTGCTTCCCAAACTCATTATTTCTTGGAACACCGTTACTCATAGGATTTGTATAAAGTATACTATGGGATTAATATTTATTTTATTTGCAAGAATGAATCACCATTAGCAGCAGGCTGGCCCATGAGCACATACTAATCATGACCTCAGCTACAAGCAAGCCAGGCTGATTAGATTGTGACACTTCTCCTCTGTGCTCCTAACCAGGTTCCGAGAAATATCAACTTTAACCTTAGAATTTACATGCTAACGTTTCTTGCTCTTGCTTTCAATTTGATGTCAGTGGATTCTTTCTGATCGGTAGCTGCTCTATGTTCATCATTAAGTTTTAATTCTCACAGGAGAATTACACTTTTTTCCTTATTCCCAAATTCTTGACAGGATTTTCTGTGGATTTAGAAAAGCATTAGTTTCCTGAATAACGTTCGAGCAGAATTCCCACATGGACACACTAGGTTTGACAGGAGAAACAGGTCAGTGAAGTAATGCAGGGTTTCATAATGGCATTTTGCAGTACTTTTAAATGGTACCCAGGAAAACTACAAGAGTCATGGAAAATGAGTCTTCAGCCATCTTTTCTCTTAAACTTCACCACTAGCTTTCTAACCCTCACCCCCTTCAGCACCATACAGACAGCATCTCTCTTCCCTAATACTAAATCCCCTGGGAACTTCACTTGGATCCAACTCATTTCTAGTCACTAAACTGATTCTGGCAAGACTAGGCCCAGAACTTGGGGTCCAAACCGTGCTCCACAGTACCCTCTGAACTTAGAGAACACCAGAGAAATGCTTGGGGGTAGGGCACACGCAGCCCCTCGTCTCTGCTTTCAGCCAGCCGCACTACATCTATCAGTTTCACATAGTTGGATTTTGCAAGGATTTATTGTTTGTTTAAAGGAACAGTTCTACTGCTAAAAAAGAAACCATAGACGCTGACTCAGAGTATCACAGAAGGCTTTAGTGACCCATGGTGGGACACATCTCTGGGAGACTGAAGTCAGTTTCAGAGCAAAGCTTACAAATCCAGTGCAGGATTGGGCCATAGGAAAGTAGTGTGTGGGTACCAGAGCCCAGCCAGGGCGATCTCCTCTCTACTCAAACCTGGGTGATAAGCATGGAAGGACTTCACAAGACCCACCATGGACTGAACCAGACCTTCTTGGTCTTTCTGGCCATGCATTACCCACTTGAACCATTCCAGTAGGCCAAGAACAAAGCCAAAAATAGAAAGGCCTGAAAACTCTCAATTGCTTTGTATTTTTCTAAGTCTTTTTCCCCTAAAATGAGTTTCATGCGATATTGCAAACATTTCCATGGGGATTACAAACTGGGGCTCCTCATCCTTCTTGTCTTCCTCTTTCTCTTCCGCCTTCCTCTTTCTTTTCCTCCTTCTTGCCTCTGCTGTTGCTACAACTCATTCTGCTTCTGCTTTTTTTTCCTAAGGAACAGAATCATTTCACTTCCTCAGCTGTCATGGAGAACACAGTCTACTTTGCCAGCCAATCAGCTTAGACTCTCTCCCTTCCTCCTGGGTCCCATTCCTTCGAAGTTCCAGGCCAGTAACTGACACAACTGCACTTTCTCTGCCCCATACCCTTGCTCACACTGAGCCTTGAGAATGGGTGTCCTTCCACACAAAATCTCTACCTGGTGAGAGCCAACTTGCTCTCAAGTCTCTGCTCACACACACTTGAGCTGCCAATATTCCCCAAAGTCACTTCAGTCCTCCTGAAAGTGGAATGATCCATCATGGCACATAACACTCTGCCTTACATATAACACATTCTCAACAAATATAAGGAAGTAATCAAACTGAACCTCCCACTCCCCAAATACACAAAATGCTCTTTATGTAGAAGGCTAGGTTATTGACTGGCTAACCAAATAGGAGAAGGTGAGTTAAACATCCCAGAAGGGTTATGCTGTCTTGGGTCTTCATTTCATGGTATGCATTTTAACTCGTACAAAATGAAAAGAAACAAAAAGATCCTGGATTTTATTCAAGCGGAAAATGTTTCCAGATTTTTTTCAAAATTTCACAGATGCTCATTTTATAAATTTTTCAAATCTTATGCTCAGCGTTGTCAGAACAAATCTCAGCAAAAACCTGATAGCTCCCTAGGGCAGCAAACTCATAGATTGTGTCAGCAACAAGAACGTGGGGTGGGACACAATGCATGTCACTCTGAACCGCATGCCCCCCTTACTTCCTTGCCATCCAGCCCTGGTGACCTGGAATGTGGAATCTCCACAGCAGCAAGGGAATGAAAGACTGTCTCACAGGGAACAGATTAGACTGTGCAAACATATGCACTGAAGAATTCAAAACAAAAGCTGTCTTGTTGAATAAACTGCAACTTCAATGATAAAGAGGGACACAATGGGTCAATGTCCGCTGCTGCTTCAATTTCCTCTTCCGTGAAATGGGAAGAATAACTCCTTACAGGGCTGTCAAGCAGGTAAAACAACATACCTTACACACTGTGTGAAAACAGGGATTATGTCTTGTTTACAATCTTTGCCCCAGAGCCTAGCAAAATGCCTGATCAATAGGCGCTCAGCATAGGGCGCCTGGGTGGCTCAGTAGGTTGAGCCACTGACTTCAGCTCAGGTCATGATCTCACAGTTTGTGAGTTCGAGCCCCGTGTCGGGCTCTGTGCTGACAGCTCAGAGCCTGGAGCCTGCTTCGGATTCTGTGTCTCCCTCTCTCTCTCTGCCCCTCCCCCACTCGCACTCTGTCTCTGTCTCAGAAATAAATAAGCATAAAAAATTTTAAAAAAAATAGGCACTCAGCATGTTGGGGACTCAGACAAACATGAAAATGTCCCAAGAAATGTTGGGAAGGAGGGAAGGAATTCCCACAATAAATAAACATAAAAAAATTTTTAAAAAAATAGGCACTCAGCATATTGGGAACTCAGACAAACATGAAAATGTCCCAAGAAATGTTGTGAAGGAATTCCCACAAGGAAACACTGGGTTTGACAGAACAGGTCGGTGAAATAGTGCAGAGTTTCATGATAGCATTTTGCTGTATTGTCAAAGGGGACCCAGCAAAAGTCCTAGGAACACTGGGAATGGATGAATAAGTGGATAAATAAATGAATAAACCCTTAGCATGGGGCTTAGTATCTATTTAGAGTTCACTGAATGGAAGCTTTCAAAGTAGACTTCATAAAGAGAGTAACTCAATCCGCAGAGCACCTGCTGCTAAGTGCCTGCTGCTCTTTCAGGCCAGGTCAGGCTGAGGCTTGTATGTATGGTCCTATGGGAGGGAGGGGAAGGACTTGACCTTTAAAGCTCTGTGGTCACCTCTGCAATATACTTCACAGTGAGCTTTTACCTAACTTAGGTAAAAGTATTTGAAGAACTCCAGAACTTTTCCTTAAACCTGCAGGGAACTAGAACATTCTGAAGAGTGGGAGCGATCTGCACCGACTTCAAAGTCCCAGATGCCTATCTTCCAGCAACTTTTTGCCCTGCTAGAGCCCTTCTAAGGCTGTTCACTCTTCCTCTTAGCACCTTCTGTCTCCCGAGAGTTAACAAAAAGACAAGGGGGTGAAGCAGGAGTCTAGGACCTCCCTGTCTTCTTGACAATCCCAGGTGATTTACTTGGTTCTTTTGCCAAGTATTTACTGAGCACCTACTAAGCCAAGATCCTGAGAATACAATGGTAAACAAGACATGTTGCTGCCTCTGGCAAGGAGGTGATACAGATACTGAAGTAGGATGTGGGGATAGCAAGGCAGGGACGAGTGGTAGGACCGGAGGGGGCAGCTCTGTATGCTCGGGGGATAGGCTCTGGAATGAGCCTCTGGCATTATCTGAGAAGTATGGGGTGCTCATGTGCCCCCAAATACCTCCTCATGGGCCTGACGTCTGAACTATCATTATGCCATTAGAAAAGAGCACCAAAAACCCTGAGGCCAGCAATTCTGACCCTTCCTCTTTTAACAGATGTGACATTCGAGTCCACAGGGACTAAGTGACTTATTCGACACTGTGGAGCTAATTCAGAACAATACTAAATCCACACTCAACGCCTTGGGCCTTCCTTTCAGTGTTAACAAACCACATAGGGGTCTCCCCTTTGAATCAGAGCAGTCTCCAAAAGGGAAGGGACTGGGAGGAATCACAGCCCTTCATTGGAGCACTGTTAGTACATCAATTCCAGTGATTATATGCCACAAGCCACTTAACGGGGACGTCACTCTGTTCTCACGCCTCGGCAGCTACTAGCAGCTCTCACCTGCCTTCGGTTGCTGCTGTCTGACTAATCTGACATCTCTGAGACCCTGGCTTTAGAAACATAACAGCCAACACATGTATGGTGTTTGTTAGGTGCCAAGTACTGATCTAAGTGCTTTTGCATGTATCAACCCATGTAATGCTAACAGCAACCTATTAAGTAGTTAGGTCCTAATATTATTCTCACTTTGCAACTGAGAAAATTGAGGCACAGAGTAATAGGTAACTTGCTTAGGGCCACAGAGCAAGTTTGTGACTGAGCTAGTTTTCAGACCCAGGCAATGAGGCCCCAGAGTCCATGCCCTTAAGTGCTACCCTACGCTTACCCCTATTATCTTCTGCTGTGTAAAAACTACTCCAAACTTAGCGGCTTAAAACAATACAAATTGGTTTTGTCCACCTTTCTGTGTGTGACAACAAACAGAAAACAGTAGAGACTGTTCGTCTCTGTTCCACAATGTCTGGGGCTTCAGCTGGGGCGGCTCAAATGACTTCCCAGGGGTTATATATCTGGGGTCTCAGTTCTCCTTCACGTGCTCCATTCATGAGGTTAGCATGGGCTTCCCTACAGCATGTGGTCTCAGGGTTCCAAGAAGGGGCATTCCAAAGTATCAGGGCTTACAAAGCTTCTACTTGCATAAGACTTGCTAAGTGGCCAAAATAAGTTGCATGGGCCAAGCCCAGAGTCAGTATGGAAGAGGAATACATAAATGTCAGGATGCACAGTTCAATATGGGAGAGGAATACATAAATGCCAGGATGCACGGTTCATCTAGGACCACCAGTGGAACATCTTACTACAGCAGACAAGTAGGATGTAAAAGTGGGCTGAGAAGTGCAGATCCAGGGCACCTGGGTGGCTCAGTCGGTTCGTCTGACTTCGGCTCAGGTCATGATCTCATGGTTTGTGGGTTCGAGCCCCATGTCGGGGTCTGTGCTGACAGCTGAGAGCCTGGAACCTGCTTCAGATTCTGTGTCTCCGTCTCTCTCTGCCCCTCCCCCACTCGCACTCGGTCTCTCTGTCTCTCTCAAAAATAAATAAACGTTAAAAAAATTAAAAAAAAAAAAAAGAATAGCAGATCCTGGGGCAGGGTTTCTGCTTCTTCATCTTCCTGTACCTTCTTTTACAAGGAACATGCTCCCTACAGGAAGAAGAAGCTGGAAGCCAGTGCATATTACATTACAGAGTGTAGGAATAAGGTTCTCTAGCCTCAGAGACAGTTGTCATTTTTGTACACAGAGGAGGGCATCAATTGATTCACAGTCTGAATTTGTTTTCACCTCATTTGAAGAGACCTGAGTTTGGTTAAGCCACAGGAGACTGAACAGGTTAATGGAAAATTTTTTTGAAAATAATAAATTTCCAGGGACTTCAAGAGGGACTACAGCTGTAACTGTTAAAATTAATAGGATAAAGTAGAACAAAAAAACGTGTCTTTAGCAAGTTTGTCACACAATAAGGCCTGACTGGAGAACCTATTGTAAAGAGAAAAGGGTAGACACCAAGAAGTGTAACAATAAATAACTAAATTAATACTAGCTTAAGATATCATTTAAAAGAAAAAGTGAGCAGTTTAATAAATTCCAAAATTACTAGGTGAGAAGCTTGAAAAAACTACCCAAGTATCCTTTCTTTGTTCAGAAGATAATAGAACCATCTACAAATTTCTGTCCTGTGAGTTATATTCCTACTTGTATTCTCATACTAGATGAGTCATTTCTTTCTCTACTGCTTTATTTCCTCATTTTAGCTTTCACTAACAGAGACAAAAATCCAATTTTTAATTGTAAAAGCAGTTTTTGGCCCTATTCTTCACCTAAAACTGATCAAAGTTAACCATACTGTCACAGATATTTCAATTAAAATTATATGTTCATTTCTTCTCACATATGTATATTTTTATCAATGCTACAAGCATCATTTTAACATATGAACTACTAATATGTACATCTATCTATATTGTGTGTTTATGAGCATGAACTTGCGTTTATTCTCTTCTGAAGTGTAACTAAAGTTGAATCAGGCAATGTGAGGCAAAGCTGTAAACCAGCACACAGAACGATTTGTTTGTGCTTAGAATCCACTTGTCCCAGCACCATCATTGAGAGATAAAAGTACACACCCTTCAAAATATGGCTACAGTTGAGTTCAATTACGTTCACTCTCAGCCAGTTAATTAGAAAGAATTCACTCAGTAATGTCATTATGTCACCCTTGGGACTAAATACATCAGAGGGATCAGACAAAACGTGGCAGCAAGAATTTCCAGGGCTGGAGAGAGATGTGATGGTATTTTTCAGAAAGCTTTCCCAAATCAGTGTGGAGAAACTCTTGAGTCATTTTCAACCACTAACTCTTCTAATATGAGAGCCCATTGCCAGCAAGTTCGCAGAAGATCATAATTCAGCAAGAGTTCCTTCAGAAGCTGAGTGATCTTTTGTGATTTAAGATTCCAAAAATACAAAAGAAAAGAAACATGCAATTTTTGTAAGAGCCTTGGACACGGTACTTCTAGAAATGGAGACATATCTTAGGTTCACACTGCCAATTTTCTAGAGTTCAAGTAGAGAGGTCAAATCCATACACAGAAGTTTTAAGCCTTCTCTAGTGTTCCCACATTGTGCCTGGGCACAGAATTTTGAGAAGATCTGAATCTGCTGAAGAGAGAATTTTAATTCACACCTCCTAGGAAATGTGATAACTCCACTAGAACAGTCTGCACTTTACAAAGTGCTTCCAGGTACGTGACATCATCTGATCCACATGTCTATGCTTGAAAGTGTCCCCATTTTGAGGTTAAGAACACAGGATGGGAGATTTTTAAGTGACTTATCCAAGGTCATGCCCTCATGAGTGGCAGCACTGCAAGGTGACCCCAAGTCTCCCCCTTGCTAGATGGTGCTCTTTTCATCAGACAGAGCCTCTCCCTGCCACCTCCTCTGACTCCCTTTGGTTCTTAAAAGTGTTCTTGAAAGATCATCTCCATGACTGAGAAGCTCGCGACTGGCATATTTAGTCACCTCTGTGTATCCATGGAGTAGAGATAAGTATCTTTAAAAAGATGAAATCTCTGGGATGCCTGGGTGGCTCAGTCGGTTAAGCGGCTGACTTTGGCTCAGGTCATGATCTCGCAGTCTGTGAGTTCGAGTCCCGCGTCCGGCTCTGTGCTGACAGCTCAGAGCCTGGAGCCTGTTTCAGATTCTGTGTCTCCCTCTCTCTGACCCTCCCCCATTCATGCTCTGTCTCTCTCTGTCTCAAAAATAAATAAACATTAAAAAAAAAAAAGATGAAAGCTCTTGGGGCGCCTGGGTGGCTCAGTTGGTTAAGTGTATGACTCTTGATTTTGGCTCAGGTCATGATCAGATGGTTCGTGACTTCGAGCCCCACATCAGGCTCCATGCTGACAGCACAGAGCCTGCTTGGGATTCTCTTTCTTCCTCTCTCTCTGCCCCTCCCTTGTTCATGCTCTCTCAGGCTTTCTTGCTCTCTCTCTCTCAAAATAAATATCTCTGATGGGGGGTGGGAGGGAGGGGAGGGTGGGTGATGGGTATTGAGGAGGGCACCTTTTGGGATGAGCACTGGGTGTTGTATGGAACCAATTTGACAATAAACTTCATATATTGAAAAAAAAAAGAATAAAGACAGTTTTACCTCAAAAAAAAGAAAAATGGAAATGCTGATATTAGTGATAATATATTTAAGATGTTTCTGGAAATTATCAGATAGGCCAAAAATGTTGCATCTTTCTTTTTTATAGCGAGTTTATTTTGGCTTAAGCTCATCCATTGTCTGGCCAGTTGTTGAATTAATATAATAAAAATAAAGATAATATACTGAAAAAAAATAAAAAAATAAATATCTCAATAAACTTAAAAAAAAAGAGAGATGAAATCTCCTGAAATGAGAATTTTGTAATACGGTACGTTGCTGAGAATTTCTCTTCTACAGAACAGAAAGCAAGTTGAATTAGACTGGCTACTCCCGTCTGTTAGAGTTCTAAGATTCAGAGTCCCTGACTTCTTTGGGTAAAGTTTTTCTCATCAGTACAGAAGGTCTCAATTAGAAGATCTTTCAGGCCTATTCTGAGCTTAAGATTCTGTGATGATAGTTATGATCCCTAAATCTTCTTTGAGTTATGATAGCTAGAACCCCCCTCCTCTACCCCAGCCAGAAATTACTACTATTAAGATACTTTTCTTCTTGGGAAAAGCTATCCTGAAAGGGGCTTCACAAAAGGGAAGAGAGTTAAAATTTATAATTGCCTACGCTGCTAGTTTATATATATCTCATTCAATCTAACCCTCACAATATCTTATTATTTTTATATTAGAGGAGGAAGAAAAACAGGTGCTGAGAAACTGACTAGTTGGTACAACATCACAAAAGCTATTATTGACAGAGTTAGGATTCAACCTATTTGCTTTCAAAGCCCCTGTTCTCTTTCCATAAAGCTATTTTGATAATGGACAAGCGAAAGATGAGGAATACGGACAAAGATGAAGCATTATTCCTTAAATAACAAAAAAAGTAATGTGGAAGGTTGAACCCCTCAGGTAATGAGCCGTCACAGGACTGAGAATATAGATTTTATGGTCCCCTATTCCCAAATTCTGTCCAACTGAAATGCCGTGGAAGCAGAAAAAGCACTGATCTAAGAGGCAAGACAGCAGACTTCTGGTCCTTGATGTGCGAGCAAATACATTTTTAAATGCATGCTCTAAATCAGTAGCAGTTCTGCCCACAGGCTAGAAAGTAACACTAACAGTAGCTAACATTCTTGAGATGTTTGTGTTGTGCTGGGTACCGTTTAGAGCACTGTACCCAACCTTGCTTCATTTTCGTCCTTCTGACAACCTGAAAAGGTAAACCCATTTTGTGGATGAGGAAAGCAGAGCGCCTAAAAGTGATGTGGCCTCCCCAAGACTGCAGGGTAAGTGGCAGAGCTGGAATGTAAAACCAAGGAACCTGACTGCAGGTTCACAAGTGCTTAACCATCCTGCTTAGAGTACAAGGCATGTGTGTGTGTGGCTAGATGAACATTCAGAAACGCAAATCCAAAAACGAGATTAGGGGAGCAAGTCTTCAATGAAAAGCCAGATGCTGCACAGAGGGAAGTTCTACACAGTGTCATTATTGTATCATTTCACTTTGGCTTCTGTGAGAGACTATACTTGAGTATCCGAACATTTTGGTCAGAGCACCTGCTATGATCACCTAAAACTGTCATTTAACAGAAACCCAACAACAGTGGCTTAACTGAATCGAGGTCTATTCTTCTCATATAACAAGCAGTGCAGGGCTGCAAAGCTGCCACACTGTCTTAGGGACCTGTCCAATGGGCTCAGCTCGCCTTTCCCGGCCGCTGCCCCTAAGACAGGTGCTTTCAGACTCTTGCTTGAAGAACGAATGCTGTGCGTCTCTATGCCATCCGATAGGCAGCGACTTGGCCACATGCGGCTATTTATGTTTAAATTAAGTTAAATCCAAAATTCAGCTCCTCAGTCACACTAGCCACATCTCAAGTGCTCGGCAGTCACGTGGGCAGGTGGTTACTATATTGACTGGAGCAGATATAGCTCGTTTCCGCCATCACTGGAAGTATTATTACACAGCACTGCTCTAGACATCACATCTGCGAACGTGGCAGGAAAATGAGGAAGGGGAGAAAAGAGCTGAGTGCCAAGTGGGGCTGTTCCCTCTCAATGAGAAAACAACAGCTCTCATGGAGTCCTTACCCAGTGGAATTCTGCTTTCACTTATTTGGTCAGAATTATATCACTTGATCAGTCCTAGATGCAAAGGGAATTTTGTGAAGCGGGCCTATGTCTACCCTCCACTAAAATGGGAGCTGTAGGTAAGGAAGAGGACAGAATACTTGACTGGATAAGTAAGTAGCTGTCTTTGCCAGACTCAGCATCACATGTGAGTTGTGCTTTAAATTAGGCCAATTTACCAAAACAGAATGGAAAAATCAGGCAGTAAACATCTGTCATCACGCAGATGTGGGGCCCTGGGCATGCAAAGGCAGTAAGTCAGTGATCACTGCCACCTGGTAGTGCCTTGCAGGAATGAGTGGACAATGAAGCCGGAAAAAAAAAATGGAGACAGAAAAGTATTCATCTAGGTTTGTCCAGAAAGAGCCCTGGTTCTTGAACCTCAGGCCTTCACCAGTTGCAGTACAACAACTGCAGACTGGTGAGCAAAGAGAGCGGCTGTGCTGTGGGGCTGGGCAGCCCATGGTCTGCCCTGTGGAGCGAACAGTGAGGCAGACTTAGCTACTGGCCGAGTGGGCAAGAGCCAACTTCTCTGGGGTGGCCGTATGGTCCAATATGGCCTCTGAAGTGCACCTCCTTACAGACCCCCTTGATGAGATGCGCACTTTTGCTGGGCTCTGGTTGTGCATGGCACAGGAGTGCTCGCCCTATGGATCCAATAGCAGAAAGAAAGCTGCAGAGAGCTTTCAGGCCCCGGGCTGACAAAGTCCTAAACTCCTACAGTAATGAATTCAAGTTTTAGTGGCATAAAAATGAGATGTAACAAACATCTGGCAGCCTGCACAGGCATTAAGGGGCTGTCTTGGGATGATAGTGAGCAAGATGAAGGGGCCGCAGCTACAGGAGGGCAGACAAACAGTGCTTCAACATTTTGTCCCTGGCTAGTCTTACAGGAAAACAAAAAATAGTTATATATAAATCTGTAAAGACAGAAGGCAATGAGCTTACATCTTTCCCCTATTGTCACTACCCCTTTGCCTGACTCCAGTTTTTGACAGATGCTTGTTTTTTGCTGTTGATAGAACAAAAGGATGACTTAGTTTTAAATGCATCAGGAGACAAGGAGGACGATTTGTTTGCCCGTAAGTAATTTTCCACAAGGAAAAGCAACGATGACACTTAGTTATTTCATCTCTAACAGATGTAAACTCATCCCCAAAAAGACATCTGGAGGCTGAAACACCAAACTGATATGTTGCATCAATGATCGTGTGAATGGCTATTTCAAAATGAGGAGATGGCAAAGAGAAGTTTGAGAACACATTTGGAGAGTAAGATCTATTGCTATCTAGGGCTTTTAAGTAAGTAAATAAACACCCAGCCCTGAAATTATGGTTCAGTGTGGGGTGAAGGATGGAAAGAGGAAAGGGAGGGAATTCTGTCTGGCATGTGCTGCAAAGCTCTGAAACTTGAGCATGAAACACTTACCTTTCCTTGAAGAGAGAGCCTCCCCATTGCTAATGCTGAGACCAATGACCGGAGTCACATTTACCAAAGAAGTTAGGGACTGATCCAGATGTATTAGTTTCCCGGGCTGCTGTAACCAATGCCACATACTGGATGGCTTAAACAACAGAAGTGTGTTGTCTCACAGTACCAGAGTCTGGAGGCACAAAATCGAAGCGTTGGTAGAGTTGGTTCCTTCTGAGGGCTGTGGGCTCTCTTTCGTATCTCACCTGTCCCATGTATCTCTGATGGCTCCCGGTGCTTTGCTGGAAATCATTGGTATTCCTTGGCTTATGGCAGCAGAACTCTGATTTTCACACAGCCTTCTCCCTCTGTGCATGTTTCTTTCTGTCCAAATCTCCACTTTTCATAGAGACACAGTCATATTGGGTTAAAGGCCACACTCATGACTGCATCTTAACCTGATCAACTGCAAAGAAAGGCCCTATTTCCAAATAAGGTCACATGCACAGGTATCGGGGATTAAGACTTCAATGTTTTTTGCGGGGTAACATGACTAAATCTGTAACACCAGGTAATCTTGGGCAAAGAGTTACTCCCCTTTCCATCTTGTCACTATAGACCAGGCCATGTAAAAGTAAATTTGATGTATCACTTTTGTTCCTTGGGAAATTATTAACATCGAAAAACCAGCCCCTCTCATTTTCTGGATGTTTGCAAGCTACAGCCTCTTTCTTTACAAAGTTCACATCATGTTGTTGCAATCTAGGACTCTGTATTAGAAATTTCCAATAGTGTCTCTACCTCTTCACCTTCAACCCACTCCAGAGAGTCAAGACCTTGAATTTGGAACATACTCCTGAAAGTGTACTATTTCCATTGTTTGATACCTTCCTGAATCTCATTCCAAAACTGGAAAGTTTGGATAGTCAATTCAATTCAACCAACCTTTACTGAGAAATTCATCTGTGTCAGGCATTGTGCTAGAGATATAAACGCGAACTCCATGAGTTGCCACCTGAGTACTACTGAAAGGAGAGTCCAGATGGCTGGTCCTTCCTGACCTAATCACATTCTTAGCCCTTATGAAGGGTCAGAGTGGAGGGTAAGGTGGAGAGCTCTGCTTTGAAGCAGGTTGCTCTATTTTGGGGGGAGAAATGAAAGAAATTAGGTGATTTTATTTTGAGGGTTCAGATATCCTATGAGCCCACTTCCAGCTCCACATGAGTGTTCTTTTCCTGTTCTGCTACTTCAGGTCTGCTCCCAAGGGTTCTCAAATGTGGAATGGAATTGCCTTCCCTTTACCTCATCCTCTTCATTTCCTACTCTCCTCTCTCCCAAAAATAAGTGAATAAATTACAGAACAATGCTTAAATCATTTCCTATGAAAAAAAACCCAAGAGATCATGGGCCAAGTGAGTGTAGGGGTGTTTTGAATTTTTTTTTAATAATAACCTCCCAGAAAACAGCGCTTATGGACTCTGTTGAACACTAGTAAGTCACCCATAATTATAGCTCTTTTCAAAGCTAAATAATCTCAATTTCTTTAACCTTCTATCCCTGGTCCTATTTTCTAACCTTCTGATTATTTGTGTTGCTCTCCTCCTGCATCCTGAGTTCTTTTAAATTTTAGAGTCAAAACTGGATGCTATAATCAAATAAGCACTGAGGTCATGTGAGTAAAAGCACTGTTGTAGCCTAAGACACATGTGGGCAGGGGCAGGGAGGGGAGGGAATATGGAGTAAACACAGCATAGGATTATAAAATGCTTAAAAAATGAAATGTGTGCTATAAATGCCAAATAGCACTGGCGCTAATTGGAGAGGCATCCCTTCGGACACATCGGCCTGTGATATAAGGCACAGAAAACATTAGGGCTGACAATTTCTCTGTTAGGAACAACCTTGTGTCAGCAGGGTTTGGGCTGCTTACCAGGAGGATGTCAGCAGCATGACAGGTTAGCGCACAGGCCTTTACTTACAACATAATCACATTTACTCTGTGACAGCAATTTGGCCATTGGGTTCATGGGGAGCTCTGTCGGTCTTGTCGAGAGTTCTCCAACAAGTCACTTGGAAATGTGTGGCAGTAAGGACATGTCATTGCTGATGCTGTCCTGCTGCGAACTCCTTTGGCCCAGACATACTATCACAGCCTTATATTATATTCAATTTGACAAAAGTTCTACGCAGCCTTCTATGTGCTACTTATAAGGAAGCTCACTGCTTCCCAAGCTCAGCTTTCCTTGAGCACCCGGAGCCTCATAGAGACCGTTTTCCCTTCAGGGCCAAGGGGATAAACCACGGGTACCTCATTGCTTACTGTCTTTATTCATCCTGGTGTATTTTCTTCTTCATCTATTTCCCAAGGTAGCTAGTCTTATTCTTATTTCCTCCCATCCACAACACAAAATACTTCATGGTAAGAACGTCAACTTCCAAGAGCCATCTGCAATAAGATGGTGGACCAGAGGGTATTATGCTAAGTGAAATAAGTCAGAGAAAGACAAATAAAATACGATTTCACTTATATGTGGAATCTAAAAAGCAAAACATATGAATAAACAAACAGACAAAAAGCAGAAACAGACCCATAAACACAGATAACAAACTGGTGGTTCCCAGAGGGGAGGAGTGGGGGTGGTGCAAAAAATGGGTGAAGGAGGGTAGGAGATATACAGGCTTCCAGTTATGGAACGAATAAGTCACGGGGATGAAAGGTACAACATAGGGAATATATACTGTCGGTGGAATGGTAATAGCATTGTATGGTGGCAGATGGTGGCTACACTTGTGGTGAGCATAGCATAATGTACAGATTTGTCAAATCACTATGTTGTACACCTGAAACTGATATAACATTGTGTGTCAATTATAACTTAGAAAAAAGAATATCATCTTCCAGTCTACCTTTTATTTTTTTTTAATTATTTTTTTTAATGTTTTTATTTATTTTTGAGACAGAGAGAGACCGAGCATAAGAAGGGGAGGGACAGAGAGAGAGAGGAGACACAGAATCCGAAGCAGGCTCCAGGCCCCGAGCTGTCAGCACAGAGCCCGACGCGGGGCTCGAACTCACAGACTGTGAGATCATGACCTGAGCTGAAGTCAGACACTTAACCGACTGAGCCACCCAGGCGCCCCCAGTCTACCTTTTATTTATATTACCCCTAATTTATTCTTCATATTTCTCCTTCTCCCCACCCTCTACCCACCACCCATTTTACACACACACACACACACACACACACACACACACACGTGCGTGCGCACACAATTCCCCTCTTCATACAACCATTTAGTTCCTGATTTGGGTCCCACATAAGCAAATCTACCTTGTTTTTACCTCCTATTGCAATTCATTCAAATCTCATCCCTTAAGCATCCAGGATTTATTGTGTCATTATAATCTAGAACAGAGAACAGTTTATCCAAGCACATGCACCCTCCCCTTTTCAGGCTTTCAAATTCATAGGCCTCAGTGAGTGAGAAGAGATGTAATCTTGGGTAATAACAAAATTTCATGGAAATCCCCAGACATTACAGGGAGTATAAACTCAAAACAATCAAGTACAACAACAAACACAGGATTTACAAAGATTATGGGAGAGTCTGCACTTATTTTGCATGATACAAACAATTCTATTGACTCTTAAGTTTTCATTCCAAGACCTTCCTATATCATTTGGCATTTGATGAAGATGAAATGTTACAGGGTCACATGTCATGTCATTTATGATAACTTAGCAATGAGGTTGGTTGGGAAATAAGACCAGGCATGTGAAGCTCACAGATTTCTTTGCTGTAAATTCCCAGGACCTGTTTATAATGCACCTTTACTGAGAAAACAGCTTTGATAACATTATATAGTGTGGTTCATGGATGCTATTAACCATCTCTATTGCATGTTACAAATTTAAAACGTTTTTAACTTTACAGACAATCCATAGGTTTATGAATTGAAAGCCACTGGAATAAATCATCCTTAGTAATGAAAAGGGAAAAGGGGGCATGATATAATTTCTATTTGTCAAGGTATAATGATGTCACCATCCATTTATCCTCTGCACTTAAAGGTTGAAGCTATTCAACAAATCTCTCCTCAGCCAAATACATCTGGTGCCTTAATGGAGGCCATGGCACAGGTTTCTGATTAGTTCACATATCACTCACCAATTAGAACAGAAGGTAAAACTTATTTTTTCCTACCATGAGCAATTCATTAGAACAATAACCTTTAATGTAATGAATAATAGCAGGACCTTAAAATTAAAAAAAAAAAGCATGTTATCACTTTAAGATTATCTCTCTGAATAGTTTGTAGATTAAACAGATTTGCTTATGAAGACACTGTTTTTTATTCCAATCACTGTTCTGATTTTTTTTTTTTTTTGACCAGTAATTCAGTTAATCATTAGAGGACAGAATATGGGGTAAAGGGCTACTGGTCAAGTTTTACTTAAAGATAAAATATACCTATTTACAGGGCTGCCATGAACTATTGGGGATGTTGTTCACTGCTCAAGGGAGCCAATCTGAGAGCCAATATGGGTTGAAATACAGCCTTCAATTCAATAAACAGTCCTCATGCTCTGGCATTGGCTGCATTTGCTGAGGGAATGGGGCCCATGGACACGGTGTCATACAGATTAGTGGCAGCCTTAAGGAATACTAGATATAGCATGATCTTAGGAAAAACTTTGTTAATTCTGCCTTTTTGGCTGCTCACATGCTGGGAAGTACCAGGCAGCACCAACTCTTCACCTAGGACTCAGTGCTGGTTGAGTGTGAATTAAACATGCCAGAGAGCTCACTGAAATTCTGGTAGGTAGTAGAGAATATCATCCCTCAGCACTGTCCTAGGAGATCCATCCATTCTAGGTAAGAAAGTGTCTTGAGAAGTTCTTGAGGGTAAAAGTGGAGTCTAGGAATGTGAAGCTTCAGAGAAAGGGGGACAGGACTCCAAATATTAGAAGGGGAAGGGGGGGGTGCTGGGGAGGTGGAAGAGGGAGAAGGAGAGGCTCCAAAAGGAAAAAGGGAAAAGTTTAGAAAAGAGAGAAAGGAACAGCATGGTCAATTCTTCCTATTGTGCAAGATGACCCCCTCTGCAAACACCTCCCAATCATCAGTGACATCTAGAAGAATCACAAGATACTTGGTACAAGTGGGTTGCTTGCAAAAAAATAATATAAAACTAGTTAAGCAATTTAATTCAGCCTCCAGGTCAAAACAGGCACATCTAGTGAAGCTGCAGCTACCAGAAAATCCCCAGGGGGGTGCCTCTGATTTTCTTCCAGCCATGAAATCTGGGGCCTGAAGACAATCTGTGTTAGAACAGGGGGAATCCTCCCCCAATCCTAACATCAACATTAGACTCTCTTTTACTGGGTGACAAAGAAAGACATCTATAACATAAAAATAAGGACTGAGTGCTCTACATACACCATCTCATTTAATCTTCAGAGCACTTCTCCTGGCAGATGGAATTATTCAACCCATTTTGTAGCTAAAGAAGTGGAGGCTTTGACACTGTTATATCATCTGCCCAGAGACCCTGCCCATGAGGAACGGAGCTGGCATTGCTATCCAGTACTTTCTGAATCCAGAGGGAGGCCCTATTCTTCTCTACAGGGCAATATTGTACCCCGCACCCTCTGGTAAAATACAGAAGAGGCCTCAGGGTGCTCACACCTGCCCTGAACGGGATCACAGAGATTAAGATCCAGAGCTACACGACAAAAGCAGTGTGACAGGCTGAGAAAGTAAATGGCTCTCCTGACAGCTTTGCCTGTAAAATTACATTTTCAGAGCCTGGGTCTCCAAACAAGACGTGGGTTAATTTAAAAATGTGAAGGAGGGGCTCTTGGGTGGCTCAGTTGGTTAAGCATCCGACTTCAGCTGAGATCTCATGGTTCGTGAGTTTGAGCCCCACATTGGGCTCTCTGCTGTCAGAATTCACTTTGGATCTTCTGTCCCCTCTCTCTGCCCCTCCACTGCTCATGTTCTCTCTCTCTCTCTCTCAAAAAAAAAAAACAAATAATAATAAATAAGCATTAAAAAATGTGAATGAAGTAGAACTTTGAAAACTTAAGTTATGGAAAAGGATGAAAAGATCCCAGTGGATCCAGTTTGGCAAACTACCAGGCAAAGAAAGGGAAGTGATCATTAACTGAATGCAAACAAATATAGAAAGGCTTTGGAGGAAAGAGAGATTCCCTCCAGCCCATGGAAAATGATTCATGAAAGCGAGCACTTTTAACAAACAAACACATTTTTTTTTTTAATTTTCAAAACATCATTTTGTCCTCCATACCATTTGGCTGCCTTAAAAAGCAGAATTTCCTGCACTTCTGGCTGTGGGCGGTATGGACCGTGTGCTCATATTGGGGAAGCAGGGAGCAAGAGCACCAGGGACTCGGTGGTCAACTAGCTGCACACGACGAGAAGGAGGGGGGCGCCAGCCTAGTCAAACTACATACAGTCTTAGCATGGGTGTCCGGCTTCTCTGGGAGAATACAACTCTTTCATTCCCACACCCCAGAAAAAAATCCTGGGTCTCACTTTTCTTTGATTTTGTCTGTGGCGACCTATATCCAGGTATTACAAATCAGCCTAAGTCAGCAGTCTTCCCCCAAGAGTCAGAGAAAGGATGACTGTGGCCAGTGGGGTGTGGGGAGTTAGGGGGAAGGGAAAAAGAGCCAGCTTCTTGTCTGTTGAAATTTAGCAGGACTCCGGTCTTGTCTCTATGTAGGAGGTGGAGTGGACTGGGTATCCTTCCTCCAGTCCATTCCTGCTGTAGAAGCCACCTCCTGGCACTTAGGCAGGTTCCTAGCAGGGAAGACCGGGATGCCCATTGACAAGCCCGCCTCCCCCAGTATTCTGGGAAGCGTGTTTGGTGACCTGAGCCTTTCTCACGGTGAGCTTGCTTTCGCTTTTCCCTGTTTGCTCCACCAGCTCTCACACACACTTGCTTCAAGGTGCAGTGCTCACCCCTTTTCCAGGAGTCCACCTGTAGCTTCATCTAGGCCCCAGGAATTTTTCCTTTTTCTGTACTTCTATACCACATATATAGCCTGTGACACAAAATCTGGCATTTGAATCTAATTTAGAGCTGTGGCTGTCAACCCTTAATTTTAGCTTGTATTCATATGGGTAACAGTGGTTTGTGGGGGAGACCTGCTTTTGAGGTCTGAAGACCTAGGTTCAAATCCTGCCTCTGTCCATTACTGTATGACCTTAGATAAATTCCTATAACCTCTCTTTGAAAAAGGGGAATAACAACACTTGCTCCACTCATTTACAGTTATAAGCATCCAAGGAGATCGTGTGTGTGAAAGTATATTGTAAAGTACACATGAACACTATATCATTTAAACTCTAGCTATTTCCAAGAGTCCAGGACTCATGTCTTCCAATGAAGCTGTGTTTTTCTTACTAATCATCAATTACATTTTTAAAATAAAACAATATTATCTCCCTCTAAACTACTTTTTTAAAGTAGATGTGAGGGGTGCCTGGGTGGCTCAGTCGGTTAGGCAGCCGACTTCGGCTCGGGTCATGATCTCGCTGTCCGTGAGTTCGAGCCCCACGTCAGGCTGTGTGCTGACAGCTCAGAGCCTCCTGGAGCCTGTTTCGGATTCTGTGTCTCCCTCTCTCTCTGACCCTCCCCCGTTCATGCTCTGTCTCTCTCTGTCTCAAAAATAAATAAACGTTAAAAAAAAATAAAAAATAAAAATAAAGTAGATGTGAGAATCCAGCTTTTTAAAAAAATTTTTAAATGTTTATTTTTGAGAGAGAGAAAGAGAGAGAGAGAGACAGAGAGAGAGGGAGACACAGAATCCAAAGCGGGCTGCAGGCTCTGAGCTGTCAGCACAGAGCCCAAAGTGGGGCTCAAACCCATGAATCGCAAGATCATGACCTGAGCCGAAATCAGACCCTTAACTGACTGAGCCACCCAGGTGCCCCTCTAAACTACTTTTTAAGCCAAACTATTTCCTTTCTCTTCTTACTGCAAATAAAAATTTAAATGTTAACTTGAGCATGCCTAATAATTAAATGTGGGCAATTCTTGCTAGGTTTCTGTATCTTATTAACCTTATGGTAAGAACCGAATTCTGTCTTATCTACAATACTACCTGCAGAAGAAAATGCAACCAATACAGAATTCGTGAATTTAGACAGGCACAGTCTGAATTGGGATTGGTGTATTCCAATACATTGGGATGAGTGTATCTATTATGGGTTAAAGCAGGCTCAAGGTTGCCAACCAACTAAGGGTGCAAAGAATATTATGTAAAAGATATTTATACCGCTAAAAAGAAACTCTTGGAGTCTTCTGAAAATGACTTTTTATATACAATTTATATGCTAATTATAATTCATTTGAATATATTAGATAAAGCAAGTTCCCTAAGGACCTAATGTTTGGTACGATTTGTCCTTGGGAAAAAAAAACAAAGAATAAATATTATAAAGGCTCAAGTCTTTGCAATGACCTCAAGCAAGAGCCTACAGGGTCTGCCCCACATGCTCTACCATTTTCTTCCTTCCTCCATCAGATCCAGCCACATTTGCTTCCTTGTTATTCCTTGACTTGACTGACCTGGGGGCCTTGGCTCTGGCTGTTCCCTCCACTTAGAATGCTCTATTCTGAGACACACACAGGGCTGACCTCTTCCCTTCCTCCAAGTCTTTGCCCAGACATTTCCTTCTCAAACAAGCAATACTGACCACACTAGTTGAATGTACAACCCTCCATTTTATATGCTGTTACTCTGCTCTACTTTTTGCCATGGCACTTATCACCTTTTAACATAATAGATGATGTACTGTTTTTTTTTGTTTGTTTATTTTGGTTTGGGTTTTGGTTTTGGTTTGGTTTGGCTTGGCTTGGCTTTGCTTTTTAGGTCGGTCAGCAAAGAAAAGAGAGCAGAACTAAAAAGATCTAAAGACTTCTGGGTGGCCTGTGTATTCCCAGATTTCAGGGCAATCTGAGAATGAGCCCAAAAGGGTCCCAACAATGAGACAGACATGGAGAAGGAAATTCCCTCATTGTCTCCATTCCAGAGGAAGTCCCCCATCACCCCAAAACAGAGGACTGGAGGGAGAGGGAATTGGCCAGCTCTTTAGAAGAGCCACAGCATTCATGGTAAATATCTTTTGGTTGATTAAATTTTTCAGTGCAAACTGGATCTCACAGGGTTTGCGAACAGGGTGTGTGTGTTTGGTAGAAAGAGGAAAACTGGACAATGGGGGCAGTAGGTTTAATCTAACTGACATTCCCTTTTATAATTCATTCTAAACGGAATTAGATATTCATCAAAATCTATTGGACATTTGTGCCCTTCATGATTAGGCCTGGAAGTGATGCTTTTTAAATCTATAATTCAGAATGCTCATGCCTGGTGAGTCTAATTTAGTGACAGTTGATCTTTAACTTGATACTTTGCTCTAAAATGTAAGTATTACCCTGGAGAAAAACGAGGGAATTGGGTTCCCCTTAGTCCAGATTGGGTAGGATTCCTTCTTGGTCGTTAGGATATGTGTTAACTTCTTATTTTTCTCTAGAACATTAACCTATTTCCCAAGTCTCCTAATAAACTTCCTAAACTCAGGATGGAAGAAAGGACTGAAAGAAGTAAAAAGAGGAAATATCACTTATTTACTTCTCTGAAAGTACTCTCTCCCCTCTGTCAGTTTCTCCTGTGGGTATAGAGCCATCTCTGTAGCTACCTGGCCTCTGCCACACCTCAGACCAGGTGCTTCATAAAGAATAACACACCTAGGGACAGCTCAGTTGGTTAAGTGACTGACCCTTGAATTCGGCTCAGGTCATGATCTCATAGCATGTGGGTTGGAGCTCCGCATTGGGCTCTGCACTGACAGCATGGAGACTGCTTGGGATTCATTGTCTCTCTCTCTCTCTCTCTCTCTCTCTCTCTCTCTCTCCCACTCCTGCTCTTTCTCTCTCTCTCCTAAAAAAAATAAAAAAATCAAAAATCAAAAAAAAAAAAAAGAATAACACACCTAATGGAATCAGGAAAGAAGAGTATATATCAGCTTTATTTCTCAAATGAGAATTTAGCAAGATTCACAGACTTGGCCTCTGCTAGTTACCTAACAACTGCCCTCCGGTCAAGAACAATCCTACATTGTTGGGATATGAGACTATTTTCTTTCATAAAATGCAGCAAGAGCCATGTTGGTTCCTCATTTCTTGATATTTCCCCATCTCATCCACTCCCAACAAGGTAAACTTAATCCTGTTACACCTTCTGAAAGTAGGTTTTCAAAAAAGAATTGGGTTACTATTGATTGCCAGCAGAAGAAATTCTCATTGCACACAATGAGTCTGTAAGCTGCTTCTTAATGTCCCTGCTCTGGGTGACATCCTCAGTACCTATGTTCTTTCAAGAGATGGCCACACACTGTAATATAGTGGTTGAGGTTTTTATCTTTTCCTATTAGGCAGGAATTATTTCAACACACTCTCCTTTGAAAGAAACCATGACAAGCTAAATGACAATCTGTCCTATACTGTTGTGAACCCCCAGTCACAATGACTAGAGTTTCTTTAAGCACAGACCTCCCTATAGATTAGGACATATATCTTAAGCGCCAATGTTAAAGTTAATGCAAAGGTTCAGAGGTGCAAAATAATTTAAATGTGCCCAAGTAGTAGCAATAACATCTCTAAAATCTCGGCAGTGAATTATGGATATGTGGAATATTAAAAATGCAAAGCTAACTCAATTTGCATTTGCAATGCCCCCTAGCTGTTACTGGGGAGGAGGAAATTGCTTTCTGCTGAATTCAAGGGCACACTACTTAGTGCTGTATTTAAGTCAAGGAGGAAAATCACTCATTTTTATTCTACCACTTAACGTGTGCTTATGTAATCTGTCTGGCACTGGAGTCAGTTGTCTGATATTATTTTCAATCACAGAAAGAGAATATATAATTCAATCATTACACCTTTATTTTCACTTGCTTGGCGATCTCTTGAAGCCTTATTACCACCAGTAAATGCCAGACTGTCATCAATCAGTGCTCAGCACTGGGACTGTCTCTGACAAACAGCATTAGCCAAGGTATTATTATTTTTATTTTTGAGAAGGGGTATGAGTTGAGGGCAAGGTTACATTTGCCAGATCAGATGGGACAGAATGCATTCCAGACTCTCCTCCACCTCCACCCCATCATTTGCCATCCACTCCTAGGCCATCTCTCTCCCAAGCATGTAAATTTTCGAAGGTTGGGTAGACATGTAAAGTAGTAGGTAATACACTGCAAAGCAGGAATCTGCTTTCAACTTCATGTCTTCTCCCACCCTGTTCTTCCTCCTTTCCAACTAGTCCTCACCCAACTGCTCCTTTTCATTTTCCCTGCACACTCAGCTTCATCTGGTCCATTCACCTCTGGGATACCACAGGGTAGACACAGTGGGCATTCCCAACACTGCACATTGGGCCACGATGACGCTGCTGCCAGTCACCACCCTTCTGGCAAAGGGACTCACATAGAGCAGCTCTCCAGGAAGAAGGGGCAGCAGTTGATGCTTCTTAAGATGGAAACCCAGTTAGAAAAACTGTGTGAAGGGCTGGGGTCTGTTAAAGGGGGGATCATATTCCTCTGATTTACAAATAATATGGGAGTCCCTGGTCATACTGAAAATGAGAGACCATTTGGTGAACAAGGTTGGCCATGAATCCCAGTCTAGAGAACACTACTCAATATTGGTCTGTTTCTCACTGATCTCTGTGATTGTGTTTGCCAGTCACATTGGTCATAAGTTGCTTTTTTCCCCTTTTCTCCTTGTTTCCTTGTATTTACCACCTCATCAGGAGTCATTGCTTTCTTTTTTCACTTACCCTGGGTAGATGGGACATGATTGATTGTAGTGGATCTTAGACCCCACTTTACAAGTACTGTGTAGGCTGCATACCCAGGAATTCTGACTCATTAGGTGTGGGAGGAGGGTCTAAGGATCTGCATTTTTAAGAAGAACCTCTCTCACACCAAGTGGTTCTGTGGGTAGTTCCAGACTATTCTTTAAATGGCTTTTTGAAAGCCACAGAAGGGGCGCCTGGGTGGCGCAGTCGGTTAAGCGTCCGACTTCAGCCAGGTCACGATCTCGCGGTCCGTGAGTTCGAGCCCGGCGTCAGGCTCTGGGCTGATGGCTCGGAGCCTGGAGCCTGTTTCCGATTCTGTGTCTCCCTCTCTCTCTGACCCCCCCCCCCCCCGTTCATGCTCTGTCTCTCTCTGTCCCAAAAATAAAATAAAAAACGTTGAAAAAAAAAATTAAAAAAAAAAAAAAAGAAAGCCACAGAAAAGAGGAAAATACTGCTGTGTGGTCTAGTGTGAATGGTCTCCTTCTCCTATCCCTGTCCTTCTCTCTCTCTCTCTCTCTCTCTCTCTCACACACACACACACACACACACACACACATGATTTGGTCCATCTGACAAAAGGTCAGGCTGTATCTTTGTTTCTGCCTTATAAAATCAAGAATCTTTTTGGCAGACTGACATAATAGGCTATAAACATTACCTTTACTTCCACGAAGAGGCAGAAATAACTCCCCAACATCAATGATGAGGCATAGGGATCCCCAGAGGTTGGCACATGAGAAACCGAATTACAGGTCAAGACTAGCTTCCTAAAACCAATTCTCCTATTTTTCTAACAAATAAAGCATCTTTAGATTTGGTGGTTTGGGAATTGGTAGCTCTATATACAGCACTCAGAAAGATGAATAATTGTAATTCAGGGGGTTATTCAAAAGCCACATTATTTCCTTATATATTTATAATGTATGTGAGTTGAAACTAGGTGAGACAGACTAATTAAGAGTATCTTAGACAACAGAAAGCTCATTTGGTCCTTGGAATTGTAAGCTTGGTCTCTGGTCAGATGATATTTTAAAAATCAGAATTCAGACTATTGTTTTTAAAAAATACATCAGATAGAAATGAGAGCAGACAAATGAGAGATTTATAATCCCCATGGTACACAGTTCATAAATTGGCTGCCCTTTTATCTCTGCAGCAGGAGAAATGGGGAAATTCTGAAAACCCCAGAAGAAATAGACAGGATGTCTAAGTTAAGAATGCAAGGGGAAAAGGACTCCCTATTAAAACAAAATACTGCCCCCTTTGCCCTGCACATATCATAACTTAGCTGTTTTATTCCATTCTAGCTGGGTTTTGCTAGGTGATTTATTAGTTAGTCTGGATTTAGCACTGGAAGGAAGGACAACTGGAAAGTGGCTCCCCACAGTGTTATTTCACAAATTTTCCTTTCCTCTTGAAATTCACACATTGTGATTCCCACTGTTATCACCATCTTGTCCCAGATATAAGCAGCTTCCAATTATAATTATGTGAACCAAGTATGGCCAAAAACTCCTTGTTGATGACTTTAGCACAATTGATACCAAATAAAAGCTGACCCTCCCTTACTACAAATTTATGAAATAATAAGGGACTGCATTAGTCCCAAACTACAGACCCCTTTGAGCATGCCCTCTCAGTTCCTTCTTCTAGGTCAAATGTGCCTGTTCCAAAGCTAGTAGCCAGACACAATGAGCAATCTAATTCTTCAGATGAGAAATTGTCCTCTCTTTACAAGAAGGACTTTGTCCCCATGGGTCTAACAACTACCAATACTATAACAATACAACATCATGACATTCATACCACAGGAATTATATACATACAGTAACAGGACAGTCATTCCATCTCAAAGGAAAAGAAAGGTTTAGATTTGTGATAGATGCTGGGATGATAAATCAGAATATTGCTAAAGATAGGGCAGCATAATATGGAAGCTGGCCCAAGGGGAAATTGTTACAACATAGATAACACTGGGTTAAAGCTACAGAAAAATGAAAAGGGAGAAATCAAACTGTTTAAACATTAAACATTTGTTTAAATATTAAAGTAAAGTTAGCCTGACAGCAAAATCGATATTAAATCAGGCCTGGAAACTGTTTTACGACCTCAAACCCTGGGCTTCTTAACTGCCAGTGTCATAAATGATGTCACTTTTCAGTGTGATCGTGGCTGCTAGCAGGCAGGTCAGAAATGCCAGCTTTAATTTTAAAATGTTCATTTGTGATGTAATTTAGAGTTTACTCCCAGGGACAAATGTCACTCTCTGGGCATGAGCCCCTCAAAGTGCTGTTGTGAGCAAAATGCATTCCCTCTTGACTCCAGTCCACCCTTAACGGCATGGTTTCCAGAGGGGCCTGGGAGTTCTCTTGGGTTTGAACAACATATTTGAGAACAGTAATACACAGGTTGAGATTGTTTTCCCAGTCAGTGAAGGCAGAGATTTTGAGGAAACGCTTATGGGGTGAAAGGAAAGGAAGCTGTAGAAAGCTGTGCCTGCTGCAGAACTTTCCATGAGTAGGTTGGGATTTGAGGCAAGCCACATGGACAGAATGGGGAGTCAGCAGAGGGACAGCCTCGAGCTACCAAGTGCACAAGGTCACTTGCTAGCCGTGTGGCAAAGGATTTCCTTTACTCCCAACCTCAGCTGCTGTATTCTCAGTCCCACTGAAAACCATCCTCCCTCTCCCCAAATACTAACCCCAACCCCTAACCAGCCTGTCACAAAACCAGAAATATCTATGTTATTAACTTCTTCAGTTTGAAACACTGAAAGACCTGCTCAAATGCAAACATGTTCCAGGAAGAGACACACAAGGCTTTCCTAAGTCTGCCTCATAGAAGCTGCTGGCTTCCCTTGAGACAGGATTAGCTTGCATTGAGGGTAGCTGTTTCCAGTAAGTGAGGGTGCATTTGGTTTACATTCTTCAGATATGGATTTGGAAAGAACATAGCATGGATTATTCACTTACAGTAGTCTAGCTACACCTTAGAGATTTGTAGTTTAAGGAAGCAGTCACCATTAAGGTCCTGATAGAACAAAACAAGGGAAAACTAGAGCGTGGAATATGGGACTATGGGAGTGTGGGAGTGTGTGTGTGTGTGTGTGTGTGTGTGTGTGTGTGTGTGTAGGAGTGGTGACAATGAGAGACTGTATCATTTTGCTAGAGCTTCCTAACAAAGTGCCACACACTAGGTGGCTTAAACAACAGGAATTTATTGTGTCACAGTTCTGAAGGCTGTAAGTCCAAGATCAAGGGCCATGCTCCCTTGGAAATCTCTAGGGAAGAATCTGTTCCAGGCCTCTCTCCTCATTTCTGGGAGTTCTTTGGTTTACAGCAGCATAACTCGGATCTTCACATGGTGTCTCCCTGTGTCTTTGTCCAAATCTCCCCTCTTTATAAAGATACTAGTTGGGGCACCTGGGTGGCTCCTCAGTTGAGCGGCCAACTCCTAATTTCGGCTCAGGTCATGATTCCAGGGTCATAGGATTAAGCCCCGCATGGGGAACCTCACTGAGTGTGGAGCCTGCTTGAGATTTTTTTTTTGTCTCTCTCTCCCTCTGCCCCTTGCCTGCTCATGCTCTCTCTCTCTCTCTCTCTCTCTCTCTCTCTCAAAAAAAAAAAAAAAAAAGGATACTAGTTATATTGGACTAGGGGCCCACCCTACTCCAGTATGATTTCATCTTAACTATTGCATCTGCAAAAATTCTGTCAAAAAATGGTAACCTTTTGAGGCAGTGGGGGTAGGACTTCACCATATAAATTTTGGAGGGATATAATTCAATTCATAATAGAAAAAACAGAGGTAGGAATCAAGGAGATCCAGATAATGAAAATCACTGAGATGGGCCCCAAGCAAGATGGGAATAAAAGGGACCCAGTAAACAGAGGGATCAAAGACAAGAACTCACTCGGCAAAGAGCACGGCTTGGAACTGAGTTCAGTCTGGCCATTGCCAGCTGGTCCTGAGATACCCGTGAACACTGGTTCTTCTAATCAAATGGTGAAATGCAATGGTGTTCATTGTTCTCTTCTTAAAATCAAAGGACCATAAGAAAGAAAACACTGAGGGGCGCCTGGGTGGCTCAGTCGGTTAAGTGTCCAACTTAAGCTCAGGTCATGATCTCATGGTTCATGGGTTCCAGCCCCACATCAGGCTCTGTGTAGACAGCTCAGAGCGTGGAGCCTGCTTCGGATTCTGTGTCTCCCTCTCTCTCTGCCCCTCCACTCACACTCTGTCTCTCTCTCAAAAATAAATAATAAACGTTAAAAAATTTTTATAAAAAAAGAGAAAGAATGCAAACTAAAGCAGTTCTAATCCACCGCAGTTGCAACCATGGAAGTCAAAAGTTTTTACAGTCACAGAGGTATTCCAGGTTTCTGCAAAGGCACAGAGTTGCTACATTATAATTTTTTTAAATCACAAAAGTCACTTCTGTCCTAAAATTCTAGAATTAAAATTTTATTTTGCAATTTTTATCCATCTGATTTTCTACACAGTTTAGAATAAGATTCTCCTTCTTCCCCCCATAGATTTCCCTACACCTTTGGGTCTCTATAAACATATGGACATGATCTTTCCTGTAAAAGATGTGTTCCTATTAATGTTGGTTGTAATAAACTCCTCTGTTTTCTGTCTGCCCTAGTTCTGTCAAATTTGTGTTCACAAAGGGAAGTAGACAAGGAAATTATCCAAGAAAGACACAATTTCTAATTAGAACAACATAAACAAAATATAGCCTTGGTTTTGCAGGTGGAAAGCAATGTCTTCATCATGATCTATCTATCCATTCCCCTAGAGAGAATGTGCTGTTTTAATTTTCTCATCTATAATATGAAGGCCTGATGTTTTGCTTTGGGGTGGGGTCGGGAAAATGTTGCACAGGGATTATGGGAAGGGATAGCCTCCAAAAACTTATTTAAAAAATTAAAGTTTGGAGTTTTAAAAATATATATATTCCCTGACAACTTCTAATACAACAAGGAAAGGCTGTTACATAAACAAAGGGTGATTTTGCATTCAAGTTTACAAAAGTACAAATGCTTGTAGCCAGTCCTAAGAATAGACAAGGATGGTAATCTTTTATGTCCCATCACAAGCAAAATCATCCAGGTGACCCCTATAAAGGATTTAGTATCTACTCTGTGGCAATGTTTCCTTTAAGTGGCTTAACCACTTTGGGCAACACTTAATAGATCCTATTTTTATTTGCATGGGAGTTGAAGCAAAGAAGAAAATTTACTTAATCCAGAGTTGTAATGTATCATGCTGTGCCTTTGAGAAGGTACACAGTGTTCTTTCCAGCTTCCCAATCCAGGTATATATTATACCTTATTATATATATTATATATATATAATATAAGGTATATATATAATATATATACCTTATTATTTCACCTGGCTTTAGGATAATAACACTAACGTCAGTTTATTAGTTGGGTTACTTTAGGCTGTGAGTAACTGAAAACCCCAAACTTGTTCACAGAACAAAGAAGGTGCTACTGACATGTCCAGAGACATAGAGTGGCTTCAGATATGAATTCCTACTGAATTTAAAGCACTCCAGGGGAACCTGAGCACCCTTAGGACAGAAGCCGCACCCCAGAGAGTGTGATCATGGGGGCCGTTTACAGATAGCAACTGTTGTCCAGACAATCGCCAAAGTTCCTCCTTTTCCCTTTTAGCTGGAACAGCAGAGGATTTTCTTAAAATAGCAACTGGTCCCAGTGAACCAACATAGAGCAAGTGCAGCCAGTTTCTGTTGCCTCACAAAACCTTGTTGAATCATTGTATCATTCAAGAACACTTATTTGCAGCGACGTAACGTAGGTTTCCAGTTTTCAAGCACCAAAGAATTTGACATAAGGAAGTAGTACCCATCATGATAATAATGAATTGTTTAAACTACATTGCACTTAAGGTTGCCCTTGGACCCGTCAAAGGATTTCACCCAATCCTCATTCATTCAGATGAGCCTTGAGTGCTTCACAAGGTCCGAGATCATTGCTGTGCCCCATCTTGACTGCCCAGTGCAGCGGACTGAACACAGCCCTGCTGACAACAGTGAATAATCAGATTCATCTCAGCTGTGGCAGGGATAATTCAATGTCCACCTGAGGAGCCACAATGGCCTCTTCTGTTATTCCATCTATGAGGATTCTAGTTTCCAGTTTTACACATCAAAGGTCTTAGGTGGTTGGGAATGGAGGCAGAGTAGAGAAGGTTGCCAGGAAAGAAGATGGAACCCACACCAGGTAGCTCTCCTCTGGAAGGGCACTGAAGAAAAGGGCTGATGCCCTAAGAAGTCTGGCCTCTCAATCTCCTTAATCGCCTAAGAAGACAAGACAGGGAACATTCTTCCTCCTTTCGGCTGAGGGTTGGAGCCTGAAACCTTTGCTGGACAGAGAGTCTATCTCCCCCCAGGCCACCTTATGGCTCAGGTCCCCGCCCCTAGGCGAACCCACAGAATTCTGAGTGGCTATGAAAGTCCCTTTTGCCCAGAAGCACCAGGTTTGCAGTGTGCCCTCATTAAAGTGTGCTCCTGCAGCCAGACTGTCAGTTTCAAAAGAAAACTCCTTTTAATTTTAACTAGAGCCCTGGGCATCAGAAACAGTAGAGAAAGGGGATTCGTTTATGAGTTTCTATGGCAGATTATGGGTTTTATTTGCTCCTTTACACCACTTTTCAGTCTGTCATTTTGGTAAGGTTAACCCCGGTGTAAAATGTTCCCGTAATTATGCTCGGAAACACTCCCAGCCTGCTGCATGCCAATAAATGCCTGGAATAACTGTCAGGCTAAATGAATCCCATTTGGACAAAATGATTATTGAAAGTTATTTTAGTTCCCTATTAAGCAGTTGCGGAACAGAGCTGTAATCAAAATGTTTATTTCAATTAGAATTATTATGCTCAATAAAAAGCTCAAGTAGAAAGTAAACTACACTTTATCAAATAAAGGCCACAGCTAGTTAAACTTCTTGTTTCACACGGCCTCTATCTTAGAGTCTGACAAGAGGCACGATTCTCAGTCCTTTCCATAGTATATTAACAGCTTTTATAGCCCAGCTTCCATCTAGTTGATCCAGAGTCTCTTGCTCTGTGTGGACAAACCCCCCAATTCTTTCTTGATGGTTACCATGGCCAGCAGTGGGCATCAGCCCCTCTGTTTCCATAGCTACAGAGCAGGGGTGCCCCGCCTCATGCTGAATGGCTGAGAAAAGGCCATGGGGGTTACAAAGCCAGAGGCAGTACTTATTCATCACCCAGCCCCCGCGAGACTAAATATACACGAGCATTCTCGTTACTATAGCAGCTATTTCTTTTCCTGGGGATGGATCCCAAAAGATAGCCAGGGGAAAATGTTTTTTGCTAATTAGGCCAACGTAGTCATCCTCATCAGAAAACAGCTTTTGGGGTTCATTTTAATTTTTTTGGAGAGGGTGCTAAGAAAAAGAGCCTATTCCTATCCACCCTTCTATGATCTGCATCTTGAGATGAAACCTTGGGTACCCACAAGCAAATTACGCTCCCCAGCCCCCCCACCAAACATAACAGTTTAGTCCTAACCCTCTATGCCTGAAAGTATTGTTGGTTTTATAAATTATAATGCCTAGGTCACACCCAAAACCAATGAAGTCCAAATCTTTGGAGTGGGGTCCAGGTATCAGGGTCATTCCCATGTGCAATTAATGGTGCAAACTCTACCATGAGTCAGAGGTTCTCAAAGCATGGTCCCTGAACCAGCAGCATCAGCAGCACCTGGAAACTTGTTAGAAATGCGGATTCTCAGGGCCCATCCCATAATTACTTAATCAGAACCTGGCATGGGGCCAGACATTCTGTGCTCAAGGTTGAGAACTGGAGCTAGGACGATCTTCTTTAAAAAGAAAAATACAGCAAAGATGTTTATTGTTAACTCACATGCTTAGAGGAGCCAGAATCAACCCCTGACTGAACAGGAGCCAGCACTAAGCCCTGGTTGAACAGTGTTCCCTGATTGCCTGAATGTTAAGACAAAAGATGTAAGAGAAGAGGTACAAAGTAGCTCTTCACTCCGACCTAGGCAAGGGAAAGGGCCTCTAAGACCCATCATCATAGAAGCCAGGGCTGGCTGAATGAGGAAATGATGAATTAATCTATAATCAGAATGTTAAATGAAGCTAAAATGGACCTAAAAAAAAAAAATTAGGCAGAACTGGCTCAAAAGCAATACCTCGAGTCAGGCAGACATTTTCTTTCCCTCTTCTCTCTTCCTACATCAGTTCTCCTGACTCGCCTCATATCTGGCTTCCCAAGGTCCCCATGACTCCCAGAGACCCCTCTGAATAGACAAAGGAATTAATTCATGCTAGGATCTAAATGGCTGTTATTGCACAGTATCATCTTGTGTTATTACATTTCCTTGCATTATTTGGATTTTGAACAAAGTTCCTAAGACATCTCTGCTTAACTTGGAGACTCATCCCATACTCCTTGCATGCCAGCTCCTGGTTTAAGCCTTTTACATATATTAACTCATTCAACACCCATAACAATACTAGGAAATAGGCACTAGTTTGTACCATTTTCACAGATGAGGAAATTGAGGCACAGAGATGTTGAGTAGTCCTCCCCAGGTTGTGGCTTTGCACCCAGCCTGTTTGGCTCTGAAGTATGTGTTCTTAACTAAGGCTAAATGTCCTCTCAGAACAAGTGGGCTTTCCAACATGGAGCTCCCGGGCTGAGAAGATTTAGGGAAGGGGCTGTCAGAGAGCTATTCACTCCATATCTTATAGTGCCAATTCCATCTCCATATTGGGCCGGGGGGGGGGGGGGTCATGAATTTTCTACGTTGGTGTATTATTCCCTCTTCAAAAATGTGTAGTGTCAACCTTGTCTTTATAAACTTGTCCTGATCCTGCCATTCCCCTGAGTATTTGACTATTCCAGACAAAAATCCAGTTGAACTAATTATTTTGGGAGGATTTGCTTTTTTTAAAAAAAAAAAAAAATTATGATCCAAGTCTAGTGCTTCCAAGACATATTTCTTCAAACTTCAAGCATCTCAGAAGGAACAGGTTGTGTCAGGTTCTCTGAGAGGTCCAACATTAGGACCAAACTCCAACTTTTGAACAGAGTTACCTTCACCCAGGTGGGGAGGGATCGGAACAAGGTTTAAATTTTTTGTTGTTGTTCTACATGTTTTTCCCTGAAGTCTTTGTCAGAGCCTTTTTCTACATGCAATAAAGTCTTGAATTTGATGGAGGCATCCCCTTCTGGCTTATGGCAAGTCTGTCAAAAATAGATTACACATCTCAATTTCATCCATGTCTAAAGACCATGGAATAAAGTGGCTCAGCATTAACCCATAGAGTGCTTACTAAGTATTGCATATCAGAATCTTCTTGGCAAAAGCCTTCTCGAGCTGGCTGGGGAAAGGTTGGGGTGGCAGCTCTGAATAATCTTCCATTTTTATCCCTTGACACTTTAATTAAGATAATTTAACAGCCTGTTAAGCACAATATGCAGAATTTGCCACTAGGAGCCAATGAGGAAAGTGTCTTGGGGAACAGGGAGATATGTGTGAGGTTGGAGATCCAGGCAGCATACAGTTGGATGGAGTTGTGGTTATTACTCAGCCCAATGACTGTGACTTTCCCAAGGTCACCCAGTTAATTAGTGGACTCCCTGGATCCCACACTGCATGAGAAGTTGTGGGATATTAAATGGAACTACCCAGGCATAATTGATTGTGAGCACTTTTCTTGAAAAAGCTCAGTGTCTGGCCTTCTCAGAAATTCACAATCAGCTTATGCAAAGCCTTGGGGTGGGGGAAAGGCTGAAGCAAATACCAATGATATGACTCAAGATCCTGTGGTTTTTTAGAGGGCTAGATGGGTTGCCAAATGGAGTCTGAGATCTCCTCATCTTGTCTCCTAGTGCTGCTGTGTGGCCCATGCAGCAACTGCCTACCTCATGGGTACATGGACACATGTTGGGAGTCCCCATGCCTCTGTTAGGCAGTTAAGAAAAGTGCCTCCTACTCAGGCTTGTGCAATCAGAAATAACATCCGCGCCATTAATCATGTTCATAAAGAAGCACTTTCAGGCCTGACATGCAAAAGTTCTATTATTTGGCTACACTTTTTTCCAAGACCCTAAAGAATTTATTTTTTAATTCCACCTTTTGAAAATAAGAGTCTTCAGTCTGATAGGTAATATGCATTCCACCTTAAAAGTGGATGGCATTTAACCTGTTCTCCAGAAATTATATCCATTAGTACTTCCACATATGCTTGGCATTTATCAGGATTTGTTCTGATTCTTTATTTCCAGCTTGATTGGCTAGATGCATACATCTATAAAAATCATGAAACATGATGGATTTCAAATCCACTTGTAATAGACTGAACTTCATAGTACAAACTCTTAGATTCTGAGTACCACTAACACCTCCTTTCATATTTAGGAGTCAGGAAAAAAGTGAGGGGGCAGATTTAGGGTGAGAGACTAAGTTAGGTAAAGGCCAGGAGCAAGGTGAGCCGGAGGCTGGTAAAGGGAAGTAGGCTGGGGAAGTGAGGGTCATGAGTTCTGACTTATTTTGGGGGAAAATTATCCACTATTCAAAAAACATTGTGACTCTGTAATAATTGGGGGAAAAATAAAAGCTGAGAAGGAAGAAATGCATGTGCGTGCAAAGGCATGGAGTTGCAAAAGGGCCTATGAGTCACTGAGAAGCTCAGTTAGATGAGGTTGATGGTTAGAGGTGGATGGTGGGATGAAGCAATCAGGATGTGATGGAAAAGGGACAAAGTCAGTTGAGATTGGATTGTGAGAATCCTCCCCATCCTCCTTTCACCTTCTCCCCCTGCAGCTTTCCTTGACTACACGGGTTCAGAAACACATCTTCCTGTGAAACTTTCAGCCTGTATTATCCAAACCTTAAAGCTGAAAGAGACAAAAGAGGTCACTGATCCTTAATCATGTGACAGACTTCATTCTAGTACTTAACTCTTCATTTTGTTTATGTTTCTCCAGGTCTGTATTTCGACTATTTAAGAACATTACCAACAATTTCAGGAGAGGAATTTTTTTTTTTGAATATTTGCTTTTGAGATAGAGAGAGACAGAGCGTGAGCAGGGGAGGGGAATGGGCAGAGACCGAGAGGGAGACACAGAATCCGAAGCAGGCTCCAGGCTGTCAGAACAGAGCCCAATGAGGGGCTCGAACCCATAAACCATGAGATCATGACCTGAGCCAAAGTCAGCTGCTTAACCAACTGAACCACCCAGGAACCCCAGGAGAAGAACTTTTTTAGATAGCTGTAACTACAGTAGGAATATACACAGTAACTTAATTAATAACCACAGTTGTTAAGGGATTTCTACATGCCAAGAGCTTCCTATGTATTATATCTAAAACTCAAAACAATCCTATGAGGCACACAGTATTATTTCCATTTTAAAAATGGGCGAGAGAGGTTAAGTAAGTTGCCCAAGGTCACAGAGCTCTAAATGGAGGAACCAGGATTTGAAACCAGGTTGTCTTATTGTAGAGTTTATTTTTTTAATGCTTATTTATTTATTTGGAGAAAGAGAGAGAACATGTGCATGAGCGGGGGAGGGGCAGACAGAGAGGAAGAGAGCTTCCTAAGCAGGTACTGTGCTGTCAGCACAGATCCCGATGTGGTGCTCGATCTCACGAACTGTGAGACCATAACCTGAGCCAAAATCAATAGTCAGATGCTTAACTGACTGAGCCACCCAAGCTCCCCTAAGGTTTTTAAACAGCAATACTCTACCTGCTTCCCTAACAGGTGCTTAAGAAGTTTTTGCTGAATGAATGGGATAAGTGGATGCCAGATAAATTGCTTTTTAAAAAAATCCAAAGCCTGTTCATTGAAATACTATTAATGCATTACTTAATTCTTCACCAACTAAGAAGTTTTCTTTACCAATTCACTGATAGGCTCTATATTCAAAGAAGCATAAAGGTCCTATGAGTATTTCTCATCAGAGATCTATGAAGATAAAACTCTGTTTCATGGTCTTGTTAAGTACCAACTCTGTCAATGGCACTGAGTTCTTTCCTCTAATATATAGGAAACCTTTCTGAATGTTTTTCACTCCCAGGGAGTTAGGCAACCTGATATCACTCTACATATCAGCAGCATCTCAATCATAAAAACAAGAAATGAATCCTTACAAGATCAAGAGAGGACGAGTTTGGACATGGTACAGAGCTGACAGTTGATGGTAATAAAGAATCAATCAGTTCTCCAATTCAGAGACAGCCTGGGTGGGACCTTCATCTCTGACCACTACCCTGAAACCACTAGGAGCCAGGAAACTGGGGGAAAGATCCAGGTAAGATTTCCCTTAGAACCCTGCAGTGATGGCTGGGGGGAGACTCTTGAACTGAACGAATGCCCACTGCTATTTCACAGCCAAATGCAGGCGCTTGGGGATTTAAACCTATCAGTACTCATCCTTGGCTGGGAAACAAGATTAACAAAAAATTAAGGTGCTGACAGTTCTGTTTTTAGAGAAGTGCCAAAGCAAAATAGAAATCATGGAAAGAATCAAAAGAATGCAAGCAAAGTGGCATTCCTACATCACTTAGACCTGTGAGGAGACGTGGAGGCTTCTCTCCTGAGGAAGGAAAAGCCCTCGCTCCTAACAACATTCTGCCCAGACAAGATGCCTGCCCATACAATCCCTTTTCTGCAGAGCAGCTGTGCAGAAAAAGCACCGTCTTTTCCCATGATCCTCATGTGTTTTGACTGATGCTTGTGGGACAGTTTAAGCTCAGTAAAGCTTTCAAGGGTTGGCCAAACAAGTCTCGGACAGAAATGTCAGGCTTCAATAAACCATCAGGTCCAATGTCTCAATTTCAACTCAATGTTTAGACTGGAAGGAGAGCAGAGGAATACAGCTAACCCTTAATTTGTACTTATCTATACTCATGTTTGATCACCATGAAAATGTCCCGCTACTGCCAGATCACCAATCAATATAGGTTGCACCAGACGCATGGGGAAGATACAACTGCAAAGCTATGAGACTAAAAGACAGTAGTAGTCAGGACATAGTTAATGGTAGGAATGAAAAACGTTGCCCTTCAAGATTGCCATGGGAACTGGCCACTTATGCTAATACTACCATTCATCAAAACATAGGGATAGTTTCTGAAGCACACAAGAAGGTGTTTAATGCAATGCTGGAAAGTTCAAAAACTACCCTGTCACTAACTAGCTGTGTGACCTGAAAAATTTTACTTAAGTTCCCTGATCTTCCATGTCTTCACTGGTAAAATGTGGATACTCATTCCTCTGATGTCTGAGTGAAATGTTTGTATGCAAAAACTTTAATATCTTTGATATCTAGAAAGTTCTCAGTAAATAGTGCCTATAACAATTATCGTCATCATTAACAATGACAGTAATGAATCTAGATCAGCCGTTGTTAAAGCTATGGAATCTTGAGCCTCTCTGATTCTCATCTCATTTAAGTATCAGGTATGTATTACTTCATAGGGTTATTAGTGAGATAAATGCAAACATATGAAAAGCATCTAATGTAGTACCAGGTACACACTATGTGCTCAATAGATACAACTTCCTTTTAGTGACACTACATAGCATTTTTGAAGTTATTCAATCTGCAAATGGGAGAAAAGCCAGAATAAAGTATCAAATTCTAGTTTCACCGAGAAACTACTTACCTCTCTGTTTAAAACCCTATTATAATCTATTTAAAACATAAAATAAAAATTAAATCCTGGTATAGATTAAATTTATAATTGGAAACACCACAGGTATTAAACACGTATTCTTACGGATTATATTTACGTTCAAGTTAAATAAAATACCTGCAAGTAGTAAGGTATTAGAACATAGAAGCTGATGAAATTAAAGTTATAATCATGAGAGTCCATAAAATTGCATGTTCACATTATTATATAAATGTATTCCTCTTTTATTTCTGTGATGAGGCTATAAAAGATGTTCACCACCCCCCTCCAAAAAAAAAAAAAAAATGCAGAATCCAGGATGTCAGCTACAAAGCAGGTATGATCAGGAATTCTAGAAAGAATAAATAAGTCTGTCTTCGTTAATTAAAAGCCTATATAGAATAAAGTCCCATTGTGGTTGTGACAAAGATCAAAAGATATTTGGATGTCATCTTCAAAAGCGTTTGACACTAAGCTGGTGTGAAGTTCCAAAGCATTCTTACAGTCCTCCACTCTCTGGCATGTTTTAACTCTGAACTCAGGCTAGATCCTTCAAATAAAAGCTAGAGGTAGCTACAGCAGTTATGAGAAAGGACAAAGATTGAGAACAAAATACCCAACTAGGCCTATTAATCAGTGATAATTTAAATGATACTTTTTTTTATGACTTTTTAATTTTGAGAGAGAGAGAGCGTAAGCTGAGTGTAAGCTGGGGAGAGGGACCAAGAAAATCCCAAGCAGCCTCCACACTCGGCACTCAACCCCACAACTCTGGGATCATGACCTGAGCCAAAATCAAGAGTTGGACGCTCAACCAAATGAGCCACCCAGGTGCCCCTTAAATGATACTTCTTACAAGTTCTTCTATTTTGTATATATAGGTTACACATAAATGCCATAAAATGTTTTAATGCAGAATGAATTTTTGTATTCTATTATTTTAGGAAATCTTTGAGAATGTTCATTTCTCAGTTATTAACCAGGTTAACTCTTAGTCACTAAGCCTGCCTGTTTGGATAATTTGGCAGTTAGTCCAAATTATGGAGCACACATAGGAGGAAATAGCCTCTTGATTGATTGAGCTTAGAAATTCAAACACAAAAATTGATCATCTTCAACACGGAGGACTAAGTATCAAGATCATAAAGGGCTTTTTCAAGCCACACACAAACACACACATGTTCACAGACCCACCCATCAAAGATTCTGGCCACCTATCTACATATTAGGTGATTTTCTCTGAGAAAGGGAGCATGTGGATTGGGAGGGAAAACATACACACACACAGGTGATTCTGATACATTCCTTCTTCCCACTGCTGAGACCTACTGCTAAAAATTGATGACACATGTCACAATTATTTTTTCATCTTTTTCCAAAGAATCAATCTATTTGCTGTTATTGTAACAGACTCTTATTCCAGGAAAGGCTGTGGAGATGCAATTGAAATGATGATAATTGACTTAGTCAGCTGAACACTCACTCTCTCAGCAGGAAAAAAAAAAAAACAAAAAACAAAAAACAAAAAAAAACCCTCAAAACAAGAATTTCATGCTTTTAGCCAGAGGCATCTGCAAAGCATGTGTTTGACCAAAAAAATGGTCATTTGAAGAAATACAAGAGCAGTTAAAAGTATAATTTATAGCATGTTTCTCACTACACATGGATCTGCTGTATGGTTTTCTGACCCTATGCTCAAGTTTATAGTCTTTAGGATACCAGGGACAGTTTTAGGAGGATGTTAAGGCCACAAGCAACAGAAAAATTTTGAATTCCTTTCATATCAACTATTTCAATATTATTTTAAAGCATTAGGGTCCACTAGCAACTTTCATGCAGAAACTCTTTCTTTTAGTTTTGATGTGCAATCTGTCAGCAACTCTTTGATTTGCTTTATTATGTCCCCCTCCTTGCTATCACTTCATTGTCTCACAGCTGTCTGCTCATTTCTGCCTTGATTAATTTCTTCCTGGGTGCCTATATGCCTGATCTGGGAAATAATGCCCCTCACTTTGAGCTGTTGGCTTTTTGTCATAATGAATTTCAATGAAATGTAGTAAGAAACTACACGGCCTTAGAAACAAATGATGCTGAGAAGTACAAAGGCTGGAAAGAGATACTAGTAGTCTATAAGTCTTACTGGAGATCAGTTTATTTCTATTTTTTAGAAAACCATTGAGGAAGGAAGGAAGGAAGGAAGGAAGGAAGGAAGGAAGGAAGGAAAAAAGAAAAAGAAAGAAAGAAAGAAAGAAAGAAAGAAAGAAAGAAAGAAAGAAAGAAGGAAGGAAAAAAGAAAAAGAAAGAAAGAAAGAAAGAAAGAAAGAAAGAAAGAAAGAAAGAAGGAAGGAAGGAAGGAAGGAAGTCACTTAACTAAAGAATAGCTGTGGTCCACTCCAGGTAGGTCCATGGCTAAGACCGAGGCAAAGTCAGTCCATTTGGACCCCTACATGCTCTCCCTCTGGTATCCATTCTCTGCACTCTCTTTCGAGTTCGTGCTTTCTCTTTAGTATATCAGTAAGTGAAAAGACTTTATTGTACTGAGGACTATTCTATTTACATTAAACTGGCATCTGATAAAAAGCTATTGCTCAACATTAATAACAGCTTTGACCACTGGCTTCAGAAGAATTAAAGTGCCAGTATCTATAGAATATCAAAATAGCTGGTTGGAGAGATATATTTCTAACTATAATTAACTCCTAACCAGTCACTTCATGAAGCTCTTAATTTATGTGAGGTTTCAGTGTGCTGTTCTATCTATTGTTATAAAATTTATTCAAACAAGGTTTGTCGAAATAATTTTCAGTTATTGGTATGTCTCCGTTGCCTCCTGGCTAAAAACTGTCAACCAAACTGTCAGCCTTGCAGAACATGAAAGTTGTAATTTTGTATTCTGAAGTAGAATCAGATAGATAACAAAGGCAATCATTAAGTACAGAATGTCATACTTCAAAGACATTTCAGGCACTCAAAACAACCTCTTTTGTGCCCATGAATTTTCAGACCATTAAGAATTTCTCAAAAATTCAACAGTAGTTTATATGGAACATAAAATGTGCTTCACAAGTGTACTTTGAATTTTTTAATGAACCGTTTGCTGTTTGCAGCAAAGGTGCTAAAGTTTTGCTGGAACTTTGGACAAGAAAAATCAACGGACTGGAGTTATAAATACATACATGTGCAGGGCTTAGACAGTCCTATCACCAAAACATCTCCACTAGAATAGGACTACATTTAACAACCAGTTAGGAGACAAATAATGAATTGACTTTAAAAATTTTTTCTTCAATATTTACATTCGCAAAGCATGTTGCCAAGTTTTCATATACAAAACATTAGTTCATTTGTAATAAAACTTGTACATGGACAGATACTTAGGCCTGTCCATGTACAAGGAGAGGATTCAAATACACAAATTTTTAGACTCAGTTCTGCCTTTCTTGACCACACAGCACCATGGCACATTCTGGAAAATCCTGAGATTGAAAACTTCTCCTTCCTTCAAGTCTCTCCTGATCTCCAGGGTGGTTGTGCCTGTGATGCCAGTCCTTCCTGGCACAACACTGAGAATAGTAAAAAAGTTTCTGTATAAAGTTTCTTACCCATAAAAGATGGTAGAGGAAGGTGTCATCCACAATGTTTTTATGTCCTAATGCTGTTAATTATGTTTATTGGAGTCTCTCCTGGCTATGAAATAATTATAGAATCTTCATGAAAAATACAAGGTATTTTCTTTAATCTCATGCACTTGTAAAAAAAAAAATGCGTGTAGGTACATTTTTTACTCCACCCATCATGCAAGTGTTTAGAAACCAGCCAAAAATAAAGTCCCTGGGGGAATCTCACGCAAAATGTTGATGGACACAAATATGAATGTTCTTTCATCCTCACCCTCATAGTTTCTCTGAGCTGCAAATGCCAACAGAAATACGTACCCTAAATCCTTCAATTAGGATGTCCAATAAATGCTAAGTAAGAAAGAAAAAGATTCCATGTGCTCAGCAATAGCTGCCATGACCACTGCTCATGGAAAGTTCTAATGGCTTATGGTTGTCAGGGATGGCTAGAAATGGGTGCTACAGATTCTTATCAGAAGATGGACTTATGCATGAGATTAATATCAGTACTATCTCTTTGTCCCTCTCCTGCTCTAGCAAATATCTGCATGAGGAATCCTGGGAGCAGAAGGAGGAAGAGGGACTACATGGTTCTATTATTTGGTATCCTAACTGTCAAAGACAGACCTTTCATCTTGAAACAAACTCCAAAATCTTTGTGACAATTTAAGCATGAAATGAAGACTGCCCTCATAAACCAACTTCCCTTCTTTGACATTTCTATTATCACTAATTTTCAATAATGTACACTAGATCTTGCTTAGCAATAATAAAACTACCCGTGTTTGGAGTCTAGTTTTATATAACACTCCATATGGTGGATTCATAATAAATTTCTACAGGGAATATAATCATAAACCACTATTTTCTGCTATAAAAAACCATTAAAGCACAGACATGCACAAACAAGGTAATCTGCAATAAATTTGGAAATGTTAAAATACTACAAACGTAAATGTATTCAGCCCCATTGCAATGCATGTAATTTCCATAGCTTTATTAGAAATCTTGCCTTTGCAGTGGTTTGGCGATAGGTTATAAATATAGTAGGAATGAGTCAGCATGCAAATCCCTTCTGTGAAAAAACAATTTGAAAGGTTTTATAGCCCAAAGCTGTTTATTATATTGTAAGAATAGTAATGCAAGTTTGTGTTTGGAACCTGCTGAGAGGAGATTTCTCAGGACATCCTGTTTATAAAACAGCAAGGGAGAAAAAAATTCAGCAAATTAAAAAAAAAAAGAAAAAAGAAAAAAACAACATTTGATTTATGTAAGGTCACAGAAATAGTAGGTCCCAAATAAAGCAATTTTTAATTGATGGACTTTTCTCTGCACACATTAAGCGTCATGAGAGAGATGAAAAATATACCCCACTGAGAAAAGGAGAGCAGCGTTAGCCTGGCAACTTTGAATCCTGGAGGCAGAGAGGTAACTATCTCTGGAGATGAGAGGAGATAAGGTTACAAAAGCAAAGACAGAAGAGGCAGAATGACCGAATTGTCAGGATCAGCTACAGTCCAGCGACCTGAGGAAGGGGTGTCAGCAAAGCAGACCACCAAGGGACAAAGAAGCTGAGGCCAGCACGTAAGCCGCGGAAAGGATGGAGATGTAAGAGTCCCAAGTAGGGAAAACAACTCAGGAAAGGCGGGAGCAAGAACAGATGGCTGGATTTGGGAGTCAGAGCTCACTGGAGCCTTGAGGAGACCAGCTCAGGACCCGGTGGGATACCAAAACCAGGCTGCACGGAGGTAAGGAGTGAGTAGATGATGATGACGTGGAAACTGCAGACACACACAGTGTTCACAAGGGATGGGGGGGGACTTGTTGGCTTGAGTGCAGATGCATCAATAGGCAGAATCTCTTAGGATAGAAAAGAGCTGGGGGGTGGGGGGTTTGAACCAGTGAAGAGAGCAAAACCAAAGACGTAGGAGACAGAAGTGAGTCCTGATGGGAAGGAGCTCTGGCAGGGTGTCGAGGAAATGGGCTCAAGGACATGGGCCAGGGAACTAGCTCTGGAAAGAGGTAAAGCATTTAGGCAGAAAGAAAGGGTGGCATCTGTAAAGATGAAGAGATAATCTACAGAGTAGAAGAAAAGAAGCCTGGGGGCCTGGCTGGCTCATTCAGTTAAGCATCCATCAGACTTCAGCTCAGGTCAGGTCATGATCTCTCAGTCTGTGAGTTCGAGCCCCACGTCAGGCTCTGTGCAGACAGCTCAGAGTCTGGAGCCTGCTTCCGATTCTGTGTCTCCCTCTCTCCCTCTCTCTCTCTGCCCTCCCCTGCTCATTCTCTGTCTCTCTCTCTCTCTGTCTCTCTCTCTCTCAAAAATAAGTAAACATTAACAAAAAATTTTTTTAAGAAAAAAAAAGGAAGGAAAAAGAAGTGGGTGGAACTGAGGCCCAAAGACCTTCAATGGCTTCATAAAACCAAGGGGCAAACTCAGCTTCTGATTTTTCTTAAATGTATGAATTCATTATAAAAACATATTATCGTTTCTTTGTGAGCTTCCAAAGCATCTGTGTGTATGCTATGTTGTGAGGGAGCCAAATACTATAAAAGATCCCAAACTGTCTAAACATGTGTGCTTGCAGCCTGGCAAACACGTGCGCGTGCACACACGCACATGCACAGCAGAAATGCAAGCCCATTCCCAAACCAGGTGTCATTGTATATTACATGGCTCACAGTACCCACCTATGACTTTTTCCCAATTTCCCCCTTCCTCTTTAGAAAGACTCTTTCTGTAAAACCCCTGCCCATCTCAAGCAGAAAGGAGCTGAGTACCCCCCTCACCATCCAGAATGCATGTAAGGGCATAAACATCAGCCAGGAGTGCCTGTATGCATATCCAGGGCACATCAGCACAGGCCTGGGAATGATCCTTTTAGATAAAATGAATTATGGAAGGCCAGAAATTTTTAAAGAATTTGAGAAAAACAATGTTACGAAAGGAGGGGAGGGACAAGTCTATTTCCTGAAATGGAAGAATTCATGTTCCTGTTTGTCTGATTATGTGAAGAAAAGAGACTGTGTGAACATGGCCAGAAGGATGTGGGGGGATACTATTTCAGGATTCCGATGAAAAAAATTGACGAAGTCATTCTCTTATATGAAGAGGAAATTGGAGAGGATTGTAAGGGAATTTAAGAGAATACCAAAAGATCTTAAAAGGAAGAAAAAAATTAATAAGCAGGAAATAAAGTAGTGACATGGCGGGCATAGAAAATTATTTAGGGAAGGAAAAATCAAAAGTGTGATCAAAAAAGGTAACCAGAACTCACAGAGCTATTTTGAGAGTGAAAACCAAGTGAAAAATGTCAAGTATAAGATTATTCTTATTTGACATTTTTATATAGCAGCAACTTATAAAAACATCAAACACTGACATAAGCCTTCCTCTAGCATTTTAACACATCATTATATTGTTAACAATGTCAAACGACTGTAGCCATTCATGTGACTTTTAATAGATTACTTTTATCATAAAAATGTCATTTTTAGGATAATCTGCATTCTCACATTTTTTTATATTCAGCTCTGGTCTTAAAATGTCAAGTATAGAAGATATCTGTGTCTGCAATTCTTGGGAGTCTTACCACAGATCTTGAGAACATCAGTATAAAATAAGTCTTAATTTGATATGGCCGCTGTGCTCGATTCATCTTTTCTGCAATTTTTTTCCTTTTAAAAATAATTACAAAGCACATGCATTAGGTAAAGATAAAATTATGAGTTAAAGCCATAATAGGCAGGAAATTTATAGGGAAGTCTGCTTTGGCCCTCATGAAAGGCATCCTATAACATGTTCAATCACTCAGGGTCGCATTCCCATAGGCATGATTATAGACTGGAGATTCTGGCCTGCCTACTCAGTTAGCAATGATGCTAACACCAATCACATCACTTTCAGGGGCTAACATGTGCCAAATGTCCAATCAGATTTCTTTGGCTGTTCCTCTTAAATGTGAGGAAAACAAAGCAATTAACTAATACATCAAAGATCAGGCAAGTCAGGCACAGAAGAGGAATTAGAACTCAAATAAGTCAATAGTCTCATGTGGGAATTGGCAAACTTTTCTTGTAAAGAGCCAAATAGTCAATATTTTAGGCAGGCCACATCACCTCTGTCACAACTACTTGACTCTTATACCATAGTGCAAAAGCCAGCAGGCAGCACATAAAAACTGGGTCTGGCTGTGTACCAATAAAACTTTATTTACAAAAATGGGATCTGGACTGGATTCAGCCCTCTAGCCATAGTTTGCCAACCCCTGATCTAGTGGATCAGCTCACACAATCTGTCAAAAATTACAGCTCAAACTCTAGCAAACACTAATTTTATCCAGATTGAATAATAATATCTAACAGTAGTGCAATCTTACCAGATGCCATGCACCATACTTTTATACAAATTATCTCATTTTCTATCCCACTCGGTAAGTACTGTCATATCTTCATTTTCAGATGAGGAAACTCAAGCTCAGACAGGTATGTGAGTTACTGAAGGTAACTCAGCTTAAAGTAAAGGAGACAGAAATTGAAACTAGGCTTCTGGATCAAAGCCTCTGATCTTAACCACTGCCTTGATGTTCTATGTATGTCATTTATGGATGCTAAGAAAACATGAAGCCATAAAAATCTGGGCATTTTCTTGAAAAAGTGATCTGTACTCTTTAAACTTACAGAACTAGACAGAAAACATTCCTTGCAGCTAGGCATCCCAAGCAGGTCCCATTTTGACCTATCTAATTGTGAGTGCACTGTTGCAAACCCACCATCCCCACACTGGAGAACAAGACCCACAACCTGAATTCTCCAGGCAGCTGATGCCAAGGACATTAGATGCTCACAGCTGTCACAGAGAAATGATCCTGGATTAGGGCAGCAAGAAGAAACATGGTAGATGAGTTTAAATCACAGGCTAACAAGGAAAGAATCAACCCTGTTATGGCCACCTGCAGACAGGCTTACACCCTGGACTTCACAACCCATCCTCTGCCACTTCACAGCCCCACTGAGAATAAAAGAAAAACAAGCTTTCGAAATAAATGAGAATGAAGATATGATGTTTTCTAACATCTGTTGTTTGCATGGCACATTCTCAACTCACAGCATCCTCCAAAGTAGGCAAGTATTATTTTATCTTCATCTCACAGATGAAGAGGGGTCACTGAGATGCAATAAATTGTTAAGGCCACATAATAAGGAAAGACTCAATGCCTGGTCTTCTGAGCAAGCCTTGGGGCCTCTTCCCCTCTCATCCAGGCTGTCTTTGAACCTTCTGAAGTGACTCACAGAGTGATAGTTTGAAAAAGAAAGCCACTGTCAAAAGTCAAACACATTACACAAACATGGATTTTGTTGTTCAACTGAGGACACTGGAAAAGACAGCCAGGATAACCCAAATTTTAAAGGATGTCCCATATTTGGTTACTTTCACACATACTATTTATAAAAATAAATAATAGAGGGGGGATCTTTGTTAAAATTTAGCCCCAGAGGTCCAGAACTTACAGGATCTGTTCTCAACTGTCTCCACCCAGAAGTACTTCCTCAGGGAGCTTTGGCTGCCTTTGGCCATATCACATCCAAGCCAATTCTGGATGTGGACGTCACAGGAGGAGGAGGGCAGCATCCCAGCCCAGTGTCTTTTGCACCCTTTCTCATCATTGCACAATGATTGCTCTTTGCCTACCTGCCCTCTTAACTCCCTTCACTCCCAAATACAGGCAAAGAATGCAAAACATCAAAGCGAGGTCTAGGTTTTGTCAACTAGATTTGATTATTCTTTCAAACATTGAGACAAACCTCTAGTCTAAACAAAATTTGTTAGGAGTTAGGGATGAATAACTGAAGACAAAGATCATCCCCATTTATCAGAGAAAAAGTTAAAACTGTATCATTTCTCCTTAAAGCAGATACATGTGCTGTTTACACATGCACACGCGCGTGCGCGCGCACACACACACACACACACACACAATTACTTTTTCTAGTTTCCTTGTTGAAGAAGAAAATGTCTAATTTACATGTAGAGCCCACAAATTATAGCCATAGCAGACAAGGAAGCAGATGAAGATTGTGATTGATATTCCAAAATCTCCGTCCTGATTTCCCCATCCTCAGAATTAGCCACTCTATAAATCAAACGGACATATGAACATCTGATGTTGAAACCAGTAGGTCACATCTGTGAAAAACATCAGAAACATAAAGAACTGGATTCTTCTGTTTTCTCTGAAAAAAAAATCACCCCCTCCACTATCCCTATGACCATTTCCACCATTATACCTTAAAATATCCTGTCTCTTCTAAGAAAATATCACTTTCCACATGTCTATTGCTATTAACAATGGCCATTTCTTCTTTCCAGTTGGTTGTGCAGAAGATTAGAAATTGGCACTATTTTCCACAGTAACCCTGAATGAAACCTTGGCTGTTTCTAAGTAAGAAGCTATTATTGAGGCACACACATGTATATTGTCAGCCAGTGGCCTAATAGAGATGGAAATCTCTCATTTGTTAAGGGTATTTCTGTGTCTGCCGATCTGGGTTAATGTATCTCAGAGTTGAAGATACAGACTAAATATTAGGAGCTGTTAAGAGTTGCCTTCTACTCTTCCTGGATCACCTTATGAGAATCACCTGTGGACTGTTGGCCTTGGGTCTTCTCTCTCCAAGAATATCCAAGCAGAAATACTCATGCTATTTCTCCTGTATGAAGCCAATACCTGTGACCCACTATCCCTGGAATATGTGTCCTGGGGTCTTTTCTAGGCATGTTGATGGGTTTATATTTATACAATGTTTAGAGCTAAAAGAACTTCATAGACCATCTCAACGAAATTCCTCATTTACAGCTAAGGAATATGAGCAGTGAAGAGCGTAAGTGACCTCTACAAGGTCACACACCTTGTGGACAAGCCAGCTCACTTCCATTCTTCCTCTCATCTTTGCTCTGTTTTAGCTGACTTCATCTATACACAAACAAGATCTCTTTGGTGACCCTGGCATACACGTGCTGAGTGACCGGTGAGGAAGGGAGCAGCTCCTGGCTACTGAAACACTTTAGTCTTCATGAAGCTAGCTGATCCCTACAGAGCTGATCCATGGCTCACCTTGCACTACTTGCACCAAATGACTAGAGCATGTTGCACATAGTATGAACTCAACTAAATATGTGTCCAGTGAATAATATAAGTTAATCAGCCCAGATGATAGAGCCGCATGGTTTATTCTGTGGTTATAAGGAAGGAAATGCATTGCCATGTGGCATACTGCAGAAATGAACACACTTTTCCCCAAATAAGGAGGCTAGGAGACATCACCAACCATAGGGCAATGGTGGCCCTCACTCTTTTATCATATATCTAAAAGTTCATTATGTTGTGGGAGAATTTAATAAGGTGCCTGGTGAATGGAACTGGGATCAAAGACATTAGAGAACCTTTAAGACCATTCTCTTACTTTATACATTTGGGAATCAAAGACTCAGAGAACTGATGGAATTTGCCCAACTTGCCCCTGACCTCAGGCCCAGCTGTCGCCACCCCTCCAAGCTGCCTCCTCCATGCTGGGGGGCCTTTGTTCCTGAAACTCAATCTCTACAACATGGAACCTTGTCTAGAGTTCAATGCTCTATACATAGCCCATCAAACATCTGCTGGCTAATTAATGAAGACTGGAAATTTAGCCCTTTAGTTTGCCCTACACCATTGGTAGGTTAAAAACCATGAGATTTTGCTGTCTGAATGCTGTTTGGGTCAGCTAAATCAAAGTGAAGATTCCTTCCATCTGGCTTAGATAGGCAATCTGACCCAACACCCCCTCTGAGACTAGCTTTGGATTCCTTTTCTTCCAGGTGGGCTGAATTTATACTTCCTCCTTTTCTCTGTTCTTACACTTTCTGGAGACTGAAAAATGGCACCTACTCTGTGGATAGTGAGAACACCCAGGCCATGATCACCAGGCTTGTCATCTTAAGTGTGTCGGTCAGACCAGCTGTCTTCTCTATAAACTCTATACCCCACCCCCTCTCCATAAATATCTGTAGGTTAGACTGATCCTTCTGCTCAACAGCCCAGGGAAATGGGGATTCTTGTCCTCTTCATTAACAGCTGAAAAAACAAGAACTCTTTGTGTAGAAACATCCAGAAAGAGAAGGCATCCTCCAAGCCTTCTTCTCTCTTTATTGTGGGCAGGAGTCAAAAAGCCTCTGCTCATGCTCAAACCCAAATCCAAGGTACCATAGACCTCCCCATGCTCTCCAACACAGACCCCCCCCCCCATCAGAGCTGCTATGTGTAAATTTAAGGCTTCTGGAAAAATGAAGGGATTTATCTATGTGCCTACTGCATGTGCAGGAAAATCCTTCCTCTGCAGACACCCCCTCAACCAGAGTTGCTATGTGTAAATTTAAGGCTTCTGGAAAAATGAAGGGATTTACCTATGTGCCTACTGCACATGCAGGAAAGTCCTTCCTCTGCAACCTTCTCAAATACCCATGTTTCCTGGTACTCTTTTTTTTTTAAGTTTATTTATTTTGAGTGAGAGAGAGAGAGAGAAAAAGAGAATCCCAAACAGGCTCCACTCTGTCAGTGCAGAGCCCAACATGGGGCTCGAACCCACAAACTGTGAGATGACAACCTGAGCTGAAAGCAAGAGTCAGACACTTAACTGATGGAGCCACCCAGGTGCCCCTGGTAGTCTTACGACCTTCTTAGAAAGTTTCCACTGTTGAATCTACTTGACCTCAGTCCTCTATCCAAAAGGACCATCCTTTTTGACCCACATATAATAAGTGCTGCCCAGCCAGACCACCCCAATCAACCTGGAAATCCATGAAATGGCATGTTGCACCCAGATTGCTCTCACAATCTGTTTGTTCCACTTTTTAGCTGACTTTCTTAACTTAAAAAGAAAAATAGAAAAAAACCCTAAAGAAATATAATTAGATTTAACTGATATGTGGAATTTAAGAAACACGACAGATGAACATAGGGGAAGGGGAGGAAAAATAAAATAGAAACAGAGAGGGAGGCAATCCATAAGTGACTCTTAAATACAGAGAACAAACTGAGGGTTGCTGGAGGGGAGGTGGATGGGGTTATGGGCTTAATGGATGATGGGCATTAAGGAGGCACTTTTTGGGATGAACACTGGATGTTATATGTAAGTGATAAATCACTGGGTTCTACTCCTGGAGCCAAGACTACACTGTATGTTAACTAAATTGAATTTAAAAAAATAAAAATTTTTTTAAATCAAAAAAGAAAAAAAGAAATATAGTCAAATAGAAAGTGGCATCCTCCTGTTTGAGAAAATGTCAGCAGTGTGGGGTCGGCAATATTGGCTGCAGTACCAACTCTTTCATGTAGTAATGAACAAACAACAAGGATAATAAGGAAGAAGAGGGTGATGACACGTGGCTTCATTTACTGCATACTCATATAAGTCAAGCTACATGCTAAGTGCTTTCCACATATAATCTCATTTAGTAATATTTCCAGTGTAAGCAAACAGATCAGACTATTTTCTCTAAGACTGATTTTCAGATCTGTCTCACTGAGTTAATAGCTAAATCACAAGGTTGCCGTGAAAATTAAATGCGATAACAGAGATAAATGCAATTGTTAACCTCTGAAGTGATTTACAAATATCCCTTATTCTTCTTCTTACTGTTATGTTTCCATTGCTTCCAAGAACATTTGAATATACAGTCCCTAAGCCATAGCTCAGTCCTGACCAAGTAGAGATATCCTTGGCAACAGACCCTGTAGCTTCAAACACAAAACAAGGCACCCAAGTACTATCTTTCAGAAACCAGCTGTGTCTTTCACAAAATTTGACAAAAGGCTCTAAACTAAGTGAACGCCAACATAAAGGTAAGAAAGTTGCTTTCTCCTTCCCCATCCCAGTAAGGCAGTGATGTAGTTCAAATAATGTGCCTGTGTTTTGACACCCCCACCCCCACCCAAAGAGATGTTTCCAGGAAAGCCTTGCTCTCTGGAAAATTCCCCAGAATGAAGAGACCCCTGGAAACCCGCTCCCTCCCACAGGCCCCCTCAGGCAAGGAAGGGCATCTTAAAGGGGCTCCAGGCCCCCTTGCCTCTCTCTCTAGGCTCTTGCTTCCAGAAAAGAATATTGTGGTAGAAACATACAGGTTTTTTTTTTTAAATTATTTTAATGGGTGTCTTTTCTCTAGTTAGGGTGTTAAGTGTTTTCCTGGTATTTATGTAAAAAAAATAATAATAATAATCCCCTGTCCCTTCAAGAACTGAATTGCACTTTCACATTTTCCACTTTCTTCTCTCAGCACTAACTTCCTGGGAAAATGCCAACAGGAATGGAGAAGCTCTTCTGCCCAAAGATACACTTGGCACTACGTCGTGTTCTCGAAAGGAGAATGCTTTGTCACATCTACACCTCTGCAACATGGGAGAGTACAGCTTTCTGATTTAAACTGCTTGTAGGTAAAACTACTCACTTTAAGACAGAAAGCTGTATGTTCTACTCCACTGGAGTTTTGAGAAGCTCTACCAATGCAGCCTTAAGACAGTGGCATTGCCAGCTGTGATAGAAAGCAAGGTGATGGAGGCACTGGCCAGCGAAGAAAATACCCCAGAGCGTGTTCCATAACCATCACACAACTGATGGGAAGAGGCAGCTCTTAGGGATTAAAAAAAGAGGGGGTGGTGGTGCTCACTAATTATCAGTTGTGTGACCTCACACCAGCTACTTAACCTCTCTGAGCCTAAAACCTATAAAATGGCAATAATGACAGTACCTACTACTAAACTCTCAGTACTACTTTCCTGTGGCTGGCTGTAACAAGTTCCTGAAGACTACGTAGCTTAAAGCAACAGAAATTTGTCCTCTAACAGATCTAGAAAGCAGAAGCTCAACATCAAGATGTCAGCTGGGTTGCTTCCTCCTAGTATCCAAGGGAAATCCATTCTATGCCTTTCTTCTAGCTTCTGCTAGCTACTGGCAAGTCCTTGTGTCCCTTGACTTGTACCTGCATCTCTCTCATCTCTGCCAAGGCCTCCTACATTCTCCCCTATGTGTCCTCTCTCCTTGTCATATCTTATAAGGACAATTGTCAATGGAATGAGGTGTCCATCCTAGTCCAATATGATCTCATCTCAAGACCCTTAATTGAGTTATATCTGCCAAGACCCTTTTTCCAAATAAGGTCATATCTACAGATTCCTTGTGAACAAGTCTTTTGGGGAGGCCATCATTCAGACTATTACACCCTCTTGCCAACGGAAAGAGTGAATTTAGGTCATGCAAGCCTCAAACTTTTTCTTCCTATGTGAAAAAAAACATGGGTCAGTTTCCCTGCGCCCCCACCCCCCATAAATTTCTTCACTGTTCCTGGTTAGTGGTCTCTCTGGTCAGACTCTTTGAAGCTATGGTAATACCTGTGTTCTTCCTGTCCTATGGCTCACTAGTTTGTAGATGGAACATGGGCATAAGTGATGGGAAGTATACAGTAAGGTTTTCGATGGAAGAGACATAACATGGTCTTGCTCAACCCCTCATGTTCTTGATGAAGTAAAAGAGATCTGAGAAGTGATGTGCCTTGCCCAGGTACTATAGGTAACATGATGGCACAGCCTTCATAGAGTCAGGCACCTGTCCCCAGTCCTGCCTCTTTTTGCTGTCACCTCCAACTGTGTCACTCTTCCACTGAGCCTCACAGTTGTAAGGTCACCCTCAGCATTCTATAAGCCCACATGAGAGAAGTCAACATGTCTCACACCTTACTGTATGCTCTTGGTTAATTCTAAAGGTCACACCAATTTTAGTCCCTAAAATTAAGTCCAAAATTAAGATGTAAATAAGCCAAAGTTGGACCAGTCAAGATGCCAATCAACCTTCGATTTGCTTTTCTACATTTCAGTGTATAAGGAGAAAGTTTGGAAAATGCTTTCCATCCTACATAAGGATAATAGAATCTTATAATGTCACTTAAAACTTTGATCATACAAATAATCTCTTATATTCTGAAGATTTGCCCAATATGCCTATTGTTTGGAACTCAAATAGTCTGTTCTCTAGGATTGATATTAACCATAACAAGTACATTGCCAGGCTAAAGCCTACAAAATAATACAATTACAACAAAAAGGAAATCAATATTAATATTAACAATATAAGTAACTAAACAAAGAAAAGTTAAACTGAATTATAAAGTTAATTCTTTTATTAATTTGCCCAGAATTTCAGCTTGAGGAAAAATAGGTTTAATAAAAGGAAAATGGGAGGTAGAAGGGAGCTTTTAGGAAAGCTAATGGGGGCTTCTGGGTAGTTTCAAGGGCATTAAAGATCAATTACATTTAATTCCATTTTGAATTTATGGATTTTTTCCAAATGAAATATTTTATAGCTCTTTACAATTTTCAGAGTGCTTTCAACACAAAATCTCACTTGCGAGAGCAGCCAGATGAATGGAGATTTTATCAAGCAACCACACCAGATGAATTCCAGCAAGTGATAAATTAGCAATTGGGAAGTGGATATTACTAGTCTCTTTCAAACCCCACCACTCTGGGTGTGGTCAGCATCATCAGCATCAACTGGGAACTTGTTAGAAATGCAGAATCTCATCTAGACCCCAGACCTAAAGAAATCAGAATCTGCCTTTTTTACTTAAAATTTTAGTTAGTTAACACACAGCGCAATATTGGTTTCAAGAGTAGAATTCAATGATTCATCACTTACATACAACACCCAGTGCTCATCACAAGTGCCCTCCTTAATACCCATCACCCATGTAGCCCAGATCCCATCACCTCCCTCCATCAACCCTTAGCTTGTTCTCTGTCATTAAGAGTCTCTCGTGGTTTGTTTCCCTCTCTTCTCTTTCCCCCCTACTTCCCATATGTTCATCTGTTTTGTTTCTTAAATTCTACATATGAGTGAAATCACACAGTATTTGTCTTTCTCTGACTGATTTATTTTGCTTAGCATAATACACTCTAGTTCCATCCGCATTGCTGCAATGGCAAGATTTCTTTCTTTTTGATGACTAATATTCCATTGTGTATATATACGATATCTTCTTTATCTACTCATCAGTTGATGGATGTTTGGGCTTTTCCATAGTTTGTCTACTGTTGATAATGCTGCTATAAACATTGGGGTTCACATACCCCTTCGAATCTGTATTTTTTTTATCCTTTGGGTAAATACCTAACAGTGCAATTGCTGGATCGTAGGGTAGTTCTATTTTTAGCTTTTTGAGGAACCCCAATTCTGTTTTCCAGAGGGGCTTTACAAGTTTGCATTCCCACGAACAGTGCAAGAGGGCTCCCCTTTCCCTGCATCTTCAACAACACCTGTTGTTTCTTGTGTTAATTTTAGCCACAGAATCTGCATTTTAACAATATCTCCAGAGGATTCCTATGCACATCCGCATCTGAAAAGCAGTGAACAGTGAACGGAAGTGTCTTTATGAAATAAAATAAAGTGGGTAAGAAAGGAAAAATATTTGTAAAGACCATACAATTGATTTTTAATTATACATTGATTTGCTAGCAATATTGGAAATTGAGTTAATATCTTCTTTCCCTTTATAAAACAGAGATACTGGATAAACTACAATAATTTAACATGAAAAAAAAAGGCAAACTCAAAAGACAGAAAGGGAAATTTCTAGTTACCAAAAAACCCACAAAGGAACTCACAGCAAATGAACAAATGTACCAGAATCCTGAGGGATAGCAGACTTGGCTGCAAGTACAAACATCAGGGTACTAGAGTTATAAAATCCTCATGAAAATCAGAGATGAGCCTTGGACCCATATGAATGTGATGCTAGGACACAGACTCATCCATAAGCCCTGCTCCCTTTATATGAGGGGAACGCGAGACTTCCCAAGAGGACTAGAGAAAAAGCAAAGAAGTATCAGTTGTGATGGGTCCTTAAGCCCCAGTCTGTGCCATATGTCGATACGGAGTCCAAATGAATAGTAAACTGACAAATTACTATGAAAATTCATCTTGGATAAGTGAAAATCTTGGGACACCCAGCCATGACAAATATAAAACTTCCCTGTAAAGATACTTCCACAAACCGGAGCATATAGGACTCACACAGACCAAAAATAATGCCAGCTGAGAATGAACCCACAAGCAAAAATTAACACCACATGAGAAAAGAATTCACTACAAGGGGACATTATCAGGTACCTTAAGCAATAGATTAGTATGCCTCAGAAAATAAGAAAATAGAACCATTCTAAAGAGACTACAGTTTTATTTAAACCTCAGATAGAAAGGCTAGCAGGTCATTTACAGGCGAGGAAACTGAAATTCAGAGAGTCCAAGGCTTAAAGACTGAGAACTTCAATCCAGTCCCAGTGCTTTTCTACCATATCACATTATCTCTGTTCTTAATAAATGCCAGCTAGTTGGATCATTTCTTTGATTCATGTAATATATAAGAGAAAGGAATGATTTTCTTAGATTGGGAAGGGAGAACTCTGATTCAGTTCATTTGATGTTAAGCATTTTTTTAATGCAAACAAGGAAGGAAGTAGGTGGAGACATTTGTGTACTCAAAAATTCTTACTGAGAGTGAGTAACTGCACTACCATTCTTTTATTGCAGTTGGAAGATATATTATAAAGAATCTTTATGTGCACTGATTGAACAATAAACACCTACCTTTTCTCTAAAAAAAAAAATTCTTACTGAGGATAAAAGGAAGTTACAACGTAAGAATTTTGAGGCATTTGGACAAAATGGGAGGTAATAGGTAAATATCCATCTGAATGTTCAGAAGACAAGGATTTATGCCTTGGCAGTTTTGTTTTTGTTTTTCCAAGTCAGGATGTCAGGTAATCGCTAGAACATGAGCCAAAATGAGCTTTTGCTTTTACTCCCAGAGCATCTTCATGATGTCCCTGAAAGGCTGTTTTAAGCAGCAGCGCTAACCTACAAACCCTTACACAGGGTGCTAAGGAATTGGTGTACAGCTTAGACAGAACAGCAAAGCCATAATTTCTCATCTCTTACCCCTTCACTAAATTACAATTAAATTCCATCATTCAAAACTGCCTGATCTTGGGCCAGATGCATATATCACAAGAAGGCATTAAAATTTGACCTTTTCTATCCCCAATAAGAAATGCCATGAGTCCATCACAGAATCATAACTCCCTCTCAAATTAGAGCTGAGAAAGATCTGAACTTCAGAGGGAAACTCTTTGATTACAGGCAACTTTGAGGACTTTTCTAGTAACCTCTTAAAATTCCAAATTTTAAAGAAAAAAAAGATGAATTTTGTGCTTCAGAGAAAAAGAAATAACGAATGAGTACAAAGCAGGATGCAAAAAAAAAAAAAATGCTACACACAAAAAGGAAAAAGGAGCACACTGAGACATCTCTTTGAATCCAGTTATAAGATTACTGGAAACTTGAAAATCAGTAACATTTCAGCAGAGGCCCTAAAACCCAAAACAATTATCCATTGGCTCTCTTTTGCTGGCTAAGATTTACATCTAGTGGCTTCATCAGTATAGCTACCATAGAGACTCTGTAAAGAGTATTAAGGGACTTGGTGACTTCAGAGCTTGCTCTTAGAATATTTATCATTTTAGCTCAGTAAATAGCTAGACCTTTGCGGGTGAGGAGATAAACAGGCAGCCTTATCAGTCTTGGTACTTTTAAAAGGTTTTCATTCTGCAACACACTATGGAGCACCTATCTTCCCTCTGATGCCCATCCGTGCCTATACAAGTAGAAAGTAGGTATTTAGACCTTTGTCAAGAATAATCATTTAAATAAGAAAGAAAAAACTGAATAGTAAGAAGAGAGATAGAGACAGGAAGCAACCAGAGACAAAAATCCAAGAGCAACAGTGGCTCAGCTCTGCCATAGTTGGGAGTGTGTGGGATGGCTGTGAGGCAATTCTAATTGAGGGGCATAGACCAAGGCCATACATAGAGACCTCCCTCTCCATCCATGCAAAAAGTATACTTGGTGTCCAATGGGAGGCAATGCCAAAGTGGGATCGCTTTCCTGACATCCATCCATATCTTCACTTAATAAATATTTATTGAGCTCTCACTGTGTATACATATGTGCCAGAGATATACCATGAGTACAAAGAGGAGAAAAGAGATAGTAAAATATATAACAGGTAGAAAACACAGGTAAAATAAAATATCACTAATTCAAAAGAAGAAGAAAATATGCCAATTGTGGGACTATGTAGCCCTATGAAGAAAATAATATTTGAGGTAAGCCTTGAAGAACAAGTATGATTTGGACATACAGATACACTATTGGCAATTACAGTATTCTTTTTTCTACCAAAAACAAGAGGCCAACTGAATTATTGGCCTAGATGTACTTCTCAACTTTCCCTGCATCTGCGTCTATGAGTCACCTGGGGAGAATTTTTCAAATATCAGTGCTAGTGCCCCAAACCCCAGGTACTTTAATTTAACTATTGTAAGGTGAGACCCAGACATGAGTAGTTTGGCTTTTTTGAGTGCTTCCCAGATGATTCTAAAGTACAGCTAGGGTTGAGAATCGTGAGCTAGAACAAGGCAGACATGGAGACTAATATTTGCCTTTGGAAGGTTGCACCAAAACTTTATAAGAATCCCAGTCCCCACTGTGTCATGACTCCTAGATTGACACAGTTCCCTACAGGGAAGATAAAGAGATCAAAATAAAATATTGACTTCAACACAGTCATGGTCCTTGGGGAGCTTCCATTTATCAGATGAAGATGCAGTGACACGGAAACTTTACGGACACTATTTGGTGCTCTGGTGGGCCCTCTGCCAGAAGAGCTCCCACTTGGAGGAGAGGGGTGAGGAACTGACCACATGGAATCATAAGCAGAAAAACACACAGAGTGTTCATAATGCTGCTTTTGGATATCGGTTTGAGAACAGAACCAGGAATACCTGATGGTCTCACCATTGTTGATAGCCTCTGTGACAACTGAATTAAGCAAGCATGGGCTTTTCTCAATGCGAAGGCACCTTTCAAAGTTTAAATTTTAGAAGGTATCATGTTGCAAACTCCAGTGAGCCAAGTATTTGGATTGGGCAGCCCAGAGTCTTTTAAGGGTGAGGCTTACGATCATGTCTGAAAAAGTGAAAATGGATTCACATAGCTTCAGACTGGCCTACTACTATAGATAAATAAAGTAACTTTTCTATGGCTAGACAACAAACCACCAAACAAAATGTCGTGCCTTCAAACAAGTTATTTTTCTCTCTCATAATTTTACGGGTTGCCTGACTTGGCTGGCTGGTTTTTCCTTGGTTCTTTCATGCAGTTGTGGGCAGATAGTGGCTGGAGTTGTCTGAAGGCTCAACTGGACTGGACATCCAAGATGGCACACTCACATTGGCTGTTTAATATTGGCCAGTTTCTGGGAGCTCATATAGAACTATTGACTGGAATGCCTGCATGAGCCTTTTTAAGTGACTTGGGTTTCTCAAAGTATGATGACTGGGTTCCAAGACACAGAAAATAGAAGGTGCCAGTTTCTCAAAGTCTGGGTCCAGAAACTGGCAAATATCACTTTCACCATATTCTGTTGATCAAAGCAGTCACAGAGTCTGCCCAAATTTGAGAAGAGACATAGACCCAATGTCTTGAGGGAGGAATGTTAAAAATTCATAGCCACCTTTATTTTCCACAACTTATGAACAAATTAGCCCTTCTTATTCTCAACACCATATATCTGGGCTTTAAATAGATATTTTTTCACTGTTCTTTGATAGCAACTTCCACAGCAAATAAAAAAGAGCAATACTATGTACAATACAAATACAAAAGAGTAATACTGTGCATTCTTCACTTCAAGCTTATCACCTGTAAGTCTGGGCTGTATTTTTTTCCCCAGTAGTCATGGTGAGTCTATACTAAACCTCTCTTCTCTCTGCCTAGTACCCTTGGTGAACAAAAGCATACATTTGCAAAGACAGGTGCAAAGACAGGACGAGAAGGATAATCAGTGGACCAGGGCACAGATCAGGGCCACACACAAGGGTCAAATCCAAAGCCTGAGCCTTACAGCAACTCTAGAATTTTTCCATAAATTGTGACTGTTGGAATTCTGCCAACATCAGCCCCACAGTCCATAATGATCCAGTGCTCAAGAGTTTCTGCATTGCTAAATGTTTGCGGGGCTCAGAAATCAATATCTAATCACACTTAGCTGAAGCCCAATATTCTGTACACTCAGCAGTGTACGTTTTGGTTGCTGGGTATATAAAAGTTAACATGGGAAGTGGAACATTTGTTGGAATGAGCTGCATTAAAAATATTACCACTGTGGTGCAAATCACCGTTAATGACATTTATCGAGTGCTCATTCTGCAAGGGTCCCACTCTACCAGGAGTCTTCAGATGATACAAAGGAAAGAGAAGACACTTTTTTTTTTACCTCAGAAGCTAATGTTACTTTTTTTTTCTCAGCCTTTCACTAGGAACCTAACAGCTAGATTACTTCTCAAAATCTCTGCCAGCTTTAAAATCTTGTTCAAAGTAATGGGAATATCAACTACACCTGCTTTCCTGGCAGGCCATTGCTAGTCTCTTCTCAGTCAGAGGAGCATGCTGAGAACCAACCATGCCTTTTTGTAAGCTCTTACAGAGGGCCCCAGGGGTGCCAAGTCCCAACTGTCTCTTCTCTGTCTCTAAGCTGCAAAATTCACATTGAATTCATAGTCAACACCCTAATGAAATGTCTAGTGGCATCAGTGACATCCTTTCCCTTTTCCATAGGCGGGCTCTCATATCACTTAAGAAACAGATTTTTTTAAATTTTTTTAAATGTTTATTTATTTTTGAGAGAGAGAGAGACAAAGCATGAGTTGGGGAGGGGCAGAGAGAGAGAGGGAGACACAGAATCCGAAGCAGGCTCCCAGCTGTCAGGACAGAGCCCAACTCCCAGCTGTCAGGACAGAGCCCAACTTGGGGCTCAAATTCACCAACTGTGAGATCGTGCCCTGAGCCGAAGTCTGACGCTTAACCTACTGAACCACCCAGGCACCCCAGAGAGAGATTTGTATTAACACTTTCTAGATGAGTGCTTCTCAAACATCAATATGCATGTAAATCTCACCCAGGGATCTTGTTATAATGCAGATTCTAATTCAGTGGGTCTCTGAGATTCTGCATTTCTAACAAACTCTCAGGTAATGTTGATGCTGCCAGACCTCAGTTTCCAGTAGCAAGGATAGAGGTTACTATAGAGAGAGCTTTACCTGTTTCAGGCAGTGTTCAAAGAAGAAAGAACAAAGGTCCCAAGCCCCCTATCTTTTCCAATCTCTCTCTCTGTCTCTGTCTCTCCCTCTGTCTCTCTCACTCTCTTTATTTCCCTCAACCTCTCACTCAAGCTCTAGAGAATATATGCCAATCAAGCCTTAAGAAAAAAGCCTTGGAAACCTCAAAATTTTCCAACTTGAATATGCAAACTAAGTTCCAAATGTGACCTCAGGTTTAAAACATCAGCTTAGTTGTAGGCAAATAGAAAACACTGAAAACTGAATTTGAAAGTGTTGCATCTGACCTTATAGTCATGAATTTCACAGAATCGCTTCAAATTAGTTGTCTGACACCAAAAAAGGGAAGTACTTGCTAGCTTCCTTACATAGGTCCTACAAAATTGTTTCTTGATTAGGAATATTAAGACTGAAAGTTAAGAATTAAACTTTTGTCTAAATTAGCTATGTATTAAAAGCACAGGGGCTTAAATTTTGTAATTTATTTTAGTTTGAGTTATCTAGATATTGCCCTAAGTCCTCAAATCATGACGATATGCTGTTGTTCCTTTATTTTTCCCCCCAACTCTTTGATATTCCTTACCCACATATCACCTTCAATCACCCTGTCCTTCAAGATCTATCACAATGGCTCAGCCTTCTGTTCTGTACTCTCTGGAATGCCTGCCCAAGACCTTTTTGTGTTCCTAAGAAACTTATATTCTTATATATGGTCATTTATAGTTTGAGTTTTCTGCTTCTACTGAATTTTTGTTCTGTTTTGTACTTAGTAGCTGTTGGTATTTTTCCCTAGATTGTCCCCAACCAGCCCCTTCCCACCTTCATTTTAAGCAAGGTGCATATACAAAGATCTTGTGTTTTAAAAGGCCTTTACTGAAGGTCCTAAGTGGTAGATTATAATGCTGCACTGCAAATAAATTTAAAGTATATATTACCCATCACTATTCTTGAAAATTCCATCGGGCACTCTCCAGTATATCTCTGGACCTCCTGCCTTCTTGCTGATTATTCCTTTTCCTCCTTCCTTCCCATTTCTCTCTCTACACTGCTTCTCTCCCTCACTGCCCCTAAATAGTCCAGCTTTATGTTCACACCCAGCTTATCCAGAGCAATTTGGCTCTCTGATTCTCGATTCCCAAACTCTTGCCAGACTCATTTTTGTATTTCCAAAACCCATCAAAGTGTTCTCCTTGTAGAAAGAACCACTAGCAGATTGCCATTTACAGGGCTCCAATTCTTTAGAGGCATGTGGAATTTAAAACAGCATTTTCTTTTTCATTAATAAACCTGATCTCACTTGGCCTAGTAACTCTGAGATAGGAAAAGCAAGCATTAGCATTTTAGACAAAAAAAAAAAAATCATGTAACTTATGCATAGTCCCCTAATTAGGGGCAGAACCAGGACTGAAACCCAGGCTTCCTCACATCTACTATATTCTCTCCTCTGAATCATTTTTCTTCTGGATGAGACCAAATATAAATTTTAGAGTTGAAGAAGTCCTTAACTTTCTGGGGCCCAGATTGGATAAATCCAAATTTTATTACTTAACATAAGCTACTTGTTGATTTCCTAAAAGGTCTTTGGTTTATGGGGCACCTGGGTGGCTCAGTCTGTTGAGTGTCTGACTTTGGCTCAGGTCATGATCTCATGGTTTACGAGTTCAAGCCCTGCATCGGGCTCTGTGCTGACACCTCAGAGCCTGGAGCCTGCTTCGGATTCTGTGTCTCCCTCTCTCTCTCTGCCCCTCCCCAACTCATGCTTTGTCTCTCTCTCTCTCAAAAATAAATAAACATTAAAAAAAAAAAAAGGCCTTTGGTTTGCAAGTGATCATGGGCAAGCCCACATGCAATTGTTTCTATGCAGAGGCCACAAATCAATGTTTTGCCCCCAAATTTTTAAGGGTGACTCCAGGACTGTGGAAGACAGTCCATGAGGCAAGGAACAAGAAAAATGACTTTATTTTTGATACCTACCACTCTTCACAATTTTAAAGCCCCTGCAGAGTCCTACAAATCATAAATAGAAGCTTCAGTTACCACCAGAGCAAATGAAACCATGAAATGACACTTTAGAATTATTTCTTCACCTTCTCAACTGTTTAAAAGTCACAAAGATCTGAGAATCCTGAGACTACAGTACTGTCTGGAGCTGGTCAGCATAGTTGGTTTAGGCAACTGCGCTAATGCGGTAAGTCCAGTCTTCAGGTGCTAATTTGTTTATTCTCATTCTACAGCTGCTTTCACCCAAAATTCACAGAGCACGTCCTATAATTGAAACAAAAAGGAGGAGAGTCTGTGTGGGAAACTGAGTGTGGTTAGTACAAGGGCTCCAGTGCTCTTAGTAAATGTATCCAAAAACACACACCACTCACTTGCATGTAATGATGTAATGTTTACACATATCCATACACTTAATTTTGAAAATTACACCCTGAAACTTTGCCATTTCTTTTCTAAATAAATTCATACTGTGGGGCGCCTGGGTGGCTCAGTCGGTTGAGCGACTGACTTCAGCTCAGGTCATGATCTCACGGTTTGTGAGTTCAAGCCCCGTGTCGGGCTCTGTGCTGACAGCTCAGAGACTTGGAGCCTACTTCGGATTCTGTGTCTCCCTCTCTCTCTGCTCCTCCCCAACTCATGCTCTGTCTCTCTGTCTCAGAAATAAATAAACATTAAAAAAAAATCATACTGAGAAAGAGAAAAGCAGCCCCTGACATCCAAGGAGCTGACCTAGTATGATTAGCTGGGCCTTGACATTGTCCTGTTGTTCATAAGCAATTTCACAGAAAATCAATATCAGACAAGGCCACTCTTTGACCAAATGGAACAAGACAGAAACATAGCCACTCAGTAATCATATCTAAACAGAGACAAAGCATGAACATTGTCCTAGCCACAAAATACCAAAAAGCCCACCTAATCTGAGTGACTGCTGGATCTTTCCCAATTACAGCTGTAGCTTTGCTCCCATCCCAATCAGTAAGATATACTGAGAGAGCCATAGAATTGTCCTTGAGTTCAGATAGCATCCAATCCAGACCCAACCTCTGTTTCCTTGGATCCTCCCCAAGTTACCCAACCAAACTCAAGTCCTATAGTAAGTCCTTTCTAATACCCTCTTACAGAGACATTCTGTGGCTCCCCAGGGTGTACAATCTCCCTCACTGGGATGAATGATAAGCATTTGTTCAAATACAGGTGTGTTCCTGGGGGTTTTGACTACAAAGCATTGACAGGAAGCATAGATAGATTTGGAATGAAAGTGAGAAACGTGGGACCATGAATGTTTTACCTTTAGCAGAATGTGGTCCAAACAATGGTGTGGCACAGTTAGAAAAGTGGTTATGTGGCCACATTTTTCCAGGCCACCGTTTTGTGACTTCATGGAAACCTGACTACTGCCACTGATATAATCTATATGAATCTGTGTAAATATCAATTGTGGGGTTGGAATCTGCCTCCACTTCTTAAAAAGTCAGCGATCTCTCCAGTCCAAATTGGATTTTTTCATATAATCTCCACACCTTGCATGCTAGGAGGTGCTTTTATAAAGACTTCTACATTTTTCATTTTGAATACAAGATAACATGAAGACTCTCATTGGAAGATCCCAGGCCGACTAGAGCACCACCTGTTCCTGATTTTGTTTCAACCAATTAAGCATTTAAATTGTTTCTTATCTAAATTGAATTTGACTTTATTACTTTTTTCTTACTCTTTTTCTTTTCCACAGTCATCAACCATATCTAGTAAACAATTATTTAATATGCTAGGGAAACAAAAAGTGTGATTGCAAGGCAGTAGAAATGAGGGGGGATAGGATGAAGTAGAGAAGGAAAACTGTAACCTGTAGTACATCTGGGACTTATCTTGCATAAAGTGATCTTAGGTCACCTCAACTCTCTGGATGTCAGTTTCCTCCTCCATAAAACAAGGTTAAGATGAGATCTCTAAACTTTTACCAGGCAAAATTCTAACCATACCCTCCCTGCCCACCTTCACTTCTTCCTGACTCAGAAGAAAAGAAGCCCCTTCAATCTATAGCTCTTCCTTCCCTTTGAGATCCAAGTTCACCTGCCTGGCCTCCATCAAGATGTTGTTCTTTCTCTTGAATCTTTAATCCCTTTCTCCCCCATTAACTTCTCTTTTTCTACCAAAAGCTCTACTCCCAATTCACTTTTAGGAACCACTAACTATTGACTTCTGTGGCTTCTTTGACCACAATCTAATGAGTATATTGCTCATTGATTCTACATTCCTTCCTTTGGAGCTAATCTGTTTGCAACCACCCCAATTTTCAAATGATTTGGAAAACAGGTATGAGTGATCTGGACTCAACACAGAGTCAAGAAAACATTTTGTTTTTAAAGGAGCATGTGTTGGAAATGAATTCTTATTACAATAGCATTACAATTTATAGTAATCAATAGATAACTGTATTTAATAATTTGTTTGAAACAGACCATACTTCTATTTTTCCATGAGATTAATCAGAAGCTTTCATGGAAACCTTTATGGAACACACTATTGTGTGAATATAATTTTTTTATTTAATTGGCATTTAAGCAAACGGTTAAATTTTTTTCAACAAACTACAAATTTATTTTCCTTGACTTTTGGTTTTATTAGTTTATGGTTGATTTTTTTAGGCTAGGAAAATATATGAGAAGTCAATTCTCCTCTTAAAAGGGCTAGACTGAATTTGAAGGCCTATGCCAGTAAGAGATAACAGAAAGGAGGTACAGAGTTTTGACTCTCTTTCCCTCAGAACAGAGGCAGGGAAACTACGTTCATCTCCTCTGCTCCCAAACCTATCAATCCTTAAAACTTCTTTCCTGACAAGCCTCAGGACTAAGGAATAGGTATTAACAGAACTGGTCAAAAGTGTAGCAGCTTTCAAAGTGCTTTCAGTGAATAATCTGATTTTATCCTCATCACCCTGGGAAGTCAGAAGGGACAGATAAGCAACTCCATTTTCTTTCTCCACAGTCTCTCATATCATATAAAAGATACCTTCCTCACCTTCATTCATGTATACCAAAAACATTTATTGTGCTCTTAGTCTATGCCAGCAACAGAAAAGTTGAATTAAGGGCTGTTGTGGTTTATTTCCTTTGGGGAAAGGCAGTAAGCAATCCTCTGGAAGGGAGACAAGTGCTAGAAATATCTCTTTGTTCAACACCAGCTTCCTTAAAACACCAACAACTTCCTAGGGGGAAAAAAAAGCAACCACCCCCATATTTCTATGACTTGAGAAAGAGAGATTTGAAGAGTTTCCTTTAGTGTTCTCCATGCAGACTTTTTTTTAATGTGTATTAATTTTTGAGAGAGAGAAAGACAGAGACAGAGACAGAGACGGAGACAGAGCATGAGTGGGAGAGGAGCAGAGAGAGAGGAAGACACAGAATCCGAAGCAGGCTCCAGGATCTGAGCTGTCAGCACAGAGCCCGACGCAGGGCTCGAATCCACGAACCGTAAGATCATGACCTGAGCTACAGATGTAACTAGAATAGGGTGGGCCCTAATCCAATATGATGGATGTCCTTTTGAAAAGGGAGGATTTGGACACAGACACACACACAGGGAAAACATCATGTGAACATAAAGTTAAGGATCAGGGTGATGCTACTATATGCAAGGAAACACCAAACATTGCCAGAAAACTACCAGAAGCTAGGAGAAAGGCATAGAACAGATGTTCCCTCACAACCCTCAGACTGGACCAATCCTGCCAACACCTTGAGTTCAGATCTCCAGCCTCCAGAAATGTGAGACAATAAGTTTCTGTTGTTCAAGTCACCCAGTTTGTGGTACTTGTTACATCAACCCCAGCAAATGAACACAAACAGCTTTACCAAAATCTCTGCAGGGCACTGGTCACAGGTAGCACTGGTATCACTCCAATAGAGAGGACACAACGAGTCAGTGTCCTCACAACTGTGCCACAAACCATAGTAAGCTCTGACATCTCATAAGCTTCCTTTCATCAGCAGTGGGGCTCAGGGTCATAACCAAAGGAAACCACAGAACTGGCTGGTACGGTGGGATGCTTGGGGGACCCAGCAGAAACCCAGAAGGGGGATATCAGAATGAAAGGAAAAGCTGAGGCTGCCATTTGTCTGGGAATACATATGAGAGCCCATAGGACCCCCGTGATTGCATTGGGGGCCATTAGTTAGCAGGAGGCACAATTATCCCATGAACAAGAAGAGCAAAAGTCACCAAAATAACCAGTTTAATCTGATCAACATTTTCATTAAGAAAATGACCCATAACTTTGAGTTCTCTACTGGGATTGCTCTGTTCATCCTAGAAAAACATCATGCTCTCACTTTCCATATCATTAAGGTAGGGTTGTTAACTGGAATCATTCTGTGTCTGGAGTACACAGCAGTTTGGCAAGATTACAGAGAAAATGGAAGGAAATGGGTTCAGAAAACATTAACAACTTCATTCAGCTGTGTTGACTACCAGTCAAGTACAGCTCATACAACTATTTCAAGATGAAAAATGTAAAGCAAATTAAGGAAAGTAAAAAAAAAAAAACATGAAATAAGATTATGATGCAAAAATGTTCAATCAATCCTTTCCAATTTTCTATGCACCCTAAATAAAATGTATGTTTAACTGTAAAATGGGACCTTGTTTACTAATGCAAGACCTTGTTCTTTTATGGAGTCTGTTAGATCAGGGCCATGCAAAGAGGTATCAGGAAAATGCAAAGGGAAGCAATGATTGGTAACTAACTTGTCAATGCAAATAAACAATAAGCATATGATTTAGGCCCCTAAACCAGTTTGTGATCAGATAGTATAATGGAGAACTGAAGAATATTAGCTACAACAGGCACAAGGAGATCTTGGTGGTGATCCTGGTTTTAAAAGGAGATAATGTCTATAAATATTATTAAAAGTACATTTTGGGGCATATAGTAATTATATCATCCTTAAAGGATATTTAAAATTATGTAATTACAACTATATAATTAATATAACCAACTTAGAAATAAATATTGTAGGTATTTTCACAATGCAAAATTGACACCTGTTAATAACTGTAAATTCTAGGTGGTAGAACTATCTAGGTTAGTTATGTTATTCTTTGCCCTTTTCTGTTTTTAAAAATATCTCAGGGCATCCAGATAGTTCAGTGGGTTAAGCATTCGACCCTTTATCTCAGCTCAGGACTTGATCTCAGGGTTGTGACTTTAAGCCCTGCATTGGGCTCTGCACAGGGTGTGAAGTCTACTTAAAATAAAAAAAATTTTAAAAATCTAAAAACAAAAAAAGTTTTTAAAGAACTCTTATCCAACAGCCTACTTATCTGCAGATCTGAAATTTGCTAGTATTGTGAATTTAGGCAAATGTTTTACTCTCTCTGAATTGTTTCCTCATCCACCAAGTGAGTTCATAATAATAGAAGGGCCTTTTCAAGAATTAGACATGACGTGTATATAGAGGTGATGGTAGACAGTAGAGACAGCCGTGAGAACTTTGAGCTCTGACAAGGAAACTCTACCTTCCAGTCCAGCCTTTTATGTTTTTTAATTCCTTATTGTTAGAAAGCCCACCAAATGGTCTCCCTGTACCCGTCACCCATGATCCTAGTGGGGGCTGCAAAGTCCTTCCACTCAGCATTATTTCAGTATTTTTTAAGTTAATTTATTTATTTTGGAAGAAAGCGGGGGTGGGGGGGGGCAAGGCAGAGACAGAGAATCCCAAGCAAGCTCTGCACTGTCAGCACAGAGCCTGTCATGGGGCTGGATACCCCACAGAGCATGAGATCATGACCTGAGTCAGGCACTCAACCGACTGAGCCACCCAGGTGCCCCTTATTTCAGTATTTTAATTCAGGTAAGGATCTTCCAATCCCCTTCATCTTCCCCCATCTTCGAAGCTTCTCTTTTCCAGGTTAAAAATATCTCAATCTCTCTATCCTCCCACATGAAATTTAATTTTGAGTTCCTGTACCATGGCAATGAGTTTCTTCCTATAGTATGCTTCCATTGACCTTTATCTCTTTAAGTTGCAATGCCTGGAGTTGAGATTGGAGCTATACTTTTCTCCCTATCCCAGATCCTTGTTCTAGATCATGGATGGGCAAACATTTTCTATAAAGGGCCAGATAATAAATATTTTCAGCTTCACCAGCCATATAGCCTCCATGCAATTATCCAACTCTGTCATTGTAGCACAACAGCAGCTATAGTCAGTATGTCAAAGAAAGGACATGGCTATGCACCAATAAAAACTTTTTAAAAAAAAAAAACAGATGGCAGTCTATATTTGACCAATAGGTCATAATTTGCTGACCTCTGGCTTACATGATATTCTTCTGCTAAGGAAAGACTCCCACTGGACTTTTTCAATGGCTTAACCACACTGGTGTGTCTTTTGTCATACTTGCCATTAAGCTATGTCTTAAACAATTTGAGTGCCTTTCTGAGTGCAAATAAGGATATAGATATAGGAACAGAGTTTAGCCAACCCCCATCTTGGTACATGTAGCAAGGAGGAGCATGTTGGAACAAAGCAGAATAGATCCTTGTTGCCAGTTCCTGTGCTGATACAGCAGCTATCAGCTTACCACATATCTACCCAGGTGCCACCATAACTGAGCTTAGCATGAGAAGTTAATATCCCTTATGATGGAAGAATTCTACAGACAATACAGCAGAGCTGGAGTTCCCAAGTGGTGAACTGTGCCATCACCTATGTTACATATCATTTTGATAGATTCAGCTCACCTCTCCAACTAGTTGAGTACTTTTCAGATAATCATCTTATTACCTAATGTGTGGAGTCACATCTGTTCTTTCCTTTGTTTAAAAATTATTTTCTCCTTTATTCATAAGATGTTTGCATAATTAAAGTATTTACATGGTAGCAATTAATTAGCTGCTAATGAGGCACAAAAAGCCATGTAATTCCTTTCAACAGTAGTTCATAATTCAATCCAATATTTTTTTTGTTTACTCAGACTCAAGAATGCCCTTAATTAAGATTTGCTATAATTTCTTGCCTTGACAATTCAGTGTCTATAGTGTCATCAGCCTATTATTGGCATAGAAGTGAAAAGAACACTGGGTTTTGAGTCAAAACTCAAATATTAGTCCCATTTCTGTTATTTTTTAGTTTGAGCACTTGAACAGGTTAATTAAGTTCTCTTCACCCCTATCTCTTCATGCATAAAATAGAGAAAATCATACTTTCCCTGACTAGTTCATAAGGTTAATTTAACTGGCAAACATGAACATGGATTTCAAGGTTATTTTCTCCAAATATGTAATGTGTTTATTATATACAAAGATTTTCACAACATACTGTTGCCAGAAAGACTAGATAACAGTTTTGCCTTATCATCTAAATTTTTCTGGAAGGAACCACACCAAAATGTCAATAGTGTTTATCTCCGTGGGGTAGAAATAGAAGTGGTATTTATTTTGCTCTTTTCTATTTATGATAGTTTCTACGTTTTCTACAATAAGCAAGTAATACTTGTATAATAATAAAAGATCAAATTCTGAAATACTTGCGTATTGAATTATAAAATAATACATGCTAACTTAGAACACTTGGAAAATACAGAAGAGTAGAAAAAAAGATCACATATATTGGCATGTGCTTACTATGGTGTTACTATGACCCTTAAGAGGAGTTGTAATAAACCATCTCCAAGGTTGAGTTCCCACATTCCATGGTTCTTAGTACTTAGTACTTAGAGTTACCCTAAAAAGCAGCTGAATAGCTATATGCACCAGGCAACATTTGCGTATATAAATCTCTATGGCAACTTAAATCTGGAATTAAAATTGCTATGGCCCATCCAGTCAGAGGTGAATCATAGAAAGCTATTTTGGTTGGCACTGCTAAAACTTATGTTGTGATGCTGCTAAAACAGAGCAACAAATAAAGAGGTTGTTTGGGGAACTCAGTGTTAAATAATTGGAAACAAATAAATTTTCCCTAAAAGAATATATTGAAAAACCAAAGGAAACAAGACTTTCAATTCCTTTAAAAAGGAGTAAGTTAAAGGTGAACTTTGGAAAGGTTAGCTCTTGCGAACGTAAGAATGCAATTCTTCTAAATACCTTTCAATTCTAAAGCACAAAATCTAGCTATTCCATCAGAGTGACTTCCAATCAGCTCCTACACTTGAAATATGAGGAAAACCACTAAAGCTAATGTAGAATGTTAGCAGCTTATATATGGTACAAACTTCTTCTCCCTCTTGTATTGTCACCAAGTGGGAAAGAAAAAGGAAATTTGTGACCGACTTTACACAGCAAGTGCATTTCTTCATTCTCCCTAAACCTAAAGCCACATATAAAAAGCCCCTGGTTAGGGGTGCCTGGGTGGCTCTGTGGGCTAACACCTACTTTTGATTTCAGCTCAGGTTATGATCTCATTGTTTGTGAGATCGAGCCCTGACAGGCCTGTCAGGCTCTACACTGACAGAACGGAGCCTACTTGGGATTCTTTCTCTCCCTCTCTCTTTGCCTCTCCCCTGCTCGTGCTCTCTCTCAAAATAAATAAATAAACTTAAAAAAAAAAAAGCCCCTGGTTAGAACCACATGGTGATCATAAATGTAGATGGTATCCTAGGAATTTTTTTCATTCTTTTCAGAAGGCTTTTAACAGTGGCTAAACCTGTTACCTAAATTAACCCAGAACGAAAAAAAAAATATTTACAAATTATATATCCTATTAAAAACTTGTATCTAGGATGTATAAGAACACTTATAACTCAGTAATATAAAGACAAATAATCCAATTTCAATTAGGCAAAGTATCTAAATAGACATGTCTCCAAAGAAGACATACAAATGGCCAATGGCACATGAAAAGATGCTCAGTTATCACTGGCCATCAGGGAAATGCAAATCAAAACCACAATGAGATATCACTTTACACCCACTGGAATGGTTCTAATCCAAAACAGAAAATAATGTGTTGGCAAGGATGTGGAGAAATTAGAACCTGCCTTCACTGCTGGCTGGAATGTAAAATGGTGCAGCCACTTTGGAAAATAGTCTGGCAGTTCCTCAAAAGTTTAAACATAGAGTTACCATATGACCAAGCAATTCCCCTCCTAGGTATATACCCAAGAGAAATGAAAACATATGTCGACACAAAAATCTGTACACTGTTCATAGCAACATTACTCCTAAGAGCCAGAATGTGTAAACAACTCAAATGTCCATCAAGTGATGAATGGATGAATACAATGTATAGTCCTATGATGGAATATTATTTGGCCATGATAAAGGAATGAAGTACTGACACATGTTACAACATGGATGAATCTTGGAAACATTATGCTGAGTGAAAGAAGCTAGTCACAAAAACCACGTATTTTAAGATTCCATTTATAGAAAATGTCCAGGATAAACTAATCTATAAAGACAGAAAATAGATTAGTGGTTGCCTAGGGCTGAGGGAGAAGGTAACTGGGGGAAAAGAGGGTGACTGCTTAAGGTTGAGATTTCTTTTTAGAGTGAAAATGTTCTAAAATTGATTGTAATGATGGCTGCACAACTCTGGGAAATACTAAAAACCATTGGATTGTACACTTTAGATGGGGGAATTGTATGACGTGTGGATTATATCCCAATATAGCTAGTGTAAAAATGATAGGTAGGTAGGTAGGTGGGCAGGTAGATAGATAAAGATAGACAGACAGACCCAGGTAACAGTTGCTGAAGGCCAGTTTCCAGAGCTGGTTGGGTCTCAGAATTGGATTAGTAAGAATGGCTAAGTCACTGCTAGCTAGGTACTGGTTCCTTTCTCTTCCTCTACCCCAAATCACCCAATCAATGAAAAATAAATTGTTCAAAACTTCTTCCACAACTCGACTCCTGGTGCCTTCACTAAAGTTGATTCTTTCATTAAAAATATGTATATATGTTGACTACTTATGTAAGAGAAAAACACGGCACAAAAATTGTCCAACTTCCATTACTACCTTTATTCATGTTCTCCATACCCAAAAGTTTCATCCCATGTACCAACTATGGAGTCTTTAGGACTCATTCCCCAAGAAGCTGGCATTTTCTCAATCCCATTCCAGTCTGGGAGATTTAAGATAACCCCATCCCTGTCCCCAGGGAAATACTTTTTTGAAAAATAAAAATGTTATTTGGATCTAAAATTAAGTATTTCGCTTATTCAGACGCTGTGCTATAAATCCATCAATGTTAATAAAGAAGCCACAGTTATGATTTAGGAATCTCAAACAAAGACTAAGGTTAAGGTCCCAAGTGAGATTAATGAATACTCTTTTCTATCACACATGGCAGATTTCTCTGTTACATCTCCCTGTAAAGAGATTTGGATCCCCCTTATGACAAATTATTTTACTTCAGAACTTATCTTTACTCATCTGAAATATAAACCTCTGTATTTACAAGAACATTCATATCAACATTTGTGTCCACTGCTATAAATAGTGATAGCTTAGGAATTGCTATTTAGCGCTCATTTAATGTGTTACTGTACCTAGTGATTTATTATTAAAATATTATTACTGTAGTGGCAGCAGCAATAACAGTAGTGGCAGTGGTAATTCCCCACCTAGTCCTAAACTCCTTTTCTTTTCAGCTATAAAAACCACAACATGTCTTCTGGTTTTTGAGATGGTTGTTTTAGAACTGTCAGCTCCCTGCTAAAGCATTTTACTACCAGCTTGAATCAAAAGTGCTTCTGACATTTCTAAGGCTAAGACAGACATGGAGCTTTAGCTCTCCTCCTACTTCAGTGGCCTTCAGTTCCTCTTACAGCAGATCCCCATGCCCATGAACATACCCGATACTCTTTCCTCCTGTTGCTCTAAGTTAGAGGGAATTGTCCATGCTGTAAAGGAGATATTCGCTAAGAGTCTCTGGTCTTAACCGCTCTTCCCCAAAGGACTCCCTAACCCTGGAAAGCAAACACAGTGGGTTGGCCTGGACCATAAGGAGCACCCTTTTCCCATAATCTAAAAAGGCTTATATTAAAACAGGTATGAGGCCCAAACCTGTGTCTTGGATCTCTCCACATTCCTTTCTGCAAGCAGGAAAAGGACAAAGGTGTGAGTCCATGGTGCTTAACTCTTTAAGCTGTGTGGACAAGGAAGGTAGACAAAGAAAAGACGGACACCGGTCCCTTGAATAAGCCCTCGTCAGAAAACCACTTTGGCCACTTGGGTGAAGGAAGAGAGGAAGTCACATCCATGAACTGATGTCTTTTCACACATTGACTTCACCATGAGCAAATATGGCCCAACTAATACCCTGGGAGCTGACCAAAAAGATTAGCATGTCTTCTACTTTGGCTAAAAGGAGAAACACAGGACAGAAGGGAACCTCCCCTCTCCTCGTGGCCCATGACTTGGAATACTCAACTTCTAAAATCTTAAAATCCACTAAATCATCACCCTCCTTTCACCCCTCCATTTTCACTTCAGTCATTCTTTGCCAGCATTTCTGCCTCCTTGTCTCTTCACCTGATCTACTCTGGAGCCCCCAACTGCTGGTGTCCTCACTCCCCTAACAGGCAGCTGAGCAATGCTGGAGACCATAACGTATAGACCACAACAACTCAGAGGCACTCTTCACCCAATTCTTTTACATCTTCCAAATAAACCTCCTCCACCCCACAACAGATGTTTTTCCAAATCTCCAGTACTCTTCTGATGCTTCTTCCTTCCTTTCCACCCACCGCCCCCCCCCCCCAATTCCCCCTGGCAGATGTGCTTGACTGTCTCTACACAGAGAAACTGTCGTGAAGGCAGGAAGTTGAAGTTCTGGTATCTGAATCAATTCTATTTCCTTCCCTCTAGTCTCATAGAAAAAGATGTTCTTTCTCTTCAAACCATGAAGCAACATCCATGTTGTCCCTGAGTAGAATCTACTTGTGTCTTTGCGATATTGCTAGAAATCGAAGTCTTAATCTCAGTGTATATTCAATTTGCCTTTCTCTTAATATAAGGGAAGTTGAGTGTTGTTTAAATGTTTTTTGTATACATTGAATGTTCTTTGCCTGTTTTTTCCATATATCATTTTATTTCATTCTTTTTTAACATTTTCTTTACTTTTTATTTTTCTTCTTAATTCTCTATATCGTTTACTGTGTTTTAGAGTATCTGTTCTCACCATTTCCCTTCCAATTTTGCTATCATCCCTATGATTATTTTACTACTTTCTTCCTTACATTGCTTTTGTGAGGTTTTCCAGTTTACATTTTATCTTCTCCTACACTGTACCACCTCTTCCCTGGGCTCTCACATCTCTGTTTGAAGCTCTTGTTTCATAAGAACTACTGTTTCATTGATTATTTTTAAAATTCATGCAGTGGGGGTGCCTCGGTGGCTCAGTCGGTTGAATGTCCGACTTTGCCTCAGGTCATGATCTCACAGTTCATGAGTTCGAGCCCCACGTTGGGCTCTGTGCTGACTGCTCAGAGCCTGGAGCCTGCTTGGGATTCTGTGTCTCCCTCTCTCTCTGCCCCTCCCCCACTTAAATTTAAAAAAAATTCATGCAATGTATTTCGTTGCAATATTCATCTGCTCTAAGGCAACTGTGTTTTTTCACGGGTGTCCTTTGTTTAACATTTTTTCCTGTTCTTTCTTTCTTTTCTCTACAGCCTATATATATATATATATATATATATATATATATATATATATATGGATATATATGGATTCTCACTTCTTGATTCCTCATTACTGAAAGACACAAATTTTTCTGGACCAACTATTTGCAGGTATATGTTGGGAAAAGGCCAGGGGCACTGAAATTTTCCCATTACAGAGTTTTGTGAGTGGTGATGACTGGCAGCAGTGGTTCTTTCCCACAATAGCAACTTTATCTTCTTCCCTGACACTGTGGAGATGGTCTATTTCCTCTGTACAGACTTCCTGCACGACTTATTTGGTTCTGCTTCCTCTGATTCTTAAGAGCAGAGTCCAGGAGCACCCCTGGCCCCTATATAAGCATCCTGTTGCAATGAGCATTTGGGGTTTTGAGCCTCAGGGGGTACTCATTTCACTTTGCTGGCTCCTTGAGATCTGTAATCTCCACATCCTCTCCCCCCACTCTTATAAACTATCCCCCCCTTCTCCATTACCATTGATTTGGGAATTTACAGTTCCTTAATTTCACTAAAATTGGAGTTTGAGGGTTTGTATTTTTGCTTCTTATGTTCATTTTTGTTTAGGGATGATTTCTAAAAAAAGCTAGAAGCACTCTCAACAATAGCCAAATTATGGAAAGAGCCTAAATGTCCATCAACTGATGAATGGATAAAGAAATTGTGGTTTATATACACAATGGAATACTACGTGGCAATGAGAAAGAATGAAATATGGCCCTTTGTAGCAACGTGGATGGAACTGGAGAGTGTAATGCTAAGTGAAATAAGCCATACAGAGAAAGACAGATACCATATGGTTTCACTCTTATGTGGATCCTGAGAAACTTAACAGAAACCCATGGGGGAGGGGAAGGAAAAAAAAAAAAAAAAAGAGGTTAGAGTGGGAGAGAACCAAAGCATAAGAGACTGTTAAAAACTGAGAACAAACTGAGGGTTGATGGGGGGGTGGGAGGGAGAGGAGGGTGGGTGATGGGTATTGAGGAGGGCACCTTTTGGGATGAGCACTGGGTGTTGTATGGAAACCAATCTGACAATAAATTTCATATATTGGAAAAATAAATAAATAAATAAATAAAAATAAAAAAAGCTAGAGAAAATGCCAAATTTATGTTGTAATACATCAGAAATCTGTCTCTTTCTTTGAAACCTTGCTTTGAAACCTTTGAAACTTTCTCTGAAACCTTGCTTCACATGTATTTTCAAGCTCATCTATTTTTTCCTCAAATTTGGGGGAAGAAAATAAAAAGCCTCTCTGGTACTTTATGCCCCTTACCTACCACTGTATCTGTTTTGTCATTCACCAAATATTTATTAAATGCCTACTCTGGATGTGGCCCTGACCTCAGTACCAGGGTTATAATGTTGACCAAGATCAGCATTGCCCCTCCTCCCTTGGAGGTTACAGTCAAAGAGAGAGAACTGAGAATTAAATCAGCAATACAAATACTCTGTGTCACCATCCTACTTGCCCATCTTCCACTGGCTTTTCAATTCTCTGCAATTAATCTCCCGCCTCTCAAATCTGCTGATCTTGTATTCAAAGTCATCAGGGAAATTTTCATTGACAAATCCAGTGACGATCTATCAGTCATCATCTTGCCTTACTTTCTCATGGCACAGTTTACTATTCCTTTCTCATTAAAATATACTGTACCCCAAATTTCTCATTTGAACTCCCCAACCTCCTCATTTGCCCTGGACCTCTCTGTCCACTGACAGACAGTTCCCCCTGCTTCTCACTGAAGGTTAGTGTTCTCTGGGGCTTTGTCCTTGGCCCTCTTCCCTTTGCATTGTATGTCCTCCCTAAATGACTTCACAGTCTCAATAGTTTAGCCACTCCTTCTATTACAAACAATTCTCAACTTAATATTTTTAACTCAGACTTCTCTCCTGAGCTCTAGATTCATATATCAGCCACCTATGGGGGACTCTGTATCTGGATGTCCCTCTTTCAATTCTAATCAGTTAGATCCAAAACTGAATTGAGACTTTAGATTTTAAAAGTAAGTCTGCATTCCACAGGCCTGTTTAGTGGCTTTACCACATACTTTATTACCCAACACTAAAGCCAGGCATTTACCCTGAATCTTTGCCCCTTTCTGATACCATTTAATGTATTTTAAGTCTGCTCCCTTGCCTCAGTAGGCAAGCCCATCTTTACTGCCCTAATTCAAGCCCTCACCATTCCAGGCCTGTGCTAGAGTCATAGCCTCTTACCTGGTCTTCCCGCCTCATTCCCCCCTCTCTAGGCAACACTGTCCCTAACGCCACAGTGTTACATACTTCTAAAATGTAAATTTAATCATGATGGCCTCTACTGAAAATCCTTTAATTTTCCCCCCTACTCTTGGATAAAATATAAACTCCTTACTATAATTTGAAAAACCTTTCATGATCTGCCTGTGCCTATAACCCCAAGCTTATATCTTGCCGCTTCCCTTCCTTCCCTGTCCTATACCCTATGCTCTGCTGTACCTGTTACTCCTTCTCAAACCCTCCATGCTGGTTCAAGTCCTATAGCATCCAATATGATCCTTCTTGGAATACACTTCCTGGAACCTTCCTTTTCCATGTTTCACCTAGTGAATTCTTGCTCATTCTACAGTGCGTCTTGCCTTGCCCCACCTCCAGCTCACTCCACAACTTTATCTCCTCTGAATCCATGTCTGATGCCCTACATGCATCTAAGAGCATCTGTCCCATCATGTTTGAATTCTGTGTTTATTCATTGGGACTTTGACTACTGAGAGCAAAGCCCCTTGAGGGCAAGGACATGGTCTTATTCATTTTTGCATCCTTAGGTACCTTTCCAAGAGCCTGGTGTTCAAATACTTGTGAATGAATGAGGGAATGAATGAATGAAGTGTGTTGAGATCATAAAGTATGGAACACTATACACTAGTCAGTGGAGAAAGGCATTTTACAGCCATGGTGGTGTTGAAAGACGGGAAATACAGTCCTTCTCTCTGGCTATTAAGTGTTTTACATCAGATCCTTTCTGAAGTGTTAAAAGTTAAATCAATTTCCAGGAAAACATGACTGCCAATGTAAAATATGTCCTGAGGGGAATATTTCCCCTCCTAATACTTTCCATGTGCATGAAAGGGAAAAGTGCACCCACCGCACATGTTCGATGTTGTCATCTAGAAGCTCATGCCCTTACATTTCTCCAGGAACTTATTTGCAAGCTAGTAAATCAGTATGTTGGCCAAGGATCCATCCATGAACAAAGTTGGCAGGTTCTCTGCAGTATAACGAGCCATCTCCCTGTCGGTACCTGGTCAGGTCTGGCTGTGAGACAGAGCAGGCCAGAAGGGGCCTAAAGGGACCAGACCAATCTGGACAGACATGAGGAACAATGCTCCATCCAGGCAAGGGTCACCAGTGGAGCAAGGACGGAGAGCCATGTCCACTCTAGAAGACAGATATTGGATTCATCAGAGTATCCATGATGAAGCCAAAGGCAGTATCAGCCACAATTTCAGGAATCTACAGGTGTTAAGAAATATTGATAAGATGAGCAAGCATAATGTCCTGTGATAGAAGTCCCATGTGAGCGTAGGGGCAGAGACCAAAGGCCATGGTACAAGTCAAGGTACCCATTGAAACTGGACCCAAGGGAGCACAAAAATAAGAGAAAGCAGTGACACGGTTTCCCTAAGGGAAAAAACCCACTCTATAACACAATGGCAATATAGTATTGATCCTGGATCAGTGGCATTCTTAGTGTATAGATAAGGACTGTGTACAGAACATTTTGGGGGTTTGTGTGCCCAGAACGACTTCCTCATATGCTTCTGGTAATAGAACCTATCTTTCCTGCAGAAAGCCCATTCCTTGTGGTTTGAGTAGACCTAACCTAATCCCCATAGCTCCAGACCCGATTTCGTGTTCCTTCCCCAGGCTGCTGGGGTCCCTAAGGTAGCGTACTGTAAGTCTCAGGCATCTGACAGCCATATTGCTTACCTGCCTAAAAAATGAACAGGCAGAAACAAGTACAAGTGAGAGATGCAGAAAGGTAAGAGATTCAGAAACATCATTTGATCCCTGAAGCAAGAGGCTACCCCTGAAATTCCTTTCAAAAGAGGTCAGAATTGGGTGTCTGCAGCTGAAAGAGTCCTTTCTCTTAGAGGCCAATGTGCATAGCTCCTAGGAGCCTGCAAGGCGTGGCAGGTGCTTGAGGCTAGGTTTACAGTGTGGGCAGAACACTGGATCTTCTGAGACATTCTCACAATTCTTAATGAGACTACTAGATTTTACACTGAGATTTGTTTTTCAAAAGAGAAGGGAAGTCTATATATCCAGGCACTGCTGTTACCTTTTCTGCTCCTTTTTGTTTCTCAAGCTTTTCACACCCACACTCAATTTTCTGGATGAGGGGAGGGAAGGGGCTGGTTATACGACAACACATGACCACTTGAAGCCACCATAGGATGGCTTAGCAGTCATCTTCTGGATACTCAGGGTCCTTCTGCTTAGTGGAGGGAAAGGCTGCCTATACCACAATTACCTGTCATCTGAGAAGTCAGCATAGGCCTGACTTCCCTTGGGGTTTAGTTTCCCCATGAAACTAAAGTGGAGATAGAGCTCTACTTCATCCTACTCCCTGTGGGATCCCAAAATGGTCCTGTATAATTAGCCTGAAGACATTCCCTGCTGTTTGTTTGTCACGAAAACAAGTAGAAAGCACTAGAAAAAAAGAGTAGTTATTTAGAGGTAAATAGCAAGGGAAGGTTGGAAATGTTTGATCTCATATATAGATATGGCCTTTGTGTTCCCCAAGTAATTACTTTTGGTTTACTTTCTTCTAAAAGTGCGCTGAGATTTGAAGGTTAGTAAGAATGAACAATAAAATTAGGTACTAAAAACAAACAAGGCTCTCAGGGGATGGATTCAAATAAGAGAAAGCTAAAATCTTGGCACTACACTTAGGTGCAAAAAAAAAAAAAAAACAGACCTCACAAGTTTTGTCAGCCCTTCTGTATCCATCAGACTTTCTTTACCTACAATAATTAACCTGGAGAGGGAATCTGAAAGTTTGAGTCAAAGCCTTGGGTTTTCAGATAAGAGAGCACATCAGCTTTCAGAGAAAATTCCAAATGTCCCTACATTTCTTCATTATAAAACCCTATCCGTGATCTGTCTTCTAGAAAATTTTGAATCATGTTTCCGCAAGGTGCAAATAGCCCTGATGACGATGTGTCAGGGGTTTCATTTTAAAACACTATTAAACCAAGCAGGTGGTGGCCAAATTGGAGAGGATGTTTGATCCCGTCCCAATTTTCCACTGCTGTAAAGACAGACACCAAAATAGCAAATCATTCTTTATAGTCAGTTCTCCTGTTTTTCAAGAACCAGAAATAATTTTAGAAGACCTTTTTTTTTCCTTGCAAGGGCTCCATAACTTTGACACGCAGCTTGCAAAATAGAAGGAGAGAACGGAAACCACATCCAGAAATAACCATTTCCCAGTCCCTTGTAATGGATTATAAGTTAAAGGGACCATTGACAAAATTAGCACGATGGTGTTTCATAAAAAGTTAAGTAAATCTTAAAGGGAGGTAATGCTCTTCTCATTATACTTAGGGATGAGGAGATGGTGGGACACAAGATTTGTCAACAAGCAGCAGCTTTGCTTCATTTCTTCTTATGCCACCAAATTTAACAGACAATTTGAATAGAACATTCGCCTCACATACTCACATAAACCGAATCTTATTGCTAGCTGGGGCATACTGAAAAGCACGAGACTAATGGAGCCAAACTTTCCACAATTGTTTGATCAATTTGCTATCCCTTTATTTTCTAATTTTTTTCAGAAGAGCAAAGTTGCATTTTCCTCAGGCCTTACTCAACTAGTAGATAGGAGAAAGTCCTTATTATTCTTTTTAGAATTGCAAATGGGATTCTTTATCTCAGAGGCCCAATCACCATTTCAAAAGAGAAGATTTTTATTTTTAAGAGATTCTTTTTTTTTTTTTTTTTTTAACTTGGTTACTTAGGTCTATTTTAGAAAACGTACAAACTCACTGGAGTTAACTTGATCTATATGGTTCAAAAAGGGGCAAATTCTACCAGAAGGAAAACAGCATGGACATTGGAATGCAGTTATCTGGGATAATAATACTTAACAACTAAGTAGAGGAAGTAGTTCCCCTTTAATATCTCAGCTCAGACTTCCCTCTGCTATCACTATGCTAGTAACATTATGTTCAGAAGCAATCAGATGCATGCGACAATTGCTTTTTAAGCACCACAGAACTGGCTGCAGTAATTTGGTTGTTTTCAACCATTCTCCAAATAAAAATATTTGAGCTAAATACGGTTTAACACAAAGGCTCAGAGTTTGTAAATTGTTATTTATTATTATTATTATTGGAAACTGACCTACACATTCCCCTGCACTCTATCACCCTGCATTGAAAATATAACAGAAGCGAAGATTGAGAAGGAGCTAGAAGAACTTAAGAGCACTTTCCAACCTTTTGAAATGCCTAGAATGATAATGCAAATATAACGTATATGCAATAACCCTGCAGTAAAGAGGAAGACGTACAGAAAAGAGAATGTTGCATAAAAGCATGGGTAATTATACATTTTATTTTTCTTTTCATGTTTTTATTTTCTTTTGAGAGAAAGAGAGACAGAGTGCAAGTGGGTAAGGGGCAGAGAGAGATTGGAAGACAGAATCTGAAGCAGGCTCCAGTTCTGAGCTGCCAGCACAGAGTCCAACACGGGGCTCAAACTCACAGACTGTGAGATCGTGACTTGAGCTGAAGTCAGACGCTTAACCGACTGAGCCACCCAGGCACCCTATATGTTTTAAGTGTAAGGGGAGATGTCAAAGCATTTAGTTATTTGTAGCACCTATTTAACTGTAATTCCATATTCCACATTAGGTGAAAATCTGAGTTTCAGCAAAGTTGCCTTTTTTGTCTCTTTAATTACCCAGGCATTGTGCCCAGAGATAGGGCTGTAATTACCCAGGAAACCAAGGGTCATAGGGAACGACTGATCAGGTCAATACTGAATCCTCTCTGAACCAGGAGGAAGGCTTTCACCAGGCTGACTTGGAAAGTTGTTCTTCTCTTGGAGTCTCTTTCCTGTAAGCAGAGTCTGCCCCCACGTGGTAAAAGTGAGGGGCTGCTCTTACTTCCCCAGATGCCTCCTTCTTGCTCTAGGTCAGCAGGAGGGTATTTGTAGCAACCCATGCCCTTGACCACCCTCCTACCTTTGAGCTGCTTTTTACTGCTTCTCTCCCCTCTGTCCTCCTTCCCCCTTTTATTGTTGTTCTCCTTCCTTCTATCTTTCTTTTTATTCGCATCTACTTCTTCCCTCCTCCTTGCCTTCCAGAACCTTGCACAGTATTATTATTTAGCAGCCCAGCCATGAGGGCTAAAACTGATGCAGACCTTCCGCGGAGAAAATTTGGATTCTTATTTAAGGAATTTAGACAATGTTGTTTCGATAAATAAATAATAATCACCTTAAGGGGTAATACCATGACATCTAGAGAGCTTAGAAGATACTGAATGAGAAATCAGGAAACACAGGTTTCACTGGCCTTGACCCTGTCCCTGAATTATGATGATTATAATATGTTTGTATGAAAACTAAGAAATCTGGACACAGGTACACCTTCATATAGAATCAGGGGGCAGGAAGGCAATGTGGGTTTCTCTGCCCACTTCAAAGAAAAGCAGAAGGGCACCTTACCCATCATGTCCACCAGCAAATCAGCAAGCCACCCAAACACACACAACATAGGTAATTAAAAACAATGCCATTATGCAGATGTGGCTGCAAACTAAAGCTGCTCATTCTCATGATGGCCCTATTCCAACCAGCTTGTCATCCCAAGGACCTGAGCAACCAATCCATCCTGGATATCATTTTCATCAGTCCACCTCCCTACACAGAAATCTTCAAAGGTATATTTCTTCAAATATACCTTCTAAGGTATGACTTCAAAGGTATATTGCCTTCAAAGTCTAAATACCTTGTACATTCAGGATCTCTCTCTCTCTCTCTCTCTCTCTCTCTCTCACACACACACACACACATACACACACACACACACACACACACACACACACACACAAATAATCTCAACCTACTCAAGGTCTCCACTTCCAGCCACTTTTCTCTTCCTGCGTGTCCTCAAATGTCCCTGTGTTTCTTGCCTTCATGCTTTTGCATTTTGCTGTTTCCCAGCCCAGAATGGCCTGACACGAGGCCCACAGCCTTTGTGGAGTTAATGTCAGTCTGGAAGTCCCTTTTTTATTTAACAAAACTGAAACTGCATTAGTGCACAGAGTGAGACATGTTACCCAAGGCCATATAAGCTGAGGGCACTTTCAGACCCATATGAAAGCCTCATGTTGAGATATAATACATATATTTTAATACAGTGTAATTTACAAAGCTATTAATCTTCCAAGGCAGGAGGGGGGATGGGAGTGGGGAGGGTGAAGTGTTCATAAACTAACAATGAAGAATTCAAATAGCTTATGCCATTACCAGAATCCTAAGATGGAATTATGGCCCCATAACTCAACGTTGGCCAGCTCTTTCCATTCTCTAATGGATGTATTTGAGGCTTGGGTTCCTGCTAACTTTCCCTATTTATTCTCTAGCTTCCACTCCCTTCCAGTTACACCAAGAAGCCCCCTAACTACTTCATAATCTGCCTCAGAGGCAGAAAGCATGACAAGTAGTTAAGCTGTATCTTTGTTGAAATGCAGAAGAAGCTCTCCACAACCCTCTCAATCCAAGGACTGGGCACAGGATTGTGGTGGGGAAGTGCCTCTTTCATAGCAGCTGTATAAGTGCCATAGAGCATCTGCCCATTGCCTCTAGATTTGGCTGGCACTGCTCCCTCCCAGGAGCAATAACACACAGTACACAAAATACCTATAGATAAGGGAAGACCTAAATACTACCCAAATATTATAACACATGTCCATTTGCATGAAAATCCTGAAGAGTACTTATCTAAGTGTAATAATCAATCCACTGAATCAGAATCGTCTAGCATAATCATTTGAAAATGCAGGTTCCTAGGCAGCAACCCAGACCTATACACTCAGAATCCCGGAGGTAGAGCCTTGGAATATAAATGTATAAGCAGCAATTGAGGCCATTCTTATCCATACTAACATTTAAGAATCTCCCTTCCAAGTATTTACTCTGTTTTCCTTCCTTGTGCTAAATGCAGTATTCCACGCAGGGCCTACCTTACACAAAACCATGGAATAACTAAAAGTATCAAAATCCATGTGTCGTAAACCTACTTCTGCCCCTGTACCTACCTTCCCAAAGCAGCCCTCTCCCAGCCTCAGCACTGAAGCTTCATCAGTGCACTCACACTGCCCCTAGGTCTCCCTTGAATCTCCCACCTCGACTTATCTTACTCACATCTGCACTATACCAGCATCTAGATCTTTCCCTCCACCTTCCCGTCCAACAAAATGTTATCTCATTTCTGCTTGACTTTTCGAGGATTTTGCCATTCATTAGATGAAAGCTAACCAATTTGGTCTGATCACTAGCCCGTGCTAAAGGTTTAATTAATAGGCACTTCTTGTACTTTGGCAACGCTAACGGACATTTTCTGGGACAGATGAGGAGAGCTTTGGCCTTCTAAATTACATCATTAGTCCTAACCTGTCTACCCTTTGCTGGTAGGTTTCAGAACCTACACAACTTTATCTCTAGAATGAATTAATAATTTCCATTTGCCGCCAAAGAGTAAGGCTTAAAAGCACTTTATAAACTGAAAAGTGGTATATAAACAAAATAATGTATTATGATTCATCTCAAGACCAGCCCTGATTCAGAAATATGTGGCAACTGCTTTCCTGGTTTTCACTCTCCTGGTAGCAAACAAAACGTTCTGATTAATGTTTTGCCAGCCAAGTCTCTGTCAAATACATCCTTTGATGAGCAAAAATGGGGTTCCCAGTGTTGACCCTGTCTGCAGTTCATCTTCTTTGTCCTTCTCCATCCTCATGAATTTTGGCTTAGGCCTTCCACACCAGGCAGATGTGGCCCAGTAAGGATCGATTAGGTAGTCCTACCCTCTCATTTTACAAAAAGGAAACTGCTCCAGACAGGTGACAGGAGGTAGTAGCGGAGGTGAAGCCCGAACCCAGATCTTCTCTCAGCCCACTGTGCCACACTGCCTTGAGGTCGCTTTGTCTGAATGTACCATAAAATGTCTCTAGGATATTTTTTATAGTCCTTAGAGATGAGCCCATCATGGCCAGTCCCATACCCTGATTTTACCCATCTCCTTATCTCCCTGCCTATAACCAGATTGCCCTCTAGACAGTTCGTCCCAGAAGGCTATGTTGTTGTTGTTTTTTTATCTTAAAAATATCCTATAGGAGTGACACAACACATCCAAATGCTGTACGAGCAGAACAAATACCCTACACTTATCTGTGTAGACAAGCGCTGCCTGTGGAATTCGGTAGCATATTGACATGCGGCTGACTACTTACTGCCAAAAGCAGTAGGTACCACAGGAGATGGATGGATGGTTAGACTGTTACATAGTCCGCTCTGTAATAAGCCAGGTTCTCACATGGACTGTGGGAAGAGACGGGAAGGATAGGAAGAGATCTTAAAAGTCATGACTGACCCCTCCAGACAGACGGACAAGAATCCTAACAGGATATCTTGTTACATGGAACTTTTTCAAAACCTGTGTTTCAAAAACACTGAGTTCAATTCTTTGCCCTTTTAGGCTAGAATAGAAACAACTCCCATGGAAGGCTTTGCACGTGAATTGCTGCATATTGGGTTTTTTAGCCCCAGAATTCCCTTGAACTGGGGGGAGTACCAATTGGAACACAACACACATGTTCTTTAGTTTGAGCCAGTGACAGAAATCTAGGGGCTGGACAATGCTGTCAAGTAGATATGATGCACAATAACAGCAGTGGCCGTGTATAACTAGCCTAGTGAATTTGAAAACCAAATCAGAGAGCATTTGGTGGCTTGATTAATTTGCTTTGCCTATCTGCCATCTGTTCTTGTATCCAGGAGCCCAAGATGGGTAGCCCTGCTTGGTTCTGCCGACTTAGTCCAGCTGGAAACCCTCCTTCTACAAGGAATGCAGGGTGAGGTCTACAAAGAATGTACATCCCTGGCCCCTGCTCTGATCTCACCCTGTGGCTGCAAAGCCAGGTTTTGTATACGCAGCTCCTCCCATACGTTTCAAAACTCCTTTTACATCCTCTGCCTCTGTTTAAAAGTTGTGTAAACTCACAGGTTCACCTGTTTTATATCTTCCCATGCTGACGACTATAAAGAAAAGTGAGGTCACCTGGTGACAATTGGGCAATTGTTTCTTCTGAGCTGAGCTGCAGAGTGTCACATTTGAATTTTGCCTTTGTTTTTCTTTTAGCTGAATTACTTCATTCTTTTCATGGCAAAGCTTTTCATCAAATGCCTCATGCACACTTGGCATACAGTGCCCTAGGTAGGCTCAGTTTTGCTTTCTGAACTGGGCAATAAAAGTAGCGCTCATCTTTGCCCTTCTCTTACCGCACCCCCCCCCCCCAGACCTACACTCAATTTGCCTCATTCATTCTTCAACACAAATATAATGAGTGCTTCATACGTGAGGGGCAGTGAGCTAGGTCCTGAGGGCTCAGAAGTGAAAGCACAGTCCTTGGTCCTCACTGAGCTCACAGGCTAGTGGGGGAAGATAAATAAATAAAACTATGCTACAAATATTATGATAGAGATTTACACAGCGTACTCATGGCAAAGATTTATGGCTGGTCACCAAAATCGTTTCCTTTCTTCTTCCATATAATAGAGTTTTAGCTAAGCATATAGCCAGCCACCCTGCCCTGAACTCCCTCCCGGGCAACTGAGCATGGTCCTATCTGTGACTCAGTTCTCCCCATCAGGAATACGAAGTGGAAGAGATATGTGCCACTTCTACAGCTAGGTCTTAAAACATGTGCTCAGGTACTTTCTTACCCATTCTCAACAGCTGGAACACGGATGTGCCTGCAAACTAGCTTCTATGATGTAGAGGAGGACACTGCCCTAAGAGGTGGGAAGAAACAAGGCAGAAGGGACACTAAATGATTGCACAGCGCGAATGGGCCCACCTACCCGTGCTGGGCTGCTCTTGGAATGAGAATAAAGTTCTTTCTTTGTTCCTTCAGCACTGTATTGTAGGGATTCTTTGTTCCAAGCGATCTGCTTTCACTCTACCCAACACAACACAGTGCCCTACACTCACGGGACTGAAGCCCTGTGTAAAAAGGGAGTCAACGATTCCTCGATTCATTGGAGATCACATCTCACAGCAGGTCAACTCACCTCCCTAGCATCTGCCATATGCTCATATCTGCTGCTGCAGGCTGACTCCGGAGGCACTCTTCTAAGAATTTCAGGACCTTTGAGTAATGAGGGGCCAGAACCACTAGCAACATTTTTAATTGCCTAGGAAGCAATTAAAAGGTGTCATGGAAAAGGTGTGTGCAGTGGCATCAGAAAAATCTAGGTTTGAACCCTGAATCTGCTTCTTACTACCTCTGAACCTTGGGCAAGAATCTTAACATCTTTGAACATTTTCTTTTCATCTCTGCATAATAACATCTGTCTGGCAGCATGGTTGAGGGGGTTGTAATAGATATAAATGCCAGGTCCAGGGCCTGGAACACAGTAACCTTCTTTAGGTGATTATTAGTAGCAGTATTTTGCAGGCCTGGTGAGAAAAGAACTAAATGCTCTCTCACTGCAGAGACAATTCTTTCCTGTAGCCACCAAGCCCACACTGGTTCAACTAAAAAGTTTGCCTACATTGAAGAAATGTAGAATTTGATCTCCTCACCTAAAAAGCAGCTGGAAGTGTATTTTGTTCTGAATCTTCCTGTACACATCTTCAAATCTAGAATAACGCACACAAACTCACTTATACCAAGAGGACAAATACACCTATTAAAAGCAGAGAAGAGCTGACTACTGTGTAAATTTATTTTGGTGCCAAATTCTGCATCACTTTTTCTGGATGCCTGTTTCCTGGATTATAAATGTGGCAAAAGCAGGAACAGTGCATTTTTCATGCCATCTTCCTCCAACTTCAAACATTTGACCCCATGGCAGGCATTCTGCATTCCGTAAATATTACATGAATCATAAAAGTTTAGAGCTAGAGGGTCTTTAGAGATAATCCTAGCTTGCCCTTGTTTCAGATTAATTTATTCATCCACTCATTCAGTCAATATATATTTATCAGGAACTATAATGTACTGACAGATTGGGCTATACCAGAGATGAAGAAAGTAACATCACAATTGGTAAAATGACTTGGTCAAAGTTGAGCTATTACAAATTAGGAGTAGTGTGTAGGTGTTGTAGCCTCAGTGGTCTTCTTGCAGAGTCTTGCACACACACCAAGATCTTACCCAAAAAGCCCCTTGGCTCTTTTAGTTTGTCACTGCCCCCACATCTGTGCAAAGCTGTCTGCTCATCCTTTGGGACTCAGATCAAGGAGGCTTTGCTCAATCATCCTAGTTAAAGCCTCTAAAACCTCCTTCTCACAGCTGATAAATCAGCCCCTCCAGGGCACCTGGATGGCTCAGTTGGTTAAGTGTCTGACTCTTGATTTCAGCTCAGGTAACGATCTCATGGTTCATGGGTTCAAGCCCCATGTCGTGATCTGAGCTGACAGTGCAGAGCCTGCTTAGGATTCTCTCCCTCTCCCTCTCTCTCTGCCCCTCCCTCAGTCGCTCCTTCTCACACACACACACAAAGTAAATAAATAAAACATTTTTTAAAAATGAGCCCCTCCATAATCAAACTCTTTGTTAAATATTCTAAAAGTTAAAAACTCAACAAATAAAAATATTTGTTATTTTAAATTGTTTTAATGTTTGTTCATTTTTGAGAGAGAGAGAGGGAAGGAGGGAGAGTGGGAGGGTGGCAGAGAGAGAGTGAGACACAGAATCCAAAGCAGGCTCCAGGCTCTGAGCTGTCAGCACAGAGCCCGATGCAGGGCTTGGAATCACCAACCTGAGTTGAAGTCGGATGCTTAACCACCTGAATCACCCAGGAGCCCCTGAATACAAATATCATTAATGTTTTATTCCCTTAAAATCTTCCCACTCCCCAGAAGAAGACCAAGGATACTGTGGTCCCCTTTCTTCTTAAACTATGCCTAAATCTTCCATCAGTATGAGTATCACCTTGTCAGTTATGAGTCCTCATTTCTTTTTAAAGTTGATTTTGAAATAGTTTCAAACTTTTAGAAGAGTTTCAATAATAGCACAAATAATCTCCATATACTCTTGATTCAGATTCACCAAATGTTAACGCTGTAACGCATTTATCATTCTATATGTGTGCATGTGTGTGTGTACACGCGCACACGCATGTGAGTGTGTGTCCCTTCAACTCGTTTGGGAGAAAGTTACAGACACAAATACTTGACTGTATTTCTATCAAAAAACAAAGACCTGTTGTTACATAACCACAGTACAGTTATTAAAATCTATAAAATTAATACTGATACCTAGCTATTATGCAATATACAGATCTTATTTAATTGCCATCAATTGTCCTAATAATGTCTTTCATAGAAAAAAAATGTACTACTCAAAAATCCAGTCTAGGATCATGAGTCTCCTTGAATCTTCTTTAACACAGAACAATTCCTCAGTATGTCTTTGTCTTTCATCACCTTGACATCTGAAAGAATATAGACTAGTTATTTTGTAGTATGTCTCTCCATATGGGTTTGTGCCATGTTTCTTCAAGACTGGATTCACGGTATATATTTTTGACTAGAATGTCACATATGTTGTGCTTCTCCCATTGCATTTTTTCAGACAGCATGCAATTTCCATTTGTCCAATTCCTGGTGATGCTAACTTCTATTATTTGGTTAAGGTGCCAGCAGTGAGATAGGGGGTAAAATTGGGATACAGTTCCTCCCAAAGAGATGACTGCCACTTCTTCATGTAAAACTCATGAAAAACTCAGACCTACTGTCTTAAATATACCATTTCCACTTGACAAGGCAGACTTATTGGACACTTCCATCTTGTTTTGTTGAGTCCATTTTGACTCATCCCCAAATGGGTACACCCACCCTAGAGTCCCTCCATCAATAAGACTTTCAGTTTCAACAAGAGCTTAGTAGCAGATTATCAGCTGCCTTAAAAAAGGTTGGGGCAGCCAGTTGGTGGCTGTCAGAAATGGTCTACTGTACTGAAAAGTACTGCCTCTCCTAGTCCTCTGGCAATCATTATACCCTTAACTAAAGCTGAGATGTCCTTTTTTCCATCTGGGTTTATATATTGTTCCTGTTGGACCAGCTAGGAGGGGCCAGTACATGTGGTAGCCCCTGAATAGGAAAATTCCCTGACTTTTATGGGCATTTACAGTACAAGCATATAAAACATCATTGCCAATTATGCATTCAATAGTGGAAACCACAATAATAGTAGACTTAAGTGGCCCAGAAGCCCCATGCAGTAGGCCACTTGAGCTTCTCTTCCCCACTTTGAACTGTGCCCAAATCCCCAAAGTTGAATTCAGGCACCAAGGAGTCTGATGCACATCAGAGTCTACACAAGATACCAGATCATGCTATTTCCCAGGTGGGCAGGTGAGAAATAAAGCATGGTAGGAGAATCTGGGCTATGGTAGGATGGCAGGGGCAGCAGAAAGAGAAGTTTATTGCTAGGCTTTTCCTCCCCTTTCAATCCTTTACCCGAGGATCAGAGCCTAAGCACAGCACTACTTCCTCCCTAAGACACTTCCTGTTGCCCAGCAAGCACCAGGACCCCGGATCCCTTTTCTTTCTGCCCCAGAACACAAACCACTATGGTTCCACCATGCTTTCTGAGGACCTTTGGGGCCTTTGGTGACCCCTGTGCCTAGCGTTCCATCTTCTTACAAACCAAGTCAAGCTGTGAAGAGGGCCATGGAGATGAACGCAGTGCCTCTGTGATATTAGGCAAGGTGTTGGGTTCGCTTTTCTTTCTGAATGGCCTCCTGCTTATGGCTTAACCAATGCTTTCAATTCATCCAAACCAATGTTTTTGGTTCACCCAAAGTTCTATTTAAATAGCAAGGTCCTCATTACTAACATCAATCACTTGGTTTGGGGGACTCCTGGCTCAATAGCCATAGACATAACTGCCTTTCAGCTGGGGCCATGGAGCCTGCTCGCTCATTGTTGTGGTAATATCCCTTCCTCTGCCCGTGAAGATGAAAGAATAAGCAATAGTCAGGCACCATTTGGGTAGTTCGTTTAGTCCTACTTTTCATTGTTCGGCCTATAAGCATTAATTCAACTTGTGTTCATTAACAGGACAGTAGGAAACCCCTCTTCCACTCACACCTTCCACACATACCCCTCCTCCCCACTACTTGGGCAAGAATACTCACTACCAGATCACAGAAAATGTTCTCATCTCTCTGAACCTGGTTCATGAAAGCTTCCTCTTCCAGAAGGTCGTGTTTCTGTGAGCATCCCAACCTGGTCTCCAGAACAGTCAAAGTTGCAATTTGACTTTACCCCACTTTTATAAGCTATGAAGTTAGCCTATTACTGTTTCATGGATGCTTGTAGAAAACCCAAGACACTTGTATCACAGACCATAGACCGGCTACTCACAGTACAATAAGCATCGTGAGCATCATGAGCTTCAGTGTGCTTACATTGGTTCCCCTTACCCCCAGGTCCCATGGGGACAACAAGGAGGACCCAGATGGAGACCTGCATATTCAGTGTGCTGCACTGTAGGAAAGAAACACTTATCTTCAAGAATCTACAAATTTTACAGCAAGCAGTAAGCAAGCCTACCTTTTGTCCCGGAGAGAGACATTACCTTAATCTTCAAAATTGCTCAGATGCAACCCTGAGAAACAGCCTGGTTAAAGAGAGATCAGGCCTTACATTCTTGGCATACAAAACAAGATATGTAGAAGCATGAGAGACTTATGGAGGGGTTTTTCCCAATAACAACAAGCCCTCTGGGAAAAAGGGAAAAAGGTAGTAATTTTCAGAGGTCTGCATTGCATCATTTGCCAATTTCCTGATTTAAATACTACCTCATGGCTGACTTCAAGCCACTACTGTGACAGCACTCACATGAAAGTTGGGAAAAGATGTGCACACACACTAGCTGGACCATCCACTGATAATTGTTGTTTGAATCAATTGTTACTATGATTGTTGCCCTTGTCTTTGAAATGCATACCTGAATCTTTTGTTAGATATGCATAGTTGCAGTTTATCTGCATGTAATACAAGAACCTCCCTCATCTGAGGATCCTAAGATAATTTCTGGTGAAGTTTGGAAGGGAAATCTTGAGTTATACTCATGGATAAAAGAGAACCCATAAAACTGAAATGTTGAGAACCGGGGTATGATAGTCCCAGCCTCTGACTGGTAGTCAATCCTCCACATTTCTTTCTGAATCTTTAGTAAACCATTAAACCCATGTTTATAAATTTCTGAGTCTGTGGTCATTTTCTCTGACATTACCTGACTTTAATTTTCTTAACAGTATTTATTACTCCTTAAATTTCCTGGATCTCTCTCTCTCTTTTTTTTTTACTTCATTAATTGTCTTACTGCCTTTAAAATGCAAAAAGAAAAATTTCATCTATCTTATTTACCCTTTTAGCCCCAGCACCTATAACACTGCCTAGCATGTGAAAGATAGTCAATAAATATAGAACATACAAATGAATTCTGGGTCCTGTTTTATTACCTATCCCATCTCATTATGTTGCCTCTGTATTCAGTCATTTTTTGGATGTGGACATAGCAGATACCAATCAAGATGGCAAACAAAAGCTGCAAATTTTTCCTCTTGTAATTAAATCTTGATTAGGTTTCAGGTCCTATGATATCCCAATGCCACCACTCATATACTCCGTATAACCCAACAAATCATTAAGCCTTTCCATGCTGCAGCTTCTCCAAGGATCTCAGGATCCTTTAAGCATCTAAGGATGCTTAAGGATCTCAGAAAGAATGGCTTCAGTTTTCATTGTCATCTGTAGACCATTCAGTACTGGGCATGTATCAATGACAGTTTTTGTCTCATTCCAATACCCTCCTTGCCTCCAGAGGGTGACAGGAGAGTAGGAATGAAAAGCTATAGTCTCACATTTCTCTCACCTACCATAGTGATTCAGAAAATCTGAAGATTCTTTGAAGGCAATTTCCCAGCTTCTCTTTAACCAGGAGATAAACCGTTACTCTGACAAGTTTCCCAAACTCACGACTCCTCTGTTTTCTCATCTGTAAGATGGGGCTAATAACACCTACATCACAGTGTGGTAACAATTAAATGAGATAACCTAAGTCAGTGGTTCCCACGTGAGGGCCTTCAACCGGCAGTGTTGGCATCACCTGCCAGCTGGTTAGAAAGACAAAATCTTGGGACCTGCCCCAGACCTACAGAAGGAGAAACTCTGAGGTTGCCCCCTTCCATCTGTGTCTTAATAAGCTTTCCAGGGGATTCAGATGTACACTAGAGTTTGCGAACCACTGACAGATGAACTCAATTGACACTTGTTTAGCCCTAATGTCTGCTTTTCACTTACTCATTCAGATTCACTAGCCACCCAAACCAATCCCAGCTAAACTGCAAAATTATTTCTCCTCACCACATTTGGCCGACGAGAACAATGGGTGGGAGACCTTGGAGCAGATCCTGCTCTAAACCCAAATGTAAATGCTTATTCTGGCTGTTGTTCCTCTTCTCCCCAGTTATCATAATTTGGCCAAATGTTATCTAGGTGTTTATATTTTTGTCTCTCCTGGATCTTTTATATTTGTTGAGGAGTTGTTTCAGTAGACCATTTTATGCATACATGAGTGGCCCAATGGTTGCCTGCACAGGCAGATGCTAAGAAGGCCATAACACTGGGGTGAAAGAGAGAAGAGCATGTGCTTCAGAATCAATCAGTGCTGGGCTCACACCATCCAGGGAGCACTGGACAAGTTAGCCATGGTGGAGCCTGAGTTACTCAAATGAAAAATGGGCTTAACAACAAGAAAAACCTCTATTTATTGAGGGTCTCCTATGTGCCAGGCACTAAGCTAGGCATCTTACATTTGTTATATTATCTCATTTAAACCAAAACCATGAGTTATCTTTTTTTCCTCTCTTTAAATGTATCTTGTTTAAATACTTCCAACATTTTCAACATGATTTTGCAACATTCAGGGCCCATCAATTTCTTTTCCAATATAATCAAAAGATAATAAAGACACTTTGGGGAAACAGGACTTAATAACTAGTTTTTGGGCAAACACTGTTAGAATTCCTCGATTCCATTAAGTGAGTGATATCAGTCGAAAAATGAGGCTAATTTTGCTGCAGGTTTAAAGAAAGTGGAAATAAACTCTAAATGGTAGTTTATCTGTGCTTTGCAGTAAAGGTTCTTAGTTCATACTTAATCGAAAAGGCAAGTTACAGTTGAATTTTGAAAATCCTGAAAGAGTTTTTAAAAGTAATTTAATGTAGCATTTTATGGTTGCTTTTGTAGTTTAGAATTTGCGATGGATATCGAGGGATGTATATGCCTTCTGATCCCTTAGATTTAATCAGACTTCTCGCTTGCTTGCATAATGGTTTATGGTACCTTTGATGATTTGCAGCCAACCTAGCTCTTTTAATAATTTACTGTAGAAGCATTTAATTTTTAATGGACAAGAATGGGTTAGAGGTAGCTTTTGCATTGGTAAGTGCTCTCCTGAAGACTGGAAAAAAGGAACAGTGTATTTAAATTCCAAACGTTATTGAAAAATACACGTCTTTTATTACCAAAATCAAATGCATAATTGAAGAACATACCAAACCCAAAATTATTGTTCATGCTTTATTTAACCAGAAGATAGCATTGCTTTCACGATGCTATCATGAGGACATTTTTTCAAATGGCCCCCACTTTTTTTTAACCTTCCTTGCTGCTCTTAATATTTTGTCCCACTAGATAAAGTGTATCTGCTACAGGGTGAGAATATACATCATTTTATTACATCTTGCTCATCAAGAAAAGCCTAACAAAAGAACGGTTTGTAATGTCTGGTACATAAAAGAAATACCATCTTATATTCATTTTCCTTAAAAGTTTTTCTAAGATCTCAATATAATGAGCATACCTAGGAATGATTTCACATCTAGTCTTAAAAATATCAGAGTTTCCATGTGGAAAGAAAAATGGGAAGATGCCAGGATAAATATTTTTTAAGACTTGATGGAGGACAAAACATATCTTGCCTTCAGAGGCACATAAAACAAAAAATGTTGCAATTGCTGAATAACCCCTTTTTCAGCTCTGCCATATGTAAAAATAAGAATGCCTTCACAGAACTACTTTCTGGGGAATCAACTAACAGCACACAGTCCTGGAAACTTATTCTCTCCTCTCCTAACATTCCACAGTTGACTGTCCCCAAGCTTACCCTGAAATGGCCTACCGGGAGAACTCTGATGGTCAAGGGTCCAAGTCTGAGCTCTGTTTCTAAAGCACCTTTGGAACTCAAACATCAGAGCAGTTATGAAAATGGGAAACCATTCTCTTTGCTTTGGCCTTCAAACAATCTTGAGATTAACACCTGCTACAGAGATTGGTTCCCAAGAACCTTTGGTTCTTAGCCAAGAAGTTTGTGCTCTGGCAAAAATTGCCCGATCTAACAATGAAAGTTTGAGGATCCAGCCACCATTTCCATGCTTGGTTTCCTGGGATAAACCTGCAGGTGCAAGACTTACCTGGTTAACAAGGACTCTATCTACTGCCCACCATCTTTTGGCTTCCTAGCAGGGGTTATATATAAAACAGCTTATATAACATGTTTCTAATATTAGCCAGATTCTCATCTTGACCCCAGCTAATGAACAGAAACTTCTAGATTTAATCAATTGTCCCCCTTATTTGAGGAAGCAGGAATTACTCCTGAGCAGACAAGTTCCGGGGCATCTGACTTGGGTGACCTTATTAATCACATACATGCATATCTTTTTCTTCTCTCCAGCTCTCTCTGTTTATCTCATATCATCAACATTGACTTTTATTTGTTTGTTTTAAATATTTATTTTTGAGAGAGAAACAGAGCATAAGTGGGGGAGGGGCATAGGGCAAGGAAGACACAGAATCTGAAGCAGGCTCCAAGCTCCTCACTGTCAGCACAGAGCCCGATGCGGGTCTCAAACTCAAGAACCAGATCATGACCTGAGTTGAACTCAGACGCTTAACCTACTGAGCCACCCAGGCACCCCTCAATGTTGACTTTTAGAGGTAAAGAGTCCCTAGTGATCATCTGGCAATCCACGAACTTTTCTGTGAAGAAACTAACTTAGGTATTTGTCCAAGAACTAACTTAGGTATTTGCCCAAGGTTACACAGAAGCCAGAAACTAGAATTTTCTAAATTGAGTGTTTTCAAACTAGAGTGCTTTTTGCTTTTTGAAATCTGCTTTCTAAATTAAGTGCTTTTCCCATTACATCATAGTCTCACTCTCCCCTTCCTCTCCTCCCTCCCTCCCATCCCCTATCCCCTAACTACTGCCATCACTTTTGATTTTGTTTTAGGTCTTTCCAGGGTGCCAGGGGTACCCATGAGTGTCACTTATCTGCTGCGATAGGCTTTATTCCAAAAAAAAAAAAAAAAAATTAAGGGAAGGGGAGGGGAGACCGATAGTGGGTGCTCCTGATCCCAGTCTAACAACCTGTTTTCCTCCTCTTCCAATCAAGTGTTCTGCCTCTTTTTTACATTCTGACAACATCATAGAATGAGCCGACTTAACCTTAGCTAATTTTCCAGGCTATTTTCCATGACAGAAACATAATTAAGTTTCTTGGGCATATTAATTCCTCTTAATGTCCTTACCAGGCTGAGGCTATGTGAACCATCTTCAAAAGAGATTAAGGAGGGGCGTCTGGGTAGTTCAGTCAGTTAAGTGTCTGACTTCAGCTTAGGTCATGATCTCACAGTTCATGAGTTCAAGCCCCATGTTGGGCTCTGTGCTGACAGCTCAGAGCCTGAGGCCTGCTTCAGATTCTGTGTCTCCCTCTCTCTGCACCTTCCCCTCTGGCACCCTATCTCTTTCTGTCTCTGGAAACTGAATAAACATTAAAAAAAAATTTTTTTTTAAAGAGATCTAGGAAATGTAGAAAAGAATGTTATAAATGTAGCCTTTTAACCTCTATCCTGCCTGGGTCCTCACCTCCCCCCCAAATTTATGCCAACCAAATACATGAAGTGATACATACACTAAAGTGTTAACATTCGTCACTCCACAGGTGTAGACCTGGAGTGGGGTAGAACCAGAGAGAGAGGTTATTATCTTCCTTCGAGTAACATCTTTTAAAATATGAGAAAAAAAAATGAAGGAAGGGAAAACGGGAGGAAAACATGCCTAAGCCACAGTAAAATTTGTAAGCCTGAAACCTAGAGTAACTCAGGAAAAAAATGTTTTAAATATATATTACAAATAAAAAGTTTATAGGCATAATATAGTCAAATCTATAATTCTTTAAATCTATAAGGCTAGGTTTTTAATGAAAGGTGAAAAGGTCTACAAATTCCATTTTTTTTTTTTAGCAGTTAAAAATAGGGAAATTCTGAGTTATGGACTGATTGTGGGTAGAGAAGAAAAATGTCTCTGTTATGGCTGGGTGCTAGAATTTTATACATATACCGCCCATGTCTATATAAGGGGGAAAACAGATGGAATAACAGTCAATCTTGTATTTTTGTCAGACTAAATGATTAACCATTTCACATCTGAGTCAGTCTCAATCCAATCAACTGTATGGAAATTAGTCACTATAATGGGAAAAGTACTTAACTCAAAAGGGTTCATTCATTAATCACATACCAACACACCAGAAAGATAATTTTTCTGCCTAAGTTCCCAGACTCTACTTGTTCATTCATTCCTTCAGCAGATATTTGTTGAATTCATACAATGAGCCAGGTACTCTATAGGGCACTGAGAATAAAAACATACTCCTTTAAATAAAGGATATTGTAGACTGGAAGAGAGAAAATAAAAAATAAATAGATTAGCTCATGATCTATAAACATTAACACAGATTTTCCACACTGCCCCCCCTCAAAAAAAATCCTGTGGGGTTAGGGGGCAAAAGGGAATGAACAATTATATACCTATTCTAGGGCAAGTGGAAAAACCTTCACAGAGGAAGAGATACCTGAGCCAGGACTTAGGGAGAAGTTGGAGTTCATTGCAAATTTTCCAATGAAAATCAAAGCCTGAAACTAGAAGAGGCCAAGTTTATGAATACCTCCATTAGGCCAGCATTTCTCAATGTGTTTATAGACCTTATTTGAGAGGGGAAAAAAAAAAAAAAAAAGGATTCCATGGTCAAAAGAAAGTTTAAGAAATTGTGGATTCTGCAACATGTAAGTTTTCTTTACCGCAGGACTTCTCAGAACCTTTACACCCTCAAAATTTATGCCAACAAGATACATGAAATGATACACCCAAGTGTGAACACTGGTTACTCTATGGGTATGGAACTGGGGTGTAGTGGAGTCAGTGAGTATTACAGTAATCCAGAAAGGAGGGACATAATGCTCAATGATTCCCAGGCTGAAGGAAAGACCCCTTTTCTTTTTTTAATTAAAAAATTTTTTTTAATGTTTATTTATTTTTTGAGAGAGAGAGAGACAGAATTTGAGTGGGGGAGGGGAAAAGAGAGAGGGAGACACAGAGTCTGAAGCAGGCTCCAGGCTCTGAGCTGTCAGCACAGAGCCTGATGCAGGGCTCGAACCCACAAACCGAGAGATCATGACCTGAGCCATAGTCGGATGCTTACCTGACTGAGCCACTCAGGCACCCAGGAAAGCCCCCTTTTCTTGATAGAATTTGAGGGTCTACTTGTCTGTGTATACACTTTATATTCACAATCTGTACTAGTGGATTTATTTTCATGTGTGTTTTAGACTAAGATAAGAAAAAGTGATTGTATGCTGCACAAGTGAATGTTCAAATCCCTATTGGGTAAAGCAGCAGACAAATCTTAACGTTTATTATGACTGTTATCAACACTACAATCATTCTCATTGCTGAAGGCTGCCATTGTCTTATAGAATTCTAGAGAGGCTATGCCACCATTTTGTTTGGTGTCAGTGTCAGAAGACCCGAAAACCCAGAGGAAAATGACTGAATAATACATATGCATATGATTGGTAATTATGTCTGAAATAACTAGACCAAATAGCAACCCGGAAATCACTTTTCTTCTTTGTATAATGATCAACAAATAGATTAATAATCAGATCTTCCCTTTATACTCACTGCAGGTATGTGTTGAATTACGCTTTTTCTATTTGTGAAAAAAAAAGTATAACTATGTATATTTTAAGAAGTAGTAAATATTAATACAAGGGAGGAGAAATGCAGATAGTCTAGACAACATAGTAAAAGATGAATGGACTCACTGGGTCACTGTTTCTGTGAACAGAACTTCAGACACTACAGATAAAGAAAGACTCCAGGCCTGTTATATGACACTAGTTAAAGCATGTACCACCTGTATAATAGGCTGGGAAAGGGCTGATCCAATTGATGAAGGGAACTTTAGATCTATGACTTACATTATCATGATGAATCCTATATTAATATTAAAGTTCTATCCATCACACTGGAAATTTCCCTAGAGAGTTTTTAACAGTTCCCTGGTGGCTGCCTTAATATGTAAATCACTGCCATCCTGGGAGACCAGTGCAGAAACTCTGCTAAAACTTCTTCTACATTACTTTTTTTTTTCATTTTATTTCTGTGCAAACTGCGTCCTTTTGGGTTTTATTAAAAAGAAAGTCCCTCTCTCTTCAGATTACCTGAATCTGTATCACTCTTGCAAGTGCTCTCATTCAACTGTTCTGTATTATTTCCTATTTCCCTTTTGTTTGCTGATAGTAAAATCAGCAGCAGCAAGGCGTCTGCTCTGTAGGCTTAGGAAACTTGGCTCGATTTGCTAGCACAAGCAATAAATGTTGGCCAGCTTAGATTTTGTAGCCTGTAAAATGTTGGATACTCTAGCTCGGATTCTTTGGTCGGTGGCCACAGTCTGCAAATGTCACTTTGCATCAAAATCACTTCAGCAACTGTTGTTCACAGGCCTGACCAAAGGGAGAGAGGGTGATGCAATCAGATCACGTGGGAGAGGAGTTAGAGTCTCGTGGTACTAATTTGCCCTGTGTTAAGAACAGTGCTGCCACAGGTTCTCAGGTGTGACAAAAATCTGGGGGTCTCCTTGACCCTAATTACAATAAGTTCCAAATTCAACTACTTTTGAGATTTGGGATGGGGAGTGAGGGGGGAAAAAAAAGATAGATGCAGAATTATTCACTTGCCCCGATTCTCTCTTCTGTGCCAGAAAAAACCTTGAATATAGAAGTTCATCTTCTACCAGCCTTCCAGTTATGCTCTCCTCTCTCCCAGACCACCTCACTCTTCCTCTTTCTTCTACCCCACAATTAACTCTAGAGGGTAGGGAGAATAAAAGCAGAGAGGTAGCTGTGATCAGTAACCAATATTTTGGAGGAATTTTTGGAGCTGATGACTCAGCCAGCCCTGCTGAGCATTTGCTCAACTTTTTTCCCAAATGAGTCATTCAGAAACTTCGGGCAACTGAACGGAGAGCACATGGACACTGACTAGCTGCCCTTCACCCCACACCTTTCATTTGTTCCAGAATGTGGCCAACCCAGACCATCCTCCCTGGCTCCAACTTTTTTCAGAATCCACCCCTCAAAAGGCTTCCAGGAGGGGGGGGGGCGACAGAGGAGGATCCTGAACTTCCTTTACTAGTGTGTAGTTAGAGGAGAGGGGTGTAGAACCAAATGGTCCAGCCTCTTAGAAGGAGAGCACCTACTGCAAGCAATAGAAAGGAGAAATTACCTGGCAGATTTTTCATTCGAAAAACTTTATAAATTTTTTAATCTTCCTCTTTCAAAATGAGCCATAAATGGGTCAAATGATACAGAATAGTGAAATGGATGTGGTATGAATTCTTTATAATTATGGAAATGGCAGCTTCCTTATTGGTTACATGAGTCACGTAACATGTAATTCCCTGTCTTGAGTTATTAATAATGGATACACGGTTATCAAATTGTTCTAATGAACACTTCTAAAATACTTTCTGCCACTGAAAGAAAATATTTTATTGTAGACAGATATACTTGGAGGACTGAACTAGGATGTCCCATTATTACTACTTCCAATTTAATGTAAATATTGTCAAAAAATTGACATAGAACAATGAAGCTTATTATCAAAAGAATATATGCTTCTAGTTGGAATAAGAGTCTTATTTTTACTATCTCCAAAATAACCCTTACCAATCTATTATTTAAGGAAAGTTCATTATTTAAGGAAAGGGAATTTTAGAGGGTTTCCAAAGATTACCCAAGTGTCAGACAGAGAATGGCAAATCTGCCAACCTAATAGAAAAATAAACTTCTTTGCTCAAAAAGCAATGAACCACTCTACTCTGGGTCATAGAATTCACTCAACCTTAGTAAACTCAGTGGGAAGAAATGAAGCAAGCCAGTATCACCACAGAAAAATAAAGGGTGTGAAACATTTAGCAAAGAGGCCCAAGTTAAAAAGAATTTAGGACCATTTAGGGACCAAACCACCTGGTCTTGAAATTCTCAGGACAGTGCTTCATATCTTGTGCTGAGCATAATGGTGGAAACAGGAGCGCCTCCAAATGCCAAAGAGAAACACCTGAGCCAGGGCTCTCACCTGCCAGGGGAGAAAGGGAGTCTTACAGGCTCTCGAAGTTGGCACTGCTTTTGATGGATATATGGAGAAATAGCTGGGAATTGTGCCCTCAGCTGCCCCTGGGGAAGAAGATCTAGAATTTGTTTTGTTTTGTTTTGTTTTTACCATCAAAGCCCCACATGAGCCACAAAAATATCTCACAAGAACACCTGCTGGCGAAAACAAAGGCCCAGATGGCACAGATGAAGGCACTGTCTACTGGTATCACTGAGCCAGGATAGAGACCTCATCAACATCTTTAAAGAAAAACAGAGAAATGCCCACCAATAGAATGGTCAAGTTGTCCTCCGACTGTAACTCAGCACCTAAGTTTTTCACCAGCTTGGGAAGCAGTTTTCCCCTGCATGGGGAACTGGTTTCAGGAAGAGAAGAGTCCAAATTCCCCCTCACACTGTATCTACCCAGCCACATTAGACACTTTTGTATTGCCTTCCCAGTAGCAACACCCACCCCCAACTCTTACACAGGTGTGCAATAGGATCTTCAATACTGGTGCAACGTGACCCATCCCTGGCCATAAATGATTGGTTCGGGATGGGGCACCTTACCTAGACTGGGCCAATCAGAATCCTTCCCTGGTAATTTTGAATCTGGAACTGAGATAAAGCAGCTTCTCATGAGGAGGCTGAAATTGAGGATGTGTAAACTCAGAAGGCATTAACAAATGGGCGGAGAGGTGGAAAAATCAAGACAGCAGTAGGAGGGAATAATGAAACTGATGCACTGAGAGAAGAAATGAAAATCCAGGAGGAAGCCCCAAAGGTGATTTGAGTCCTAGGCTCCAGATGTTCTATAGGCCCCAATCCCATTCATAAGACATCCCCATATCCTCATAATAAATTCTCCACTTTGCTTAAACACATTAGAAATTTCAGTTATGTGCAACCAAGGAGCTCTGAGTAATATATCAGGTAAAGGAGAGCCTAGTTTTGCAGCTGTACCTATATGAAAAGCTTCAACTACAAAACATTTACAAGAATAGGAAACTGCTCAATAGGCAGGGAAATCCAAAGCAAGTCAACAGTGATTTCTCTCCGTTTGCATCCCTCACCATGCCCAGGATTCAAGGATTCCTTCTTCCTAGTTATTTTTATCCAAGTTGGATCAGGTTAAGATATTCATTAAGGGAAGTTTTGAAGTGGTAAATTTAAAGTAACAAATCAACCCAAAGAATATAGAAGCATAGGAAGGACAGATCTAGAGATTAGGGAATGGGGTAAGGACAGAGATGGTATTCACTGAAAGATCCACATCAGTCTCCTAGCTGGATGCTTCTAGAGTATGGATCATCGATTACCCCTTACCAATGAATCAGACAGGGCTCCAACAGGGCCCATCAGCCAAATCCCACCATCATGAAACTGCTCTGGTCATTCAAGCCTGTGTCTATGATAAACCATTGTCCCTAGATATGATATGCCTGCTTGCACATCTAAATATGTTCTAAAACCTTTACCAGCTTTGTCTATTTTCTTTATTATTGTTTCTCAAGGGGAAAATACCTGATTTCTTCAACTCATCTGGTATAAAACCCAGTATAAAATTAAATCCATTAGGTATTTAATAGGATTACATTAACATTTATTTAGCTCATTGAATCTCAGTAAGTACAGAATTTTCTGTCTAGATCTCACCTTTTAGAATCAGGAGGTTGTCAGAAAAATCTTCTCTTAATTAAATTGATACCCCAAGTCACTACAGGTTTAAAAGTATGCTTTTAAGTGCTTCCCCCAAAGACAACTATTTGACTGAGGGTTTTTTCTGTTTGCTTGCTTGGAATTGGTTGAGTTTTATTTATCATGGAATCAGCTGAGTTTAACCAGCAGAACGCCACCCTGTAATTCCTGGCTATGTTGTGGACACATCCTTTTGAGGGTCCAATAAAACCAGTGTCGAAGGAAAGTGCAAACCACTCCTCAGTAATGAAATCCAGCCCCTGTGATCTAAGGGATACAGGTGCCCATTAGTATGAGGTACCCACATGAGCTCAGATCTAGAACAGAAAGGCAGGCAGAATGGCCAAAGCCAAACAACTGGTAACAGAAAAGAATAAAGTCAAAGTGCCAGTGTGTTAATGCAAGGGTGGTCAGAGCCAGGCCAGCTTCTGCTCACAATGGCAACTACATGGCTTCGGTGGGCCTTTGAGAAACTCCTAGCAATAGTACTCAGGAGCACAGAAAACACATGATCCCTAATCAAAGAGAAACAGGCAACAACCCATTCACATGTACATTTCAAGTAGCCCCCTTATCATCTCTTAATCAGAGATGAAAGAGCATCTAGAAAGACCCACATTTAGCGATGACACTCATTTTTTATTAGTTACTCATCTGTCCTTATTCCTGTTTTGAGATGAGAAAACAGTTGTGCTTATAAACATCCTCCAAAACTCCTATCAATGTAGGTTTAAGTAACAAAATTTCCTCCCCAGTGAAGGTGTGTTCAGGCTAATGGAAAAATCAGGCTGGTGGATTAGGCTAGGTCCTTCTGAAACTATTAAAAGTCGTGACTTTTCTCTTCATTAAAGCAAATTATTATTAGAAGAACACATTCCACATTTTAGAGCAGAATCCTTCATAGATAAAACAAAAACAAGATACTGAAAAGGCACACACTTTGTGAAAAACTAAATTATTTTGCTCAGTTTGGAATAACAAGATGGTTGCTTGCTTATTTTAAAAATATCAAAGGCAAAACTGGCCCAAAAAAGAGAAAAAAAAAATCCCAGGAAAGGTCTTGGTTTCCATTACCTATATTTGTATAAAAGCTATGTGTTGTTTTAACTAAACATCTGGTCTTTGTCCCTCATGTAGAGCATTCTGAGTTTTCTTGACACTTTGGCAAGAGGTACCATAACCCCCTGCCAGGCCAGTAAAAATCACACATTTTTCCTGCAAGGAAAAAAATGTCAATAAAAATGAAACATTAAAAAGCGTAAAAGCTTGAATTGAAAAGCTGTGTTGTAGACAGGCCGCTTCCTAATCAGCCTTGCACAACTGCTTTAAAAATTCTTTAAAACATTACCACTCCATATCACTTGAAAGATTTAATACTGAAAAGTTTGTTCAGTACATTGTTCTAAAATATATCCTTTAGACATAGGGAACTTGCCATTTAATCAACCTTCTAGAATAAATCATTTGAATTAATTTTTATAATTACTTAATGTGTATTCTTGTACAAACTGATTCTTTAAGTTACTCCAACTAGAATTGAATTTCAACTGCTTTTACTACATGGAGGGATAATCTTTGTCTCATGTTCACATCAGCACCTTGCAAGGCCCTGGCATTGTAATCTGTCATAATAAAAAGCATAGAAGTAAATACAATCCTGCCATCAAAATATGACATGCTCATTATAATAAGCCACTCATAAATCTTGAAACAAAGGCACCACCACACATTTTTAAAACAGTAATTTTATACAATTTGCATAGGACAATTTTATTTGGAACCAAGGCAGACATTTCTTTCTCTTTGTACACAATAGACTGAGATGTATTATACAGTAATACCATCACCCACCTCTAAAGGGGGCCTGAAATTCGTTAACAAATGGCTACAAAATACTTTGCAAACATGCAATGAAAATAATACGATAATGCCATAAATTCTTGTGCATAGCACAACAATTGGACTCTGCTTATATGGAAAGAAAGAAAGAAACTGTAAGAAGGTAAATAAATGCCCTGAAAATAAACTGCTTGGGTGAGGATGAGGAACAGGGTTGTATAAGAAAATTCTTCCGTATATTAATATTCAATACCTCTTTGGCAGACATCACCATGGCCTTAGGGGGCATGGATCAATGTGTGGAGGAAGGTAGCTCTTCTGTATAAAAATTGCAATAAAAACTTGCAGCCCATGGCACAAAAACAACCACGTATTTTAAATATTTTCCTAGAGGGGCAGATAAACCGGGACATTACAAAGTCCTAAACCCAACTCACATCACCTCAGTTCCTGACTGGCAGAAATGATTTGTCCCCTACTCTAACTGCCTGGCAAAGGTCAGGGACATCTATTGGGCATGGAAAAGTAGAGCCCTTTTCTGCCCTCAGTCAGTGGAGCCTATGAAGTCCGCCTAATGCAAGACCCTGAAGCATGGTCAGGAAGCCCCTCTTAGGGCTGAGTAGTCCCTTTTCACACCCTTCCTGCTGTTTGGACACAGTAACACAGCAAGACCCATCAGAATATATTGAACTTATCAAACTGCATATTGCACTGTAACAGGATAAAACATACTTGCATTCAACCTACCTATACTTGACTGTCCATGTATGGGTCTCAGTCTGGGAAAGCTTTAGATGTGAACCCTCACCGGGAGAATGTTAAGATGGTAAGATTTCAGTATAAGCCAACAAACTTAAGCTCTAAAAATGTATAAGTCACAGTAAAGAGGAAACTCTGGTCAACAGCCAAAACTGGGAAAAACAATTAACAAGCACCTTCAGTTTTAACTCCTATTCCTAACACCAACGAAAAATACATTCATTCATTTAGAAATAAAATGTTCTGAGCATCTGTGATATAGACAATGGAAATAGCACCGTGATGTGCAAAAACAAGGCTCTGCCCTCATGTACGTTTCCAGAACAATATAGGAGGAGGGAGGCCAAGGTACAGTACAGGACAAGTCAGAATGAAAAGGCCACAACTGGCGAAGAACAAAGAGCCATTTATTGGAGCTGGAAGTCAGGAGAGGCTTCTCACAACATGTAATGTCTCAGCTGAGACCCAAACAACGAGGAGGTGTAAGAAGGAGACAGGGGAATAGACGAATATTTCATGCACAGGAAAATCATAAGCAAGAGGCCTGGAGGCAAGAAAAATCGCATCCATTTGGAAAACAGAAGTTTATCATAGAGGCTCCTGGGTGGCTGAGTAGGTTAAGCATCCGACTCTTGATCTGGGCTCAAGTCATGATCTCACAGTTTGTGAGTTCAAGCCCCACATTGGGCTCTGCACTGACAGCATGGAGCCTGCTTGGAATTCTCTCTCCGTCTCTCTCTCTCTTTGCCCCTATCCCACTTGTGCTTTCTCTCTCAAAAAAAAAAAAAAAAAAAAAAAAAGAAAGAAAAAAGAAAAAGAATAAACTTAAAAAAAAGGAAAGAAGTTTATCATAAAGCACAGAGGTGGTGAGAGAGATGATGTAGGAGAGGTAAGAGGGCTACTAGCAATGAAAAGTGGGCTATCTAAGTGATTCCAAGAAAAATGGCAAACCACTGAAAGGTTTTAAAAAAGAAATCATAAATATGTTCTATTTTGTAAAAATATGTCTGATTACTCTGTGGAGGAAGAACTGGACAGGACCAAGAAAAAGGTTAGTTTCAGATAGTGGGGTATAGTTATTTGTGGGACAGTTGTTGGGGAGATATTATAGGAAATTAGGTATCCTGAAAAAATGCTTCCAATTAAGAGATGTTTGATGGAATTGATAAGGTGGGGATTATTTTCATTGATTAGGTTCAAGGAATCGAATCGGGATAAGAGAAAATGGTGAACTGAGTAATGGCAATGGGGATGGAGAGAGGTGAACAGATTAATTAGAAGCTAGAAAAGACCAGGCTTGACTGGGTGGAGTGGCAGAGTGAGAACGTGTTCGGAATGCTTGGGTTCAAATCCCAGCCCTGCCATGTACAGAGAAAATTATTTCACCCTTCTGCACCTTAGTCCTCCTTTCTGAAAAGTACAAATAATGATAATAGTAAATACTTATGAGATTATTGTGGAAGACAAAGAAGTTAATTCACAAAGTACTTAGGACAGTTCTTGGCATGTGGTAAGTGCTCAAGAAAATACTATCTATTATTACTGAGTATAAAGCTCAAAACTAGAAACAGTTGTTCATTAACTATAGAATGGGATGAGGGAGGAACGGGGAGGAAATAGTCATGGTTCTCACAAAGGATTTAGGAGTGGTCCTATGGGTGGATGACTGAGCCAGTTATCTATTTATTGCCTTTCAGCTCCAAATCCACTCCACATTTCACGCTCTGAGATAATAGAGATGGACCCAGTAAGCATTTATCTTTTGGGGCTATAATAATTTTAGGCTTTGTTAGTAAAAGGCATTAGAAGGGTACTATGGGAGGAAGGGATTTCCCTTTCTGGCTCAAATGGGTTTCCATTTGCTTCTTTTTGTTCCTACACATGGCTGCCCGTGGTGCATGTTCAGGACATCTGGTAACACTCATCCCCGTGGAGTTGATTCCTAGTGAGTCTCAGAGATATCCCAGAAGTTGCCTTCCCAGCCTTGGCCCATCTGCACCCTGGAAGAGTATCTCCCACTTGTGAGTGTAGACAGGCTCTGGCCTGGGGTGACCCAGCAAACTTCTCTGCCATCCTTACTTTCTCCAATATGGTCTGAATCCCAATCAGCTTGCCCTTTCCTTGGATACTCTCCCTTGGCTCTAGTGTATTCTTTACCCCTTTATAGTTAATCCCCTTTATAATTAATAATGCTTTATATTAATCAAACTATTGTTCAAATTACTATGTATTTTCTATCTCCTGATTGGACCCTGACAGAAAGAATACTGTTCATTGAAATGGGAAACATAGGAGGAGAGACCGGTATGAAAAAGATAAATTCCACTTTGGACATACAGCACTTAAGATGCCTGTGGGGCATCCCAACAGCACTGTGTGGTCGGAAGCCAAGGATGTGGGGGGTCTAAAGCTCAGAAGTGTTCAAGCTGGAGACAGAGGCTTAGAAGTGAGTTGATTTCAGGTTCCTAAAATCTTAGTGAAGCATGTATGTAAATGCCACGTGTCCGGGAGATAGATTTTTTTCATTTTTTTATGCTCATGTCTCAGCAAGAATCCCTAAATATACTATGTATGTGGCAGCACATTTCATCAAAAGATTTATGATGATTTCATACTGTGTATGTTAGGTCATGTTGTTTTATAGCAACATTTTCGAAGCTAACTGAAAATACGGCTGAAAAAGTGCCAAGCCCTATATTAATAAGATAATTCTCATTATACTCCAAACTTGGAAGTTTGAACCTGGTGGAGACAGGGGAGTAATTAGTCATATCGGCTACTCTAGATGCTGACTGCAATCAGAAAAACTCTAATAGATGTGTCAAAACCTCAAGTAGCAGTACTGAAAATGGATGCACTGCTAACATTTCAAACAACCAGATAACAGAACCTACTTTGAAAGAGACCCAGGTGGACCGTTTCCACTTTTTCCAGGGTGTGAACTCGGCCAACATAACTTGCTCCTTGCGTCACCCATTTCTCAAAAGTTTGGATCTACTGACCACAAAAAAAGGAAGTTCCATCAGCAGTTTGCAAAGGAACAATTTGAAAGAGAAATGCATTAAATCCTCAGGGAAATTAAACCCAAATAATCCAATAACAGTGTTACAAAATTAACCCTAGACTATGAATTGAATTAATTGCCTCCTACTGTGGGGCTTCTTGGCTAGCACAGACTAAAACAAATGAGGCCAATGATGTCAACTGCCTTTAAGAGAAGCTGCAGGCAAGTGTGACCTTGGGGTACTCAAGAGTTTAACCATTGTCTTCCTAATTTATTCTGGAGATCTATAATATAGAGAAAGGTCTTCACTTCTGCCCATCGCAAACCTCAAATCATGTAGGTTGTGGAAGAGGCTCAAGATGGTACAATCCATGACACAAAAAGATGTGATTTTATAATTTGCTCTTTTGTGAATTCACCTCTAAGTGTCTGTATCTAGAAGTAGCTAAAAATCAATCACTATAAGGTCTTTTTTTCCCTGAGAGGGCTGAATGGGCAGATGGGAATAAATAATGATTTCTCTAGAACCTAGGTAGTCTCATGATAAGACAGCTGTTTAAGAATACCAGTCATCTGCTCCAAAAGAGACTCGCTTTGGCATTTCAGTAAATAGCCATTTATTTCTATAAATTCTTTTCTTATGCCATGATGTCAGTATGCCTGTGGCAATGCGAGATTACCTAAATAATATGGGCCAGGGGACCAACAAAATTAGCATGTGTGTGACTTACCAAACCTCTGCTAGGGTTCTTAAGGGCTCTGAGGAGGAAGGTAGGGTGCAGCAGCACCACAGAAATAAAATCCCAGTGATTTATACGGTTTTGCCAAATAAGGCCCACAGGGCAAATACAAAAGGCCTGGAACTGCCTCCAGCTTCTCCTGAGACAGCCAGTTTGTCAAAACGCCTAGCACATGGTCTGATGCCCACCTTTCACGTCGCAGCTGACATTTACTCCTGAAGCTTTTTCATAACCAAACAGCATTTTACAAAAAGTTAATTAATGGCATTTATTTGGGTATTATGTGACTTAGAATTCTTTTTACATTCTTAATTTTCTTTGACATTTTGAAATTACTATGCCTAACTCTTTTGTGTGAGTAAAAAAAAAAATGGTTTTTTTTTTGTTTAAGATAGCTCGCATGTATTGAATACTATTTTTTTTCCTTCTGAAGAATTGACGCAAACACCAAAATATTTTTTATTTGAGCTCAGAGAAATGAAGCATTCTGTTTGTTCGGACTCTTAATTACCATGGCCCCAAACTTATCTAATTAGAAACTCCTTCATAATGAGGAAAATTATTTTCAAAGTTAATGAATTTGCAAACAGGAACATAGCTGTCTTTTCCAGAATGAATTACCCACATTCCTTAAATACATAGTTTAGTTAAACACTCTAATTAATATTAGTACTTAAAACATGTGGGATTGGTTTCACTGTTAAATCAATCTTTCCTTTGTTTTTAGACAGTATAAAAAGACCACGATTCCCCATCTTGCAGACATCAGGCTGCACATAGAAACTTAATTCTAGATTCTGAACAAAATGAAAGTTATTTCATCAAAATGCTTTATTTTATTGACTTTAGCCACTTCAAGCTTGTTAACATCAAGCATCTTTTGTACAGATGAATTAATGATGTCCAGTTTTCACAGCAAAGAAAATAATGACAAATATTCTGAGGTAAGTTTTTTAACTCCATCTAACATGACTAGCATTAACTATATATATGTCCTAAATCTGATGCCTTTTTGTATTTTGTAAAGAGTAAGGAATAAGTTAGTTTGTGCTTTGTTGTTTGTCAAACTGCAGGCTTCCCATGACAGTGCATTGATATAGTTTGTATTTTTTAACACAACAGCAAACAGCCTGGCCTCTCTAATGACAATTTATGTACAGGGTATGATATGTAACAAGTATAAAGGTGCATTAGGAATTTTCAACGGACTCAGAAGTACACAGTTGTAATAAATAATTGCTGATATAAGATCTGGATATGCTTCAGCTGAACATTTGAATGGTCTTCAACTATAAACTAAAAAAATACAAGGGTTGTATTTTCTACCTAGCAATTATGAGCTGATAAGTTTATGGTAAATCTACATCTAAGTAAAATATCTATCCCTAGATGGTGGAATTGCAAGTTATTTTTATTTTCTTCTTTATGCTTTTATACATTTTCCAAACTTGCTGAAATGAGTACATATTACTTTTTACAATCAGAAAAACAATCATTTAAAAATCTTAAGGGGGCACGTGGGTGGCTCAGTCGGTCAAGTGTCTGACTTCGGCTCAGGTCATGAGCCCCTTGTCAGCCTCTGTGCTGACAGCCAGTGCCTGGAGCCTGCTTCAGATTCTGTCTCCCTCCCTCTCTGCCCCTTTCCCACCTTTTCTGAACTAAATAAACATTAAAAAGCAATTTTTAATCTTCTTAGGGACAAATTTTCATGGGAAAGCTAAATTTAATTAAATATTTGTTGTATTTTAAGTGGTTCTTTTAATTTTTTTTTAATATTTATTTAGTTTTGAGAGAGACAGAGAGAGACAGGGTGTAAGTGGGGGAGGAGCAGAGAGAGAAGGAGACACAGAATCTGAAGCAGGCTCCAGGCTCTGAGCTTCAGCCCAGAGCCTGCCACAGGGCTCGAACTCACAAATGGTGAGACTGTGACTGTGCCACCCAGGCACCCCTTAAGTGGTTCCTTTAAAGTTGGTAGAGTAGTGGTGCAGTGACCCACAAACCAATCACTGCTTTAATAAAAATGTAACTTATATACTAATAAAAATGCAATCGGTTTCTTGAGCAATGCTTTTAGAGTGGAGCTCTGAATGTGAGCAGGTAAGAAAGAAATTCAGTGGAGCCTCCTCTAGCTATACCCCAAAACCTAGCTAGCATCTCTCATTGCATTTATCCACCACTTTGTCATTTAAAAAGAGGAGAAGCAAGAGACATGAAGAGGCCATGTAAGGTTTCTCTAAAATCAAAATATAAAAATATATGAACTATTTCATAAATGGCATGAATCAAAAGCTGAAAGAGAATAACTTCAGCAAAATAAACTTTTGCCTCATTTCAATACTTTATTATGTTCCTGCTGCTCAAACACATTGCTGTATTCACTATATGTTTTTTATTAATATTTTATGGGTGCCTTACAATAGTCCAGGGACAGAGAAACTAGATTGCTTTAAGAAGCCTAATGCGAACGCTTTATTTAAAAATTCTGCACATTAACACAAACTTTGTTTATAGCTTTAACAATTCTGCAAACCAAAGTCTGGACTTAAGTTAATTTGGGGTTTATACCTACTACCTGAAACAATAACTTATTTTAATATTCTTTTCTAATCATAGCCTAAAGGAGACCCTGAGGGAGAAAAGGAAAGAAGTCTCAGTTTTGAAGAGCTCCAAGACTGGGGTCCAAAAACTGTCATTAAGATGAGTGCACCCACAGTCAACAAAATGCCACACTCAGCTGCCAATTTGCCATTGAGATTTGGGAGGACCATGGAAGACGAAAGAAGCACTGGGGCAATGGCCAGCCTGCCCCTGAGATTTGGAAGAAATATAAAGGAAAGTATCTCAAGACATGTTCCTAATCTGCCCCAAAGGTTTGGGAGAACAACGGCCAAAAGCGTCGCCAAGACACAGAGTGATTTGCTCCAACAATCCATGCTTTCACCATCTGCCAGTGAGTTACTCTACTCCATGAACTGCCAGCCCCGAGAAATCCAGAATCCTGATCAAAAACACCCATGGTAAATACCTGAAAACCAGTTAAAATGAATGGGCAGTTATATATAGCTGGTCCGGAAACATTAAAAAGGATTACCTCTTTTCAAAAGTTTCTAAGAAAGTTAAGTTTCTTAGAAGGGAAAAGGTAAAGAGACAGGGAAATGAATACCTGAACTGAGAACATGACCACAGGTATAAAGTAATGAGGTGGTTTCCCCTAAGCCACACGTGGGCATCAGTCTCATCATTCTATAGCCACATACTGAGTAGGAAAATCCTGATGACGGGATTGGGAATTTAAGCCTATGACATACTGTCCAACATTTAATCTCTCTAATGTAAAAGATCCCATATGAGGGAACTGTCTGCAAGTACACAGGATGCCATTTCAATACACCAGGTCTCAAATTCAGAAGATTTTCTTCATCAACTTTAAATCAATTTTTTTTTCTTTTTCTTGATCTCATTTTATAAATGAGTGCTATTACTATCATTGTATTAATAAGTATTTATGAAGTATCTACTATGCACAAATCAAAAAGCAAGAGTTTCATAAAATTAATAGACAAGCTACCTCTTATTCCTTTTTTATTTTTTTTATTGTTTATTTATTTTTGAGAGAGACAGAGCAGGAGTTGGGGAGGGGCAGAGAGAGAGGGAGACGCAGAATCTGAAGCAGGCTCCAGGCTCTGAGCTGTCAGCATAGAGCCCTGCTTGAACCCACAAACCGGGAGATTGTGACCTGAGCCGAAGTCACACACTTAACCAACTGAGCTACCCAGGTGTCCCTCTTATTTTCTAAGTAGAGAGTATATATATAAAAAAAAAAAAAAATTTATATAGAGTAGAACATGAAACTTTAAGGCCTGTAGAAAGTCAGGTAGCAAGCTCTGACACCTTATAAGTGAGACCTTTTCAGAACATTCCTAGTTTATTTTTTATGTGGCTCTTATTGCCATCTGACATATTTTCTCCTTTACTAGAATTTGGGGTCCATAAATTCCATGCTTTTTGTCCACAGCATGGCACAACAGACTGTGCCCGGCGGGGGTGGGGGTGGGGGTGGGGGTGCGGTGCTGGGAGTATTCCTACACATAGCACTCTGGGAAAGTTTCACCAGTTAGACTTTGAAAGGTGGCTCTGTTTTGAACCTTCAGAGACAGGTGGGAAAAGAGAAGATACTTTCAGGCAAAAAGAGAAGTGTGAACAATGGTACTAAAGCAAGGGTGAGCCCCGCACAGCTAAGGTTCAGTTTGGTGAGAGAAGCAAGGGTGCAAAGAAAAGAGGAAAGAAGGAGACAAGGTTGGGCTAAGAGCTGACAGCGCAAACTCAGGGCCAAGTAAAGGACTTTGGATGTTATTCATTAAGAAAGGGATGGGGCACCTGGGTGGCTCAGTGGGTTAAGTGTCCAACTTTGGCTCAGGTCATGATCTCGCTGTTCCTGAGTTCCAGCCCCGCGTCGGGCTCTCTGCTGACAGCTCGGAGCCTGGAGTCTGCTTTGGATTCTGTGCCTCCCTCTCTGTCCCTCTCCTGTTTATGCTCTCTCTCTCTCTCTGTCTCTTTCAAAAATAAGTAAACATTAAAAAAGAAAAGGAGAACTACTGACATTTCTGCTGAGGTCCTGAGATATACAGGGGTAGAATTTGGCAACTAACCAGATGTTGCGAGTGGGGCAGTGTGGAGGGAAAGAAGTGATTCCAGGGTAAGCTGGTAAATCCGAGTACCCACTACAAATTCAGGATCTCATCAACATGTCACTCATTTGAAGTGCAACACAATTCAACTCAAGTATAATTAAGCAGTTAGGACCATGGCTTGTATTTTTATATGCACTTATGCTATTGCTATGATGGATGAGAACATGTTGTACTGCTTACATTTTAGGAGACTGGGATTCAAGAAAATAGACGATACAGAACTGAAACAAGAAAAATAAGAGATTCGGAGCTTGTCCCTAAAGATGATATAAAGCTGTGGCCTGTAATCTGTAAACAACTCTACAGTGACGACAACAATGAAGGAAGAGTCACGGTACTCTTTTGATGGGTTATCACTGACAACAATTTTTCCTTGTCACTAGAGCTGGTATCTTAAAAGTTATTTTAAAAAATTTAAATAATATTGTAATGTAAAAATGAAATAATTTTTGTCTAAATAAAAAGAACATTGCAAATACTTAAGAAGCCTCTGGTAATGGGGAGAAAGGGGGTGGGTGGGCAGGGGGAGGCTGAAGCTATACCACTATCTTATGTAAATATCATGGACACAGCCACAATGAAGTAAAAAATTAAATAGAAGAGTAACCTGACAAATATTATTATGAAATTTAAATAATTTAAGAGAGTAATATGGTTGACATATGAACCAGAATAACAAATCACTTACAAATTATGTTTTTATACACCCATTTTTTTCCATTGCATCAATTGTTAGTGACTCTATGCTAGGTTAAAATTTTTCAAAAAAGAGAGAGAAAAAGGCAATTATTAAATACCTCTTTAAGCGCCTCTCTATCTGTATCTGGAAATTTGCCTTCTGGTATGTCTCTTTTCTCATTTAATATTTCAAGTTTATTTATTTGCAGAAAAAATCTGGTCACTCCTAAACTAACAGTTTATAAACACAGTACACCACAATATAAATGCATGGTTACTCGACTTTAGTCATAATAACATGAAGTCCTTAATCAGATATAGCTAGTTTATTGAACAGTCTCAAATCCATAGGGTGCAAATAAGAAATAGTGTTATTTTTCTCCTATGCTGCCCCCAGCTGGGCTGTTTTGAATCTCCTTTCCCTGCTGGGTAGTGATCCTTTAATGATACCCTGGACAGATTCTATAACTTCCTTGGTCACTTCCTGAGATTAAAAAACTCAGTCAACTCCACAAGAAACAGACTCTTAACTATAGAGAACAAACCGATAGTTACAAGAAGGGAGGTGGATGAGAGGATGAGTGAAATAGGTGACTGGGATTAAAGACGGCACTTGTGATGAGCACCGAGAATTTCACGGAAGTGCTGAATCACTTAACTGTATACCTGAAACTAATATTATACTGTATGTTAAGTAACTGGAACAAAAAAAAAAAAAATAACCTCAGTCAAGTCCAGTGGAAGATGCCAACCTCATACCCAAAGCAAAGTTTCCCCTCCCCCACTGCTGGCTGGTCTGATGGCTGGAAGGACCTGAAATGGGAAATGGGCATCTTTCTGCTCTTCCTCTCTTCCTCCCCTTCCTCATCTCAGAGGTAAGGTGGTAAGAGGCAAAATGATAGCCCTCTGGAAAACAATCTCCCCTCCCATCTTCTGTCTAGGGTGTCTGAATGGGCAAAGGAGGGATGGGGGCAGGGCATCAAGGGTAGTCATTTTGTCCTCTCTATATGTTACTGCTTCCACAAGTGAGTTCTTCAGGAAACCCTATAGGGACCTTCACTTGCCCAGGTCACTGACTTTAGAGTCCTGGATGCTACTCGATCTCCTCCAACTACTGTTATCTCACCTGTACTCCCCACAGCTTCTGATTGCCAGAAAGAAAGGCTAGAGCCAGCTACCTTCTCAGTGTCCACTTGATCCACAGAAAACGCAGCCATCCTCGTATGCCAAGGGCTAGGCTGCATGCTAGCCCTCGACTGCTCCACTGCTGCCCCTGTTTGTCTCCAACCCTCTCTGCCCTGCTTAGGAGGGGCAGGGGCCCATCAGTAAGTCTACTGCCTAGGCAAACAGCCAGTCAGAAGCGAACCGCCAGTATCCGCTTCATGACCTTGCTCTCTATGAGGGATTTTCCAGGAGCCTCTCTTGCTTGGCTTCAGGGTGAGAAGCAGCTACAGCAGGCCTCCTTCAGGCCAGCCTCTCACACACAGCTGGGTGGGGCAGGGGCCAACGCAGGGGTCAACGCAGGGGCTGATATGGCTCCACCACCTCTTCGCAAGCCCTTAAGGGGTGTCTGCCCCCCCATCCACATTTTTCATTATAATGTTAGGTATTTTGGCACACCTTTGTACATCCAAGTGTGGCCCCTAGTTACCAATTCTGAGCAACAGAGAAAATATCATGCAACATCCTGATACACTACTAAGGAAATAACAAAAGGCCATTTGATCCTTGATACTATATGACATAGGGAAATTTCTTATTGTATAACATGGGTTCTTTACCTAAACCCTTGAAATATATGGAAAGTGTTAGGTAAATAACCAGCCATCAGCTGTGCCCTTACCTACTTGGCTTACTCTGTCTTAGCCCCTCACCACTCACCAGCCCCTTTGCCAGCTTCCACAAGAAACCATTCATGTAAGAGAGTGTGTGATTTTGCTAAAGATTTGTGGGGTCTTGAGGTCGGGATCACATTGCAGAGCATTTCACTAAAACAGTCTCAATTAGACAAGTCTCTTCTCCCAAGTGTCTCTTTAACGGGACCACTAGTAAGTTCCTTTTCTCTTCTGATCTCTGTTTCTCACCCCAGGGTAGCCTCATGGGTGGGTAACACGCAGACACACAGGGCCCTCACTTGGTTAAATGCTCTGTTGGTGCTTATTTGAAATTCATAATAATTTTCAACAAGGAGCCTATATTTTTATTTTGCACTGGGCCCCTCAAATTATGTAGCATGCCCTGCTCCCCCAGACTTGGCCCTTCTGTCTCTTCTTCCCACACTCCAAGTATTCAATCCCTCCCCATGTTATTAATCAGAGGAGTTCCCACTTCCCTCTTAAGACCCAAGGGCCAGTCTGCCACGTGGGCTGGGGGGGGGGGGGGGGGTGGGGGGGAGTAGGGTCTGCTTACATCCTACAGTGGGTATCAATATAATGGCACAACTTGTGAGATGTGGTCAAAATGCAAATTTATTTTTGCATCCCATACCTGTGCTAAAAACGTAAGGGACAGGGAAGAGGACATACAGCAATTTCCCCCTGGCCCTGGAGGGAACTTAGACAGATGCCATGAACTTCACAGCTCTTGAGTGATATCAGACCCCTGGCCTCTCTAAGTCAAAAAGGCAGTCAATTCCACTGTAATCAGCATTTCAGTCTGTGTTTGGCCATCCATCCATTCATTCTCCACTGTTCCCGTGTGAGGCCCGAGGTCAGAATTATACTCAACTTCTGCTTTTCTTCCAGCCTCACCTGCTTCCCTACTCCCTGGCTGCTTTGTTGGATTGGACTGGGGTGGAAGACCAGATGAGAAGCAAAAGGATGAGACAGTTCTTACTGGGATGGATGGATTCACGTCTGGGACCCATTGCTGGCCCTCTCCCTCCAACTTCTGTTCCCGCGATGTATTTCAATCCCCAAGCTGGCCTCAGCTCTTGTCCTAGGACACAGGCACCCACTCTAACACATGCCCATTTCTCCTCTGATGATCCTTTTCAGTAGAGCTCGAAATGGCTCTCTCAAACTCTCTTTACCAAAGTCTGGTCACACACAGCTCACCCTCCATGCTGGAAGCCCTCCAACATGCCTCTCTCCAGAAGCTTTAGCTTTTTGGCCTAGAGTTGAGGACAAGTCCTTTGTTTCTCTCAACCACATGGAACACATTTCTCCATCATATGGAAGCCACCCCTCACCCCCACCATTGAAGAGTAAGAAACAGTAATCTCTGACACCTGGGCATGGGTAGGGGGCATTAACAATGAGGTAACAAAGCTCTCTAAAGAAATCTCTTCATAAACCCAAATCTTATCCCTTTATAGTCTCTAAGTAGGTAAGGGGATTGAAAACTAGTAGAACCTCTTTCCAGACACTTCCTTCAGAGTCTGCAAACGGTGCTCTTGCTTTGGAATTTTATGTCTGCTAGATTTTGGTGTTTGGTTAAAACTTCATTTTTGACACCCTTTGCAAAAATGATGAATCAATCTCTCCTTATGAAGAATGCTTACAGCTCCTAAAAATGATACTTTCTCTGAATCATTACACATACATGTACATTTTTCTGAAGAAGAGTTCAGAGCTCTTGGATAAACTCTCAGTGGTTTTTGTGATTCCCCATAAAGTTTAAGAATCACTTCAATGGAAGATTCTTATTTCTAGAATTACTTGAAATTAATATCTAATTCGGTTTATAAGTGAATGTTGTTATCTGGTCATTTAAGTGCCGAGAACATAATGCCAAACCAATCAGAATCACCCTGGAGGGAAGTATTGATCTTCCTCCAAATTCTGACTTTTTACAGTAGCATAAAGTGGAAGTGACATGGTAATTATGCTCTCCTCCTCAATGTGTTTTCCTAGGCACAACCCCAAAACATCCCCCATTCTATACCCCTCCTCCTCTCTTCCAACACTTCCCTTCTTTCCCAAGGATATACTATTTGGATTGGTCCTAACCTAAACCTCAGCCAGCCTGTAACAGAAAGTAAAGTATAAGAGCTTCAGATGAAAGTTGGGGTTGACAAAGTCAACGATTTTCATGGAAGGCAACTTCCATGCGATCTGAGGTCCACATTTCATACATCATACCATGACAATGACCTTGAGAAATACAAAAAGGAAAAAAAAAAAGTACTGACTCTGGGGCCAATTTCTCAGGGAGAAAAATGAAAGGTCAGTGTTCACCTAAGTGTGACCGACAAAATGAAATAGGCAAGAAAGGTGAGAGCACTGGCCTCCACTTACTTCATGTGTGTTTTTTTCTTTTTTTATCCTAAAGCTCCTCCTGCAGACATTATGTGACACTCTTCCTTTGAAACTTACCCTATTATTTAATGAACATACCAAACTACATGTTATTCCTAGAAACACTTTCACCTTTTCTGTACCTCTTCCCAGCATAATAATAATGACAATGTATTGTTATGGTAACTATGTCTGTTTTAACATTTAATGCTGTTTTAACTATTTCTGTGATGCTCATTTAAAAAAAATTTTTTTAACGTTTATTTTTAAGAGAGAGAGACAGAGAGACAGAGCATGAGTAGGAGAGGGGCAGAGATAGAGGGAGACACAGGATCCAAAGCAGGCTCCAGGCTCCAAGAGGTCAGCACAGAGCCCAACGCGGAGCTCGAACCCACAAACCACGAGATCATGACCTGAGTCAAAGTCGGATGCTTAACAGACTGAGCCACCCAGAAGCCCTGATGCTCATTTTTATACATGAGAAGTAAGCTTAGAAAGAACTTTCTGAAGAAACGTGAGCTAACAAGTGGCCAAACCGAGATCTGTCTGACTTCAAAGTTTGTGCTCTTCCTTCTCTATCCACCATCCCGTCCACCACCACAAGCACCTTCAATCCAGACCCCAAACATTGTAAGCATTCAGGAAACATTTGTAGAATTAAGCTTTAAAAAAGAAAACATGAGTGCACTGGATCCCAGGAATAAATCCAGAGTGTTTTATGTACAGATTTTATAAAGACGGAGGGAGGTAGGAAGGGAAAGAAGGAAGGAAAAAAGACCAGAGATTCCGGGACAGCTTTCACTTACTTGTTCCTTAAAGTATCTACCTTAAGAATAGGTAAGGAGGTGCCTACCTCATCACTAATGAATGACTATAATGGGTAAAAAGATCACAGAATAAGTTCTAAAGAAACATTAATTATTATTTTTTTTTCCCCATAGCAGACCAAGTGCTATTGTTGATGACGAAACTCAACTACCAGTTTCTGCTTCAGTGGGAGAACCGAACTGGTCAAGAGAGCTGCTAAAGTATGTACTCATTGGCAAGTGGACTGGGGGAAAAAAGTATTGGTAGGTAAACTCATCCTGATAGATCTTTCACTCCCTAGGCTATTTGCAGCCTCTTACAGATCTCATTCATGAACTGGGACAAAGCAGTAAAGGCATTAAAATTAATCAGAAGGAAGTATGCCCTACCCTACCAACATGAATCATAGGTATGTCCGGGTGTTACAAGCCTCCCCCTTCCTCTCACCTAGACTGATGTGTGTCACTAATCACTTTGCTTTTTGGAGTTCGGCTGGAACTAGGAAAATATTATGTAGTGAATGTCTGTCCCTCTTTATTATATCCAATGTTTATTTGAACTTACTATGTATTAATCTGGCCCTGAGTTCCTAAAATGCTTATTAGATATTACACATTTTATTCATTGTTATGAGAAGTATTAAAAAAATCAGGGAGGTTTTCTTTTTATTGTGGTAAAATGTACACAACATAAAATTTACTACTTTAAGCATCTTTAAGTGTACAATTCAGTGACATTAAGTACATCTCAAAGGTGTCTTTTTAAATAGTCTAGCACTATTCTCTAATTATTTTCACACTATTAATACCTAAATAACCACATCCAAAGCTTTAGCATGGCTTTGCCTACCCACAAAATCTCCCATCAACAATAAGGTTGATGTTTTTAGAGATGCTGACTCTGACAAACCCTTATATTATTTAGTAATGTCGCATTTTTCACCAGAACATTGAGTTTTTTCTACATTCCCATTATGTTTGTCTTGAAAGGAGGTAATTGTTGCTAATCTTTTTTTTCCTCCTGATCTACTTTATCATCTCACCAACTCATAACATGTATGTGTTCCGTCTGGGGCCAGAGCTAATGCTTCTCTGCAAATACCTGAAACAGTAAAGGTCTCTTTTAGCAGTCAGGTATGAGGAAACATTTATTTCAGAACAATAATGAAAATGAAGAGTTTGGTTAGTTTAATTATCTTAAGAAATAAAGAATGGTCAACAATCATTCATATGCTTGCTATTTTATAGCCTTTTTCTTTGAACCTCAGGGCTCTAGCACATTCTTCCTAATAGTCTATTTTTCTCTTTCGTATATCATGAAGTTTTCCTCTGATAATATAACACTAAGATAATATGTATAATTCTATGCTTAGGAAGTGGGAAGTATTATCACCCATTATTTTCTTCCTTAATATAGGAACTATGAAAGAAGTAAAACAGGAAAATAGCTGTTAGAATCAGGAGTGGAATTAAATTATAATGGGATCAATGCGAAATTAATACTCTCTTCACAGAGGTAGAGAAATATTACTTTAATCCAGAAAAAAAAAAAATTATCTCAAAATTTATTTCTTACCAGATTTCCAGGAATTGGTATATTGTGGTCAATAAAACATAAAATTATTATTTCTCCTTCTTAAAATATGCAACTATAGTAACTGGCTACAGAAATACACCCACATAATTTTCAAACCGCTTTTTAAAAAATTTTTTTTAATGTTTTTATTTTTGAGACAGAGAGAGACAGAGCATGAGCAGGGGAGGGGCAGAGAGAGAGGGAGACACAGAATCTGAAGCAGGCCCCAGGCTCTGGGCTGTCAGCACAGAGCCCGACGCGGAGCTCGAACTCACAGACTGTGAGATCATGACCTGAGCTGAAGTCAGACACTTAACTGACTGAGGCACCCAGGAACCCCTCAAACTGCTTTTAAAGTACCATGAAATATCATGTAGCTTTTCTCATGTAATTTAAAGCTCTGAAATATAACTGATATTGCAAAATTACTTTTAACCACTAGAGGGCAGAAAATGCTCCACATTGTACATAACTATTTTCGTCTCATTTTATTTTATAAAGTTTATTTATTTTTGAGAGAGAGAGAGAGAGAGAGTGAGGGAGAGGGGCAGAAGGAGGAAGAGAGGGAAAGAGACAGAGACAGAGAATCCCAATCAGGCTCCACGCTGTCAGCACAGAGACCGACACAGGGCTCTATCTCAGGAACCATGAAATCATGTCCTGAGCCAAAATCAAGAGTCAGACGCTTAACCAACTGAGCTACCCAGGTGCCCCTTAACTAATTTTAAATTCTTACACCAAAACAATAACCACCACCACCACCACCACAAAAAGTCCTTAAGAGCCTCTTGTTTTATACTGTATAGTATACTGTAACTTAAGACTCAGTTAACTTAAACCTAACATACAACTTTAACCTAATGTAAGACCACCTCAATTCAACAGTTTTTAGGAGGCCAAAGTAAACAGATTTCCAGCCTTAGTCTAGCTATGAGTTAAGGATTAGTAGCAACAGAGAATCCATACATCCTTAAGGAAAAGGAAAGTCCTAAAAAACAACAGAGCCAAGAATCAGCAAGATTCTATGTTAAAATACCTGCAATGAGGGGCGCCTGGGTGGCGCAGTCGGTTAAGTGTCCGACTTCAGCCAGGTCACGATCTCGCGGTCCGTGAGTTCGAGCCCCGCGTCAGGCTCTGGGCTGATGGCTCGGAGCCTGGAGCCTGCTTCCGATTCTGTGTCTCCCTCTCTCTCTGCCCCTCCCCCGTTCATGCTCTGTCTCTCTCTGTCCCAAAAATAAATAAAAAACATTGAAAAAAAAATTAAAAAAAAAATAAATAAATAAAAAATAAAATACCTGCAATGAAATGCAAAGGTTGTATTTATTATAAAATTGAAATAGTCACTGAAGTCCCAAAGTGATCAAATATTAAAATATTTACATTAGGCAATTTAATATCTATATGTACTTTCTTTAGCCACAAACCGACTGTAGATCTACTTGAGGCAAAAATGTTTTTAGTCTCTTCTTAATATATCTTTTTGATCTAATTAACTTTTGCTTCCCTCCCAATTAAGCCATTTGCATTTCAGTAACTAAAGTGTTACTTTGTTTGATTAGAAACCATAACCTCTTCACTTTTTCACTCTCATTAATTAAAATGCATCATGCTGAATAAGTCATTTGGATTTCAGTCTGAGTGGGTGACATTTTAACAACTGCCCCTTCAACCTTCTCTCTCTGTCAATCTTGGCCATGTCCTACATCATAGGACAGCAGGAGGGCAATGGTGGCAGCCTGATAGAGGATTGGGTCAGGCACGGAGCCAGGGATTATACATCACTCAAGTCAGTGATTTCTCTGATGCATGAGCCTTTCACTTGCCAATCAAACCGGATAAGGCTTTTACCTTGTAGGATTATGCATGACCTTACTCAAGACACTAAATCATTTCTCAAGTCTTGTTTCTTACCCTAAGCAAACCTGCTCTCCCCACCTTTCAGGTCTATGGGCACTGATCACTCTAACACTAATAAGCAGAGCACAGTGGTACAGAAAAGCTGAGGGGTAAGTCAGGGTATAGGTGTTACTTCTTTTAAACTAATGAAAGCAACGCACTTCTAAAATTGAGGCTAGTCAGAGAAGAGAAAAGCGCTTCTGTATTATTGCCTATTAGTGGAAGTTACAAACTGGTAAGTATGAAAGAAGCTTCTAACAAGTATAGCTGCCCAGTAATTGATCTGACTGATATGGGCCATGGAAAAGTGTGTAAGCAAAGACTGGATGGTTAAACACCAGGAATATCACAGGCATCATTTCTGCATGGACTGTCAAGTTATACTAATTGGCTTCCAAATTTTGAGTCTTCTTTTAAGATTAATTATATGTTTAGAAAGAAATAGGTGTACAAAGTTTAAGAAGTCAAAAGAATTCTACCGGATTTGTAATTAGGGTGACTGCATCCCCGTTTTCCAGGGATAGTTCTAATTTAGGTTTATTATCCTAGTGTAATTTTAATAGTGCCCCCCCTTTCACTCATAAAAGGGCTCCAGCTGGATGAAGAATAACTGTCCCAAGCCCAACCTCATCCACTTCCAATTTCTATTCCTCAAAAGCAACTACTTTCAATTTCTTTAGGATTTTTTCTATATGTTGTCAAATTTCCAAACAAACAAGCATGATTATAGTATTTGCATCAATTAAGAAGTACCTGTGGGGGCACCTGGGTGGCTCAGTCAGTTAAGCATCTGACTTCGACTCAGGTCATGATCTCCTGGTTCATGGGTTCGAGCCCCACATTGGGCTCTGTGCTGATAGCTCAGAGCCTGAAGCCTGCTTCGGATCCTGTGTCTCCCTCTCTCTCTGCCCCTCGCCTGCTCATGCTCTGTCTCTGTCTCCTAAAAATGAATAAGAATGAATGAATGAATGAATGAATGAATAATTTTTTTTAAAAGTGCCTTTGAATTCAAAGATGGGTGAGGTGGGAGGTATCACTGACTTAAACAAATTGAAAGAGATTCTGGGAAGGTTTGAAGACTTATTAATCAAAGAATAACTTCTCTTCCTTCACACCGTTGGGATTTTATATCCATCCAAACCCTCAACGAAGTGCAGGGATAAGAAAAGTAATGACAGGCCATGTGCTCCATAGCTCCCCAGAGGGTTAGCCAAGGTTTTGTCAGGCTTGAGACATAGGCAGACTTCTCCCTCTGCCCAGTCCTGCTTGCTTTCCTCCCTTCCACAGGTGTTTATTTTTAACAGACACCTTGTACCCCAAACTCCCTCTCAGCATCTGCTTCCAGAAAACCTAACCTACAGCAAATAGGAATATGGTAAAATACCTCCCTCCCTCCCTCCCTCCACTGAGTTTCAGTTACTAGTTCTCCTTCCCAAAGTCAACCAATGTAATGTGGCTGGGTTCTTGTGCACATTTCTAGAAATACTTTGCATATGTAAGAAATGTTATGTGTATTTGCAACTACGTGGATGGAACTGGAGGGTATTATACTAAATGAAATTAGTCAGAGATAAACAAAAATCATATGACTTCACTCATATGAGGACTTTAAGAGACAAAACAGATGAACATAAGGGAAGGGAAACAAAAATAATATAAAAACAGGGAGGGGGACTAAACAGAAGAGACTCATAAATATGGAGAACAAACTGAGGGTTGCTGGAGGGGTTGTGGGAGGGGGGATGGGCTAAATGCGTAAGGGGCATTAAGGAATATACTCCTGAAATCATTGTTTCATTATATGCTAACTAATTTAGATGTAAATTATAAAAAATAAAAAATAAAATTAAAAATAAATAAATAAATAAATGTTAAAAAATGTTATGTGTATACGTATATGTATATATACATGATTTATAAGAAAATACATAATTTTCTTTCATTTACTAACAAATAGCATACCCTACAACTGTTCTACACTTAGATTTTTCCTCCCTTCAGATAGATCTCAGAGATTGCTTCAAGACAATAAATAAAAAGTATCATCACTCTAAGGGCACCTGGGTGGCTTAGTCAGTTAAGTGTCTGACTTCAGCTCAGGTCATGATCTCACAGTTTGTGAGTTTGAACCCCGTGTTGGGATCTGTGCTGACAGCTCAGAACCTGGAGCCTGTTTTGGATTCTGTGTCTCCTTCTATCTCTGCCCTTCCCCCACTTGTGCTCTGTCTCTCTCCTCTCTCTCTCTCTCAAAAATAAATAAATGTAAAAACATTTTTTAAAAAGTATCATCACTCTTTTTAATGGCTGCATGGGATTGCATTGTATGGATGTAATATAACTTGGTTGATGGACATTTAGGTCATAGCAAATCTTTTCCTGTTACATACAAGGCTGCACTGAATGCTCTGTGTGTGTGCTTGAGCCCTGTGTGTGTGTGCATGTATGCAGGAAAAATTCCTAGAAGAGGAATTCCTAGTCAAAATGCTATCAAATCACAATTTTGATAGATGTTGGTAAACTGCTTTCCATTTATGTTGTACCAATTTAAAATCCTGCTAAAATAAATGAGAGGCTATTTCCCCCATACACTTCCTTTATGCACACCAATGAATTAATAAAGTCCAGTATAAAATATAAGCAAAAGTAGAAATTTTAAATGTTAGGATAAAAAATATAGAGGTTCTAATATTTTTTCCATGCCCTATTGGATCATCTGGTTCCATCCTGAAGATGCTTCACCCTTCTTTGGAATCTAAGTTACTAAACTGCAGATTTTCCGAGATCAAGGATCAGACATTTTCAGCTTTGCATCCCCTACTGTAAAAACACAGTAGTTGTTCAATTGACATTTACAGAATAACAGAAATAATGGAAAAAAGAGAAGTCTGGTAAGCAATAATCATATAAAACCTCTCATTTTAATGTGTATATTTTACCACCAATATGTGTTAAGAGTTGTGTACATACATATACAGTTCATTCTTGAACAACACAGGGGTTGGGGTACCAACCCCCGCGTGGTTAAAAATCCAAGTATAACTTTTGACTCCCCCAAAACTTAACTACTATTAGCCTACTGTTGACCAGAGCCTTACAAGTAATATCATCAATTAACAGGTACTTTGTTTGTCATATGTGTTATATACTGTATTCTTAAATAAAGTAAGCTGGAAAGAAGAAAATGTTATTAAGAAAGTTGTAAGAAAGTACTGTGCTGTGAAACATTCTCATGTAAGTGAACCAAAGTTCAAATCTGTGTTGTTCAAGGGTCAACAGATAGTAGATTGATATTGGTAGGCGTAGTAGATATTGGGAAAGTGTATGTGTATGTGTGTGACATATGTGTATGACTAAAACACACGAGTTAATTCTCAAATTCTTTTCACTAATTCCATTTTACACACACCATATTTTCTTTATCTATTCATTAGTCAATGAGCACTTACGTTGTTTTCATGTCTTGGCTATTGTAAATACTACTGCATGATCATGGGGGTCTAGTATCTTTTTGAAATCATCATTTCATTTCCTTTGTATATATACTCAAAAGTGGAAATGCTGAGCCATACGGTGGTTCTATTTTTAGTTTTTTGAGGAACCTCCATACCATTTTTCAGTGGCTGCACCAGTTTGCATTCCCACCAAAGTGCGCAAGTTTTCCCTTTTCTCCACATTCTCACCAGCATGTGTTATATCTCATCTCTTTGAAAATAGCCATTCAGGGGCGCCTGGGTGGCTCAGTCGGTTGAGCGGCCGACTTCGGCTCAGGTCATGATCTCGCGGTCCGTGAGTTCGAGCCCCACGTCGGGCTCTGTGCTGACAGCTCAGAGCCTGGAGCCTGTTTCGGATTCTGTGTCTCCCTCTCTCTGACCCTCCCCCGTTCATGCTCTGTCTCTCTCTGTCTCAAAAATAAATAAATGTTAAAAATTAAAAAAAAAAAAAAAGAAAGAAAATAGCCATTCTAACAGGTGTGAGGCCATTTCTCACTGTGGCTTTGATTTGCATTTCTCTGATGATTAGTGATTTTAACCATTTTTTCATGTACCTGTTGTCCATTTGAAGGTCTCCCTTGGACATAATGTCTATTCAGGCTCCTTGCCTATTTAATAAGACTATTTAGGGGGTTTGCTTTATTGTTGTTGGTTTTTGTTTTTGTTTTTGCTATTGAGTTTTATGAGTTCCTTATATATAGGATATTAACCCCTTATCAGATATGAGGTTTGCAAATATTCTCTACCATTACGTAGGCTGCCATTTTGTTTTCTTTATCATTCCTTTTGCTGTACAGAGGTTTTTAGTTTAATATGGTGCCCTTATTTATTTTTACTTTTGTTGCTTGTGCTTTTGTGTCATATCCACAAAATTGTTGCCAAGACCAATGTCAGGGAGCTCTTTCCAGGTTTTCTTTTAGGAGTTTTATGGTTTCAGGTCTTAAGTCATTAATCCATTTCAAGTTAATTTTTGTGAATAGTATATAAGGGTTCAGTTTCATTCTTTGTGAATATCCAGTTTTCCCAGCACCTTTTATTGAAGAGACTATCTTTTCCCAATTGATTATTCTTGGCTCCTTTGTCAAATAGTAACTGATGTTATACGCATGGGTTTAATTCTGAGCTTTCAATTCGGTTCTGTTGGTCAATGTGTCTGTTTTTAGGCCTATACCACACTGTTTTGATTATATAGCTTTATAATATAGTTAGAAATCAAGACTTGTGATGCCTCTGGCTTTCTTCTTCTCAGACTTGCTATGGCTACTCAGGTTCTTTGGTGCTTCCATACAAATTTTAGCATTGTTTTTGCTATTTTTGTAAAAAATGCCATTGGAATATTGATAGAGATTGCATTGAATCTAGAGAATCTAGATCTACTTTGGGTAGTATGAATATTTTAACAATATTAGTTCTTCCAATCCATAAATATAGTATATCTTTCCATTTACTTGTGTCTTCTTCAATTTTTCATCATTGCCTCATAGTTTTCAGTATACAGATCTTTCCACCTGCTTGGTTAAATTTATTCCTATGTATTTTATTTCTGATGCTATTGTAAATTGGATTGCTTTCTTTATTTCTTTTTAGATAATTTATTTCTAGTGCATAGAAATACAAACAATTGGGTATGTTGATTTTGCTTCCTGTAACTTTACTAAAGTCATTTATTAGTTCTAACAACTCTTTAGTGGAGTCTTTAACATCTTCCACACATAACATCATGTCATCTACAAACAGACAATTTTATTTCTTCCTTTCTGATCTGGATTCCTTTTATTTCTTTTCTGTGCCTAATTGCTCTGGCTACGACTTCCATTACTACATTAAATGGAAGTGGTGAGAGTGGGAATCTTGTCTTTTTCCAGATTTCAGAGGAAAAGTTTTCAGTCTTCCACCATTGACTATAATGTTAGCATTGGGCTTGTCTTCTATGGCCTTTATTATGTTGAGGTAAATTTCTTCTACATCTAATTTGTTGCATTTTTAATCACGGATAAAAGTTGAATTTTATCAAATGCTTTTTCTGCATGTACTAAAATTATGATATGATTTTAATCTTTTATTCTATTAATGCAATATACCACATTTATTGATTGGTATCTGTTGAACCATTCTTGCATCCCAAAGATGAATCTCACTTGATCATGGTATATGATATTTTACTAAGTTCCACAACTTAGCTTTGTAGTATTTTGTTGAGAATTTTTGCAATTATACCTATGAGGGATATTGGCCTATAGTTTTCTTGTCGTGTCCTTATCAAGATTTGGTACTGAGGTAATGCTGGCCTGGTAAAATAAGTTTGAGAGTGTTACCTGTCTTCTATTTTTTGGAAGTTCAAAAAGGATTCGTGTTAGTTCTTATGTAAATGTTTGGTAGAATTCACCAGTGAAATCATCTGGTCCTGGGTTTTTCTGTGTTACAAGGTTTTTGATTACTGATTCAATCTTCTTACTTATTATTGATCTTTTCAGATATTCTACTTATTTCTGATTCAGTCTTGGTAGTTTGCATGTTTCTAGGAATTTATCCATTTCTTCTAGGTTTTCCAATTTGTGGTTGTACAATTATTCATTCTTCATTGTAGTTTCTTATGACCCTTTGTATTTCCGTTGCATCAGTTATAATACCTCCTTTTTCATGTATAATTTTATTAACTTGGATGTTCTTTTTTCTTGGTTAGTCTAGCTGAAGGTTTGTCAATTTGGTTTATATTTTCAATGAACCAACTCTTAGTTTTGTTCATGTTTTCTACTGTTTTTCTATTCTCAATTTAGCCCATTTCTGCTCTAATGTTTATTATTTCCCACCTTCTGATTACTTTGGGCTTAGTTTGTTCTTCTATTAATAGTTCCTTGAGGAACTAGTTAGGTTGTTTACTGAGGTGTTTCTTTTTTCTTGATGTACTCATTTATTGCCATAAACTCTTATAACTGTTTTTGCTGCATATCATACATTTTGCTAATGTTGTGTTTACATTTTCCTTTGTCTCAAGATATTTTTTATTTCTTTTTTATTTCTTCTTTGACCCATTCATTGCTCAGAAATGTACTTTTAATTTCCACACTTAGGAATTTTCAAATTTTCCTTCTACTATTGATTTCTAATTTCATACTATTGTCATCAGAAAAGATACTCTTCTTAAAGACTTCTTTTGTGGCCTAACATATGATCCATTCTAGAGAATGTTCCATGTGCACTTGAGAAGAATGTATATTCTGCTGCTGTTGGATGCAATGTTCTTTATATGTCTGTTAGATCCATTTGATCTACAGTATTGTTCAAATTGCTATTTCCTTATTGATTCTCTATCCATTGTTGAGAGAGGGATATTAAAATTCCCAGCTGTTATTGCATTGTTGTTTATTTCTCCTTTTAATTCTGTTTGTATTTGCTATATGTATTTAGGGGCTCTGATGTTAGTTGCAAAAATATTTACACTTGTCTTATCTTCTTTTTTTTCCAGTCTTTTTTTTTTAAAATCTATACCAATCTACCAAAGCTCCCTCTTCCCAGATTATTTTGAAGCAAATCCCAGATGTTATATATTTCATCCAGAGATCTTTTAACATCTTTTCTCTGAAAAATAAAAACTCTTTTTAAAAATTAAACATAACCACCATACCATCATATTCAAAATTTAGAAATAATCCCTTAATATCAACTATTTACTAAATGTTCAATACTCTGCATGTTATATAAAAATTTTTATATACTTTCTTTATTCACCTGAGCATCCAAAAGGAGCTATATATTGCAATGGGTTGCTATTTCTACTAAGTCACTTTTAATGTATGTTTCTCTCTCCTCTGTGCCTTCTTTTTTTAATTTTTTTCCTTATAATTTTCTGTAAAGAAAGTGGGTCTTTGCCCTATAGCATTTCCTAAGGCCTGGTTATTGCTGATTGTATCCCCATGGTGTTACATAACATTTTCTTCTGTGTCATGCATTTTCTGTAAATTGGAAGTTGGATCTAGAGCAGTCGTTCTCAAAAGTAGCCCATGGGAATCATCTGGAGGAGATCTTAAAAATCCTGAAGCCCAAGCAAGTTCCAGACCAACTACATCAAAGACTCTGGAAGTGAAACTGGGACTCTGGGATTCTTTAAAACTTCTCAGATGATCCCAATATGCATATACTTGTTATATATTCTTGATGAATTGACACCTTTCTCATTTTTATAATGACCTTGTTTCTTTTGACCATTTTTGGCTTAAAGTCCATTTTGTCTAAGTAAAGCTATGCCTACTGTCTTTTGATTATCACTTGGTTAAAATATCTCCTTCTAGCCCTTCCCTCTCAGTCTATGTGTGTCCTTAAAACTAAGTGAGTCTCTTGTGAGCAGCATATCACTGTATCTTTTTTTTTTTTATCCTTTCAGTCATTCTATATCTTAGATTGAAGAATTTAACCCATTTATTTAAAAAAATTTTTAATGTTTATTTTTGAGGAGGGGGCACAGAGAGGGAGACACAGAATCCAAAGCAGGCTCCAGGCAGGCTCTGAGCTGTCAGCACAGAGCTTGACGTGGGGCTCAAACCCATGGAACCACGAGACCATAACCTGAGCCGAAGTCACATGCTTAACCCACTGAGCCACGTAGGTGCCCCTAATCCATTTATCTTAAAAGTAATTATTGGTAGGTAAGGACTTACTATTGAAATTTTGTTAGTTTTTTTCTCTGCTTTGTAGATTCTTTGTTCCTGCTTCCCCTCTTACTGTCTTCCTTTGTGACTTGATGATTTTTTGTGATAGTATGCTTTGACTCTTTTACCATAATCTTTTATGTATCTATTATAGTTTTCTCTCTGTGGTTACCATAATGCTTGCACAAAATATCTTTAAAGCATCCTATTTTAAGCTAATAACAACTTAACTTTGATAGCATACAGAAACTACATTTTTACTTTCCCCACCAGCCTCACATTTTAGGTTACTGATGTTATAATGTACATCTTTTTATGTTGTGTATCCAGTAATATATTATTATAGTTATGGTTATTTTTAATATATTTGTTTTTTTAACTTTTAAAGTAGACTTATAAGTAAATTATGCACCACCATTACAATATTAGAAAATCTGACTTTGACTATGTATTTACCATTACCAGTGACTTTTACACATTCACTTGTTTTTATGATGTTAATTAGCAACCTTTTAGTTCAGCCTGAAGAACACCCTTTGGCATTTCTTGTAAGTCAGTCTAATGTGATGAACTCCTTCAGTTTTCATTTCTTAGGGGAAGTCTTTCTCTTCCCTTTATAAAGTATAGCTTTGCCAGGTATTGTATTCCTGGCTGACAGTTTTTTCTTTGAATATTTTAAATGTATCATACCACTCTCTCCTAGACTGCAAAGTTTCTGTTCAGAAATCTGCTTATAGTTGTATGGGGCTTCCCAGGTACATGACGAGTCATTTTTCTCTTGTTGCTGTCAACATACTCCATCTTAAATTTTGACAATTTAATTATAAGGTCTTAGTGTAGCCCTTTTTGGGTTCAACCTATTTGGGGTTGTTTGGACCTCACGAATCTGTATGTCCATTTCTCTCCTCAAGTTTGGTAAGTTTTCAGCCATTATTGCTTTAGAGAGACTTTCTGTCCCTATCGCTTTCCTTTCTCCTTCTGAGATTTCCATTTTACTGTTTGCTTTGATGTCATCCTGTAAGTCAGATAGGCTTTCTTCACTTTTTTTCATTTTCTTTTTCTCCTCTGACTGGATAATTTCAAATGCCCTACCTTTAGTTCACCAACTCTTTCTTCTGCTTAGTCAATTCTGTATTGAAGCTGTCTATTGAATTCTTCAGTTCAGTCATTATATTCTGGTTCTAGGATTTCTGTTTGGATTTCTTATGGTTTCTATTTCTTTGTTAAACTTTTCATTTTGTTCATGCATTGTTTTCCTAATTTTGTTTAACTGTTCGTTCTTATATTTCACTGAATTTCTTTAGAGGGTTATTCTGAATTCCTTGTCAGATAGTTCATTGATACCCATTCCTTTAGGGTCAGTTATTGTTTCCTTTAGTTATGTTTCCCTGATTCTTTGTGATCCTTGATTTCTTGCATTAGTATCTATACATTTGAATAAGTAGCCTCTTCTCTATACTTTACAGGTTCACTTCAGCAGAGAAAGACCTTCAACAGTCAGCTCAGCTTGGACTGAATGGGTCAGCTGGTACAGTCTGTGAGCAGATGGGCTTGCTATCAGGGTCTCTAGTTAAGCGAGGCCACTTCTCATGCTCTGAGGTTGGCTGGCAGGAGGGTGCCACTGGTTGAGCTCTAGGCTTGGGTAGGCTTCCTTGCTGGGCTACATATTAAGCAAGGTAGTTGGGTGGGCTCTCTTATTGGGTGGGGCTGTTGGCTGTGCTTCAGTCAGATGTGGTCACTAGCTGGGCTCTACAATCATCTCTGGTAAGGTGAGGTCACAGGCTATGTTCCATGGCAGGGTGATGCCACTGGTTGAACTCCACAGTCGGGCAGGGCTATGGGCTCAGCTCTACAATTGCTTGTAGATTGTAGATTAGATCTCAGACTGTTCTCTCCAACTGGATGATGCTACTGACTAGGCTCTGTGCTCAGGTGGGAATGCAGGCAGAGCTAAATGGTTGGTCAGGTCTCAGGCTGGTTCCTGTGATCAGGCAAGGCCATAGGCTGTACCCTGAAGTTGGGCAGGACAACAGGTTATGCTTCATGATTAGGTAGACTGCTGGCTATGCTCTCTGATCAGGAGAGGCCTCGGCTGTATCCTGCAGTAGGGTGGGTCCAGATAGTGTACTCTGAGGTCTGGCAGGTTCACTGGCTCAGTTCCCTGCTGGCAAGGCCATGGACTTGGTTCAGCAATTGGGTTGGGTTGTAGGCTAGGCTCTGCAGCTGGATAGTAATGTAGGGTTGGCTCCAAGCCTTCCCAGGGTCACTGTTCATGCTCCCTGGTTATGGGAGCAGATCTATACTTACTTACTCCCTGCCTGGGAGCCTCCATCTCTGCATGGCTGTAGGATAGACTCTGTGGCTGCCTGGATTTCCTGATCAGGCAGGAGGCTATACTCAGCAATCGGGACTGCAATGTTGCTTCTCTTCCTGGGGATTAAGGGGCATAGAACAGGCTCAACAGCCAGTAAAGCCTGTTAGCTCGGGACCCAAATCAAGTAGAACTGCCAACAAAGTTCCCTGTCTAGACTGGTTTTGCTCTGCAGATGGACAGAGCCACTGACTGGGATCTTTGCAAGCAGGAATAGGGTTTGCCAAGTTCTGAGCTTTGGCTGCTGTAAGCCCCACCGTCTTCTCCATCTCTATCTTATCCTCAGTGGTTAAGCCCCACAGATTCCCCCAGTGATCTCTGTGAGGTAAGACCCAAGTGGGCTTTCTGGGAAGCATCCCACAATGCTCAGAAGCTGGATGTCCACCTTGGGTTCTATATTTTTCCCCACTGGAGAAACTATAGGCCCTGGGGGGACATCAGTGCAGCACTATGCCAGTGAGAGAAAGACAATACAAAGTGCAGTCACTCCTACTCTCCTAATGTGGTTTTTCTCAATCTTTATGGACATGGGAGGTGCTTCAGCCTTACCCCTGGGTTCTGCAATTTTTACAATGGTGTCTTGTCTATGGATAGTTGCTAGTTGGGTCTTCTTATATGGGGGACTGAGGTTTAAAATGGCCTATTGATTATGTCACTCTGTCTGTATTTAAATAAATGGTATGGTGCTTTAGATCTCACTGTGTTTCTTACTTTTTTATTCAACAGGTTTTTCTTTTCTATGTGTGACACAATATGAATAGTTAGGAAAACAGAAACCAAACTAGGCATTTCAGCAGAGGGAATTTAATATAGAAAAGTGATTACACAGATGTTAGAGGCCTGAAGGAGCAAAAAAGAATAGAAAAATAAAAAGAAATAATAATGACAATAAGCTAGGGAAGCAGAGGAAAAATCAGGGGTTATCAAATCCTGGAAGCTCATGAATCTTAGACTCAGATCTATGAGGGATCTCAAACACACAGCAAAACTCCAGGAGCACTAGCAGAGAACAGCTACTGAGGACACAAGAACTGAACAAGGATTCTGGATACTGAACAGTGCCAGGGATACACCGGAATTCAGGCTAAGCAAGAGTGAAGACTTTGGTGAACACTCTGGCCATTCAGCTAAGGCCATTTCATAAAGGGCCGGGGGGGGGGGGGGGGGGTGGGGGGGGGATTGAAATAGACCCACCCTAAAAAAGCACTCTAAAAAAGCATAAAACCAAGCCTCATATATGCTGGTAATTTAACTCCTGCTAGAACAAAACTCAAAACTCTTTAAATACCAATAACATAATCCACAGGATGATTCCAAAGTTTCTTACTTGAAAGACTAACAGAAGTAGGAGCACCTAAGTGGCTGAATCGGTTAAGCATCCAACTCTTGGTTCCAGCTCAGGTCACAATCTCACAGTTTTGTGGGTTCAAGCCCTGCATCAGGTTCTGCACTGGCAGCACAGAGCATGCTTGAGATTCTCTCTCACCCTCTCTCTCTGCTCCTCCCCCACTCAACATTGTCTCTGTTTATCTCAAAATAAATAAGTAAACTTAAAAAAAAGAAAGAAAGAAAAACTGACAGAGGTAGAATTTGAACCTAAAGGAGATTTAATGGAATGGCCAACAGCAGAACCTATCCATGACTGTGACCTAAAATTGTACCATTTTATGATGGGCTAAATGTTTTTTAGGAATCAAACCTTTCCTATGCACAAACATATAAAAGAGATTTTAAATTGACAGTTTCCTATCACATTATGGTGTTAATAAACCAAATTATAAAATAAAATAAAAACAAATAAGGCTTTCCCTATTCCCAATATTCAACAAGACCTTACTAGCTTATCCAATAGTAAATACTCAACCCAACTCAAGAGATTTACTTAGCACCTACCTATATGTTTCCAGAGTTATCTAGCTCACTGACATTGGTTTCAAGGAGGGGACATCCAAATAATTATTCTTTTCATGAGTATTTAAGTGCCTCTTAGGTACTAAGTACTAAAGGTAGGCACTGGGAACCCAAAATGAAACAAAAAATACGATTCCTGCTTTTCAAGGTCTCCTACATTACCGAGAGAGGTAGACACACAAACCAAAAGGTACTGCAACATAAGTGCTGTAATACAGAGGCAAGTACTAAGGGGGAAGATAAGAGGGCACATTTAACTTTCCACAGAGAAGAAAAGAATATCAGGATGGCAGAGAAGAGCATAGCTTTAATGTCCAGACAAGAGTGGATCATTTTTTGTATATGTCAAATGAGGATATCTACTTCACAGAGATGCTGTGGGTTTTAAAATTATGTACACCTACAAACACACACATACACACACACACACACACACACACACACACACACACTCTTCTATCACAGCATCTGGTACACAGTGTATGTTAAATAAATTACCATTACTAGGGTGTGCAAGTTATCAATTTATTGGCTCTCCATTCCAAATCCACTCTTCTTTGCCCTGCACTTTGTGATACTGGACTTGGATCCTGCAAAAAGTTCTCCGTCATCAGGTGGCAGAATTTTAAGTTTCATCAATAGAAAGCACTGGAATGACCCCCTGCAAGGCAATGATAACAGTAAGACACTTCTGTTTCAGTTACTGATCCCTTATTATTACTATTCATCACTAGAGCCTGGCATCCACCTAGAAGCGTTCCAACTGGCCATTAGACCACTCTCTCTCTCTACCAGCAGCCATATCCAGCACATAGCCTCCAGCAATGGCAGGCCACTTCCAGAGGCCAGTCCTGGCCAACTCACATCCTCTAAGATGAGACCACTTCTAGAGAACAGTGCTAACCTACACCTCTAACAGGTTTCTTCTCCATCCGAAGGCTGTGTGTACCTATGACAGACACTCTGTCTTCTAAGAAGTTTAAATCTTCCTCTTTTCGTAGTTAACCAGCCTCTACTAGTTAATAATCCTTTATATTAAGTTTACCCTGCTCAAATAATAAGCATGGTTTCTGCTCCTTACTGCAAGTAAGGTCAATATAATTGAAGGGTGGGCTGCTGTGGGACAGGATTGAGAAAGATTAGATTAGGAAAATTTTTTTCAAAATCAGAAGTCAGCCTTCATGCTGTGAATAACAGGGGTCCATGGTGAATTTCAAGCAAGACACATGTCAGATTTGCATCTTACAAAAATCTCCCAGGTGGTAGTATAGAGAATGATAGGGTGAAGGTAAAACTTGGAGGGAGGCAAAGTACTAGAAGAACACTGTGACTGACGTTACTAGAATTCATTAACATTTCCCATTCCCTAGACACACAGGAACATGACATATCGCAGGCCATGCCCTGCAATTTCCTTGGCCATAGGAATGTTTATAAACTGCTGTGAATCACTTGTGAGTAGAAACAGCTAAGAGCTGGTGCTTAATTACCTACACTCCCTTCTGCTGCTGCAAACCCTGAGGCCCCACATTGAAATGGCAGAGTTAGGAGACAGCAGCCCTTGAATGACAAGGTACAGGGTCCCCTGCAGTACTGGTTTATGGAACATAAGGAGAAACAAGCCACTGAGATTTTAGGCCACTTAGATTTGGTGGTTATGTGTTACTGTGGCATCAACCAGCCTACGCTCTACTCCTTTGACCCTAAGGTATCCACAGACACATTTCTACCCATATTTAAATGTCAATGCAACAATTATATGGCATGCTTCCACCTAAATGATGAAATTATTCTTCATACAAATGAATATCCCATCACTCACTCCCCCACTCCCCAGATGACCCTAACAGTCACTATTTCTATTTTTGGATGATGTTATTTCGTCTCCTAGTTTAGTTACAATGCCATAAAAATATTCTGCATCCTAAATACTACATTGTAAAGTCAACCACCAACATTCTAACTAACATTAAAATATTAAAACATTCTAATATTTAGAAAGGTAAGAAAGAAAACAAATTATGTAGTATGTACAAACATTATACAATAAGTGGTTATCTATCACTGCACAGGAAACCATACCAGGACTTGGTGGTTTTAAAGAACAACTATTTTATTACCTTTTGTGATTCTGTAGGTTGTCTGAGATCATGTAGGCAGTTCTTCCACTGGTCTCACCTGGGGCTTCTCATCTGGTTGCAGTCGGGTGACAGGTGAGACTGGAGTCATCTCTTCAGATAATAGGGACATTATGACAACAGGGTCCCTCTCCCTCTTCACGTAATCTTCCCACAGGGTCCCTCTGGTAAGGTAATCAGACTTATTTCATGGTGGTTCAGGTCTCTCAAAAGTAAGTGTCCCAAGAGTGAGAAAGTGGAAGCGACCAGTCCTCTTAAAGACTAGGTCTAGGATTGGCAGAGCATACTTCTGCATTCCAGTGGTTAACACGAGTCACAGAGCAGTTCATACAGATGTAGGTGGGAACTACACATAAGCATTAATAGCAGGAGCTGTGGTTCATTAAGGGCCATCTTTAGAGCCTAGTCAACCAGAGGCCAGGAAGAAAATATCCAATATTACTATAGTCCTTATTTCCATAATTCTTGAGGCTAGAAGTGCAATGGGTGCCATCTTTAGAGGAGTCTACCAGAGGCCAGGAATAAAATATCCAGCATTACTAATTTCCATAATTCTTTAGGCTAGAAGTACAAGGGTGTTTGCTTCCCAAGGTAGCACCTACCTCATTGGATCGTAACTGTTTCCTGTTCCATATCCCCAGAGATGCAGGCACTGGGGCAATCCCTGACACACTCTGTTCCATATCCCCATTGCAGGCACTGGGGCAATCCCTGACACACTCTGGGAAATTAGGGATTATTTACCAAATAAGGACATTTTATAAATATCTGCACCCATGTCATTGCAATGAGTACACAGTTCCTTAGCTACTCAAGGCAAAAAAAACCTCAATTTAATATTAAAGTGTCATTAAACTCATTTGTAATCAGTTTAATTTTAAAGCCAGAAGAATATGTAGTTTTAATTATCATCCTAGTAAGTAGGATACATACATTGGAATCAACGAGGTTTTAAGTTTTACAGTTGTTTTTTAATGTATGTTTTAAAGTCACTGAAAAAGACTTCCCAACCCATCTTCTTGGCAAGGAATAATACTCAAACTTTTTCCATTTAAAAAATACTCATGAAGTATGCCTGGGTGGCTCGGTCAGTTAAGCGTCTGACTCTTAGTTTCAGCTCAGGTCATGATCTTGTGGCTTCATGGGTTTGAGCCCCACCTAGGGCTCTGTGCTGACAGCGTGGCAACAGCTTGTGATTCTCTCTCTCTCTCTCTCTCTCTCTCCCTCTCTCTCTGCCCCTCCCCTACTCGTGCTGTCGCTGTCTCTTTCAAAATAAATAAACTTTAAAAAAATATATTAAAAAAAACTTAAATATTCATAAAATCACTATGTCAAAGAGAGATCTACACCCCATGTTCACTGCAGCATTATTTATAATAGCCAGACATGGAAACAACCTAAGTGTCCATCTACAGATGAGTGGATAAAGAAAATGTGGTACACGTGTGCTCACGGAAAAACTATTCAGCCATAAAAAAGAAAGAAATCTTGCATTCCTGACATGTATGGATCTTGAGGGCATTATGCTAAGTAAGACAGAGAAAGATAAATACAGTATGATCTCACTTATATGTGGAATCTAAAAAAAACAAACTCATAGAAAAAGAGATCAGATTTGTGGTTGCCAGAGGCAGGGGGTGAGAGGTAAGGGAATCAAGCGAAGGCGGTCAAAAAGTACAAACTTCCAGTTTATGAAATAAGTAAGTACTGGGATATAATGCACAACAGGATGACTATAGTGAACAATGCTGTTTGGTATATTTGAAGTTGCTAAGAGAGCAAATCCCAAAAGATTTCATCGCAAGGGGAAAAATTCTTTTTTGAAACAATATGAGGTGATAGATGCCAATAAATAAAATTTCTGTCACAGCCATTTCATAATATATATATATGAAGTCATTGTGTTGTACCCCTTAAACTTATACAATCTTATATGTCAATTATATCAGTGAAACTGCGGGGGGTGGATTAAATACCCATATCTGCCAAGAAGTACGAGATCCCTCAAAACTTTATTTGGTTCATTATCAAATATCACTTTAATTAAAAGTCTTTATAACAGATTTAAAATAAAGGTTATAGAGTATAGCTTACATTATTATATACTTCCTGTATATTATCTCCTTGAAGGCGAAAGGTCTAACTTTAACGGTTTGGAATTTCTGTCAACCCAGACACAGTATTCTATGCATACATTTTTTTCATTCCCAAATTTCATCTTCTCTGCTGGTGGGATTACTAGTGACTCAAAGAATACATTAAGGTAAATGAAGTGGTGACGGAGAGAACAGTATGTCAGGAGAGATAGAAAGGTGATCTGACTCCACAGGAAGTGGTGACACACCTAAGAAATCAGTTATTTTGAGCATCCCAAGGCAGGTGCTTACTTTTGGTTGGGGTCACATATACATGATCTGATGGCTGAGGAGCGCGGTCAAGTAGACCCAGTTCTGACATCCTCAAGAACCTTTCAGATGGGGAAGCATTTCCAAAGAGAACACTTGTTTTACAAAGATCTGACAATGAATTTTTTTTTCTTGCCTATAAATTTTATTTGGAGATAACAAAGTTAAAAATAAGTAATGCTATTTTCCTACTCTTTACACCGTTTGACAGAAAATAAAATTTCAAACTCACTAGAACCTGGAGACTCTCACCACATATCCTGGGTCCCATTGTGGCCCTAACTTCCCTGGTCTCACAACCATCCGCATACATACGAGCCCATGGCTTGTGATGCAGCTTCAGCAGATATCCCTGATTAAATCTATTGTGTTCAATTATTACCACCCAGGAAGAATCAAGCCATGAGGAAATGGAACAAAGGTCAAGCACAAGAGAAAGGTGGGATACAGAAATTACTGGAAGGCTGGGCACATGAAATAGGCTAAGTTGACAGGGAATTCAATGGGAAGGAATTTAAAAGGAAATCCTGAAAACCCTAGAGCAGCAAAAAGGCAAAAAAAGATTAGGATGGACTTCCATTGAGAAGTTACTTGGAGGGGGGAGGGGGGATAAAATGTATAAAGGGGAAAGATGAGGGCAAACTTCACCTAATTCACAATTCTGTCTCCAGCAGTATTTACTCTTGCAAGCTTAGTGGAATTGGGGGAGAGGTGCAGAGACTATCAAGTTGACCAAGAATATAAAATCCCGACCTTGCCGACTCCAATGCACCTTTCTTTCTCGCATGTCACCTAACACTCACCTAGAAAGCACAGCACAAAATGAATATCCACTGGCCAGCTGATTAAAAAGCTGTTTTAAGAATCAGAGAACAACTCCCTTCTCAGAGGTAATCTCTCTACCTCCGCATCCTTCTGTGTTCCTACAGGCTCAGTTCTAGCCTCTCTCAAAATGTAAGCTTCCCACATCCCGGTCCTTCGGGGGTAGGGGGGTGTCTCAGTCATCACAGAAACTCAGGGCTCTGTAGGTGCGGAACCGTGTTCACATTAGCTTCTGGGGGAAAGGGGATGGAGGTGGGAGGGCAGGGGTTGCGCGTAACTGAGGTCATCAAGGTGGGGCTAGGTCCTTGGGAACTGGATAGTAAGCCGCAGCCAGACCTGCCCGTTTGCCATGTCCGCACCCACCCGAGGAAGAAAGAGCCAAGTGTCCCACAGGGCACAACTCCGGAGCACGCGTGCAGAGTCCAGCGAAGCCACCTTCAAAGCGGCTGCAGCCCCCCATTCCAGCAATAGGAGGCGGAGGGGGAAGATGGGCAGGATGCTCTCGCCTCACCAGGGTGTCCTGCCCTCCATCCCGGCGCTGAGCCCGTCCTCAGCCCAGTCCACACTGGGAATGCTAGGGCCGGAGAAAAACCCTAGGACAAGCAGACCAAGTAGAACTCGATCTTCCACCAGAGGACGCCTGGGGGCGGGGCGAGATGTGGGGGCGGGGCCGAGGGACTGGAGCCCCGGAAGAGCCCCTTTCGCCTCTAGACTGGGCCTCTTGTCCTCTCTCTACACTTCCAGTCCCGTTTCGGATTACTACCAGTCGCAAGGCTCCTAGGCTGGCTTCCTGCGAAAACTCTAATAGCCTCCTGCCCCTCCGCAAGAATGCATTACCTAGTGCCACGGTCACGGTTGCCGTCATAGGCACCCTCAACCCCACCCCTGGCCTGCCCGCGGTCCCTCTCTCTCCCCACCCGCACCTGCCCGTAACCAGCAAACTCCCTGGGCCCGCAGGTGTGGACAACGGCGGGATTCCACGCCCCGCAGAGGCCCACCAGCTCTGGGGAGGACAAGGGGAGACGTGATCCGGGGCCGCCCCCCAGGCTGATGTCCCAGGTGCGTCCGAACCCCTGAGTCACCGCTAGGCAGGACGCTAATGGCCTGGGAGGCCCGCGGTGCTAGCCGGGGCGCCTCCTTGGCTTCCCCGTCCAAGTCCGAGGGAAGGAGCGGGATTCTAACCCTTTGGGGTCCTGCTGCACCACTGCTTCTCCACCTCTCTGCAAAGCTCTTCCCTCATTCCGGATCCCTGAAACCTTTAGAAGCACAGCTGCTGATTCTGCTGTGTGATTCTGCCTGCTTTTAAGAAATATTATGGGGATGGGGTGGGGGGTCAGCTGAGTTTTCTTGAATAGTTATGGTAAACTTTGAGGCAAAAATTTAATCTCAGTCGATGTCCATGGAGGAGTGGCCTTGTATGGTTATGGACCTGTCGTTCAGTAGTGTTTAGATTGTCCTTAAGAACCTCTTCCACTTCCACTTTCAATTTCCCTTGAAATTCACTTCCATAGAATTTAAGTTACTATTTATTACTGATGTGATATATGAGGGTCCACAGATGGTTTCTTGGTGAGGAGGGTAACCCCTGATTTCTATGCAATGTTGAGTTGAATAACTTAGCAGTATAAAGTATGTTTCCTGCCTGCCCTGAGGGAGGGTCAGTGTGATAGTGACCAAGTCAGTTGGCTATTGGAACCAACTGTGCCCTTCTTTTCTTTCCAGTCTGTGCCTTTCAAGAAACATGGAGGTAATTCATGGCAGGCCCTACTGTTGCAGAGAGCTTGAAGGAGCTGACCTATTGTCAAACACCTTTTACTCTAATGAATTGCACACTCCATTACAAACAGCTACTCGCCCAACTGCCTCCGAGGACAGGTAAAACAAAAACTAGAGTACGTAAATAATTACAAAGGGCTTTAATATATTAGTTTATTTTTATATGTGAGAAAAAAAAAACACTCAGATAGAGGGCTCTTCTGTTTATCACACCTTAGGGATGGCATAACATGACAATTAACTAAACTGTAGTGTCCACATCTGTTAGGAACTTGATCAAAAGTTGGTGTGCATCTTTACAAGGCAGACATCAATTTCATTCACAACATTCTAAAATTCCAGAATGATCACTTCCTTCATTTGAAAATTAATCTGTTTTGGGGCGCCTGGGTGGCGCAGTCGGTTAAGCGTCCGACTTCAGCCAGGTCACGATCTCGCGGTCCGTGAGTTCGAGCCCCGCATCAGGCTCTGGGCTGATGGCTCTGGGCTGATGGCTCGGAGCCTGGAGCCTGTTTCCGATTCTGTGTCTCCCTCTCTCTCTGCCCCTCCCCCGTTCATGCTCTGTCTCTCTCTGTCCCAAAAATAAAAAAAAAAAAAAAAAAAAAACGTTGAAAATTAATCTGTTTTGATCAAACTTTTTATTTTATCAGGAGTAGTATAAGAGGTTCCCTATCATCCCCTGACACCATCTGTTCAAAAACACTCCCAGAATCCGTTGTTCAAGGTTGCCATTTAAATGTTTGCTTCACCAAATTTCCTGTAACACACTAATTACAAATTATTATTTAAATTGCATCTAACGTATGTTGATTGATTGCTGTTTATGGACACTGTACCAAATGCTTTGTATACAGTGATTCTTTTAATCCTCACAACACCCCTATGAGATAAGTACTATTATTTTCACCATTTTACATATGAAGCAACAGGTGCAAACAAGTAATTTTCTAAGATCTCAGTGCCAGCTCTCTGTATTGTATTTATTTGAATCATTTTGAGGAAAAAGAAAAAATCTCAAAACACTTCGATGGTTAAAAAAAAAAAGCGCCTGTATGGTTATTTTGTTCAGTTTGGTTTGGTTTTATTTATAATTTCACTTGATCAAATCTCTCGTTTAAGAATTCCTTCTTTAAGAAATCATACAGAAAGCCACCCAGCCTCAGTTTACACTTCCAAAATGGGACATCACTACCACACAGGCAGTCCATCCCAATTTTGAATGCTATTGGTTATCAGATAATTTCTTTCTACTGAGGACATTTTTCCTCCTCAGTTTCTACCTGCTGACCCTGGTTCTTCTCTCCATGAAAAATAAGAATAATCTACCTATCATCTCCATGACAGCAGCCCTTCAAGAGTTCGAAGATCTTTTTGGCTCTGTGAGAGTTCTCTTTGCCAGGCTAAATACTGCTGCTCTGCAAACTTAACTCTTCCTTCTTGAATCTGGGCTTTCACCATCTTGATCAGACTTCCATGGATCTAGTCCAGTTTGTAAACATGCTCTTTATATGAAAAAAGAAGCTTTTCTTTTCCTAATTATAAAACTAACACATTCCTCATAAATAATTTAGAAATCCTGGAAATCCACAAAGAAAACAAGTTTTCCATTTTTCTAACAAAAGGAAAAGCTATGAAATTAAAACAAAAGGAAGAAAACCTCTGTACTTCCTTTATCCAGAATAACCACCGTTAACACCATGATATGTGTCTTCTCCATTTTTTTAACTTAAAGATCATATTTAACATATTTTGTAAACTGACATTTTCATTAAATGAAAAGGAATATTTTCGTATTTGTGGGAAAGAGGACTCAGCTCACTTCTACTAAGTCAGTCCTTGCTACACATGCTCTTCTGTTCCCTGATTCCCCAAAATGGCTGTCGGTCCTAAATTCCTACTCAGCTCCAAGAGTCATCAGAATCGGACGGGCTTCCCTTGAGTCAGAGGAAACTCTTAGCAGATTGTTCATGATCTGGGGATAGACAACTGTCCCTGGCTCAAAAACAGCAACATAAAATTTTATATTTGGTCAAAAGGAATCTGAGTAGGAATTTAAGGCTGTCATATCTGACTGAATTCACTAACAGCATGTATATAAGGCTTTTCACTGAAATTTTTATCTCTTCTACCTAAATGGTCCTATGGTTGGTTAGTAATTGGCCCCAAAACCTTTTAAATAGCATGAAATTTAAGAGAAGCATCTTTGAGGGGTGCCTGGATGGCTCAGCTAGTTAAGTATCCGACTCTTAGTTTTTGCTCAGGTCCTAATGTCAGTGAGTCTGAGTTCTGAATTGCGATGACAGTGAAGAGTCTGCTTGGGATTCTCTTTCTCTCTTTCTCTGCCCCTCCCCTGCTCTCTCTCTCTTTCTCTCTCTCAAAATAAATAAACTTAAAAAAAAAAAAAAAGGAGAGAAGCATCTCTGAGAAACTATTGCTTTTTATTAACTGCCTATAAAATTAAATACAATATATGTTCAGTTACCTGCAAACTACAATAAGGTACTCCTTGAAGCAGTAGGTAGGTACAACCATGTTCCTGACTCCTAATAACTAAAATTTGCTTTCCCTTTTATTCCATATGAATTCTTTCCTATCATAGTCCCCAAATGGGAAAGCCAGGATGATCATGCATTCTCAGAACCCCCTTTTTTAACCCCCTCTTAAAAAGCAGCTGGACAGCATACAGAAGTTCCCTTTTTCTTCTGAACTGCTCTGAAAAGTGTCATCATGGTAACATTGGAACCTCTACTCTGTCAATGCTGAGGCTTACTTCTTCAGAGGAAGTTCAGGGTCTATGGCTCCCAGCTCAAACCTCAAGGTATCTCAAAGCAAAACACAACAAAAAGCTCCTGGCCTTTAGGGTTTACCCTTCATAATGATAAGGATGAACATGAGTCCTAGCATATGTTACCTCTCAGCAGTTTAGTTTTCTAAACTTGGATGTACTTAAAGGGATGCCTTTTTAAAATATCATAGTGTATTCTGAACTCCGCAATTTTAACAGCAACACAAAATGACTTCCTCACATCAGTGTACTTTTTCTTTTCAGAATAGGCAGCCTAGCTCCAGTGTTATCCAGCACTGGTATGCAGACAGAACACATCAGAACTACCTGAGCAGCTTTGTAAAAATAGAGAGTCCTGGGCTCTGATGTGAGTCTAGGAAATCTGCATTTTTAGAAGTTTTTCAGCTTACTTGGAGAACCAGTGGGCTAGCAGAAAGCACTGAAAACAGTAAGAAAACCAGGACTATGGCTGTAACTTCCCCACTGACCAAAAGCGAGTTACTCTTCATACTTCGGTTACTTTCTTCACTGGTGTATTTCATAACAAGCATAGTAGTCACTATTATATATACTCTGACTTGATCTCCTTTAAAAATATTAATAAACAGATGGTATTCTTTTATATTTCTTCCACTGAAAATTTAAGAATGGCTGATACTGCTATTTAGAATCATGACAGAGATCTGTCTCCTTTTTCCATTCAGTTGGCATCTCCTTATCTCTAGCAAGTTCTCTAGCTCATTAAGCAAACAAACATCAATTAGAGAAGTGCCTTGAGAATTGCTTAAGATTTCATCATTGGTTCTCATTTTGTTTCTGAATTCATTCCACTGCTTTTAGATTCTTTAACTTTTTTGTTATTGTTCCTACTAGTTCTCTGCCAACTAAAAATGAGAAAATGTTTGTTCTGAGCTTCCTTTAATCATTCCTTCCAATAATTACTGGCTAAATTCAGCTCCCCCAAGTAGAATGTAATACTCAAAACTCCACAGTGACTCCAAAGCAAGATGCTGGTTCATCCTTAGGAAACACATCTTTCTCAAAAACAAGTAAACATTTAATTTTATGTGGTCACAGATTGCAGTACTAATCATTTATTATTATTTTCTTTGTTATGGAGACATGTATTATTTAAGCTTTCACATTACTTAATCCTAAAACTTCAATATTTATGTTCCTAGTTCCTTCTATACAATGCTGTCAATATTAAAGCTGAGGGGGGAAATGTGAGACCCTAAAATAAAGGAGAAACAGGACTTATTTTTGCATTTGCCTTCTATTTTAAATGGATTCCTACAACTTACTGGCTTTAGATGGATACCAACCCAAATGATTGATTAACATTTTCTACTGGCTCATCTTCCTAGGACAATGTAATATATGGAGGTCAGATATTGAGAAATTGACTCATCTAATTTAAATATAACTTTTAAAACTTAGATATTAAAGCTTAGGTTGTCATTAATCAAATGTATTTAAATATTTTTCACTTGTCATGTCCTCCAAACCGTGTCTACTGATCATAGCCATAAAGCTGGTGAAAGCCTCAGAGGTCTGAGAGCTGAATACCGCCATCCCTTCGACAGCACCCTAAATCAATGGTCACCTAGATTCTCCTTGACTAGCAAGTGCAGAGATGGGCAAACTTACTCTGTAAAGGGCCAGACAGGAAATACAGGTGGCCATCGAACAGCACAGATTTGAACTGCATGGATTCACTTATTTGCAGATGTTTTTCCAACAAATACAGTATGGTAATATAAATGTATTTTCTTTTCCTTATGATTTTCTTAACACTTTCTCTAGTTCACTTTATTGTAAGAATACAATACATAATACATATAACATACAAAATATATGTGTCCACATGTGTGTACACTATTACAAAATAGTGTAATCAACTGTTTATGTTATCTGTAAGGTTTTTTGGTCAACAGTAGACTTAATAGTTAGGTTTGGGGGAGTCAAAAGTCATACGCTGATTTTCAACTGCATGAGGGGTCAGCACCCCTAATTCCCATGTTATTCAAGGGTCAACTGTACTTTAGGCTTTAAAGTCTCTGTCGAACTACTCAACTCTGCTATGGCCAAAAAAACAGCCATAGACAATAGACAATATATAATGAATGGTTGTGGCTGCATTCCAACAGAATTCTACTGACAAAAACAGGCAGCAGGTTGGATTTGGCCTAAAAGCCATGGTTTGCCAACACCTATCTAGTGACTTTATGAGATAAAGCATTCCATTTATAAAAGACAGTGTTAGTTCTTCATTCCATTCAGCAGATATTTACAGGGGATTACATTAAGCCAAGTGCTATACAGGTACAAAGAAGTTCCACAGTCCATACCCCTCTCTCTGAGCTCCTCTCCCGTGTTTCTAATTGGATCCCGCTGCTCAGACAATACAGTCCAAAGGGCTTACAAGGCCCAGAGGCTCTGGTTCTTGTTTTCCTCTCTTGCTTTATCTCTTACGATAGCTCTTCTCTACTGTGCTTCAAATTCCTGGATTCTGTATTATCTCTACTGATTTGGCCCAAAATTCCACTCCCATTTGCTCAGCCCTTAAGATCTGGATAAGTTCCACTCAAATCTTTATACCTTCTGAAAGTCCAAAGCCTTCCTCAAAACGTTACAAATTCCCAGGGTGGGGTGGAGGTGATCATTACTGACTTTCTGACTTTGGTTTTTCCTTTGGTTCCACTTAATACTGCTTCTGTTCAACAACACTTTGACCCAGACGTGAAACATATTCTTCAGTTTCCTCCAAAGACCTCATCCACACAGAGCATTTGTGAGCCTGGTAAACTTCCCTGATCAGTTATAGGTCAAGAGGAAGAATCACATCACACCATACAACACATAACTTAAAGTCCCTTATTAGCTGTAACCTCTGTATTCTTAAAAGTCCCTGAACTCAGTTGTCACTAGGGTTCCTCACTGACTTTTCACCCAAGTGCAGTGTCCAGTCTCCTAATATCTTGATGGCTTCTCCCTTCATCTCCCTGTACTCCACTTACCTCTCATCTTCCTCTCACAAGAGCAAAACATCAAATCCCTCCCACAGCAGAGCAGCTTAGTCAGTCTTAGGTGGCTTGGTATCATACTGACACCCATACTCATAGAGTCTCTGCCTCTGTATCAAGTGGCCTAACAAAATATTTTATCAAACAAAACAGATCCTTTCCTAAGAAGGGTTCTAGAGCCAAGGCTGTCAGAAATTTTCAATTCCATAATCTTTTTAAACTCTTAGCCTTTTGACATGTTATTCCCCCACCTAAATGTCTGACTCATTCTTTAGAACTCATTCCCCCAACAGTCTTTCCTCCAAAAAGGAATCTTGTTGGTCCTGCAAGGTACCTGGGGGTATGCTACCTATCCTGGACCACTCCAAGGTCAGGTGGTGGGCAGATGAAAATTTGGACAGAAGATAATAAGAGAGGTGGTTTACTTCTAATTTAGCTCTAATATGAGATAGTAATCTTTTGGAGCTTATTGTAGAGATGCTCTCCTTTAGATTTCTCACCTGACTGATTTCTGTACTGCTCACCCCACAGCATCCTTAAAACAAAAATGAAATTGGAAACAATTGGCACTGCCTTAAGGGCAAAAGTGGCTCCTGTGCTTTTTTTACCTCTCTGTCGCCCTATTTTCCCTTTTTTTTCTTTTTAATTTTTTATTTAAATTCCAGATAGTTAACATATAGTGAGTATCGGTTTCAGGAGTAGAATTCAGTGATTCACCACTTACACACAACATCCAGTGCTCATCACAAGTGCCCTCCTCAGTACCCATCACCTCACCTGTCTAGCCCATCCCTCACCCACCTCCCTCCATCAACCCTCAGTTTGTTCGCTATCTTTAAGAGTCTCTCATGGTTTGTTTCCCTCTCTCTTTTCCCCCCTCCCATATGTTCATGTTTCTTAAATTCTACATGAGTGAAATCATATAGTATTTGTCTCTGACTGACTTATTTCACTTAGCATAATATACTCTAGCTCCATCCATATCATTGCAAATGGTAAGATTTCATTCTTTTTGATGGCTGGGTAATATTCCATCATGTGTATATGTATGTATATGTATATATGTATGTATATTTATATATGTATATATATATATATATGTGTGTGTGTCTATATATGTGTACACACACACACACACACACACACACACACACACATACTACATGTTCTTTATCCATTCATCAGTCAATGGACATTTGGGCTCTCTCCATAGTTTAGCTATTGTTGATAGTGCTACTATAAACATCAGGGTACATGTACCCCTTCAAATCTGTATTTTGTGTCCTCTGGGTAAATACATAGTGGTACAATTGCTGGATCATAGGGTAGTTCTATTTTTGAGGGGCAGGGGCCTCCATACTGTTCTCCAGAATGGCTGCACCAGTTTGTATTCCCACCAACAGTGCAAAAGGGTTCCCCTTTTTCCACATCCTTGCCAACATTTGTTGTTTCCTGAGTTGTTAATTTTAGCTATTCTGACAGGTGTGAGGTGGTATCTCACTGTGGTTTTGATTTGTATTTCCTTGATGATGAGTAATGTTGAGCATCTTTTCATGTGTCTGTTAGCCATCTGGATGTCTTCTTTGGAAAAGTGTCTACTCATGTCTTCTGCCCATTTCTTAACTGAATTATATGTTTTTGGTGTTGCATTTCATAAATTCTTTATAGATTTTGTATACTAACCCTTTATTAGCTATGTCATTTGCAAATATCTTCTCTTGCTCTGCAGGCTGCCTTTTAGTTTTGTTGATTTCCTATTTTCCCTCTTATGGATCTCTGGTATTTCCTATCTTGTTAACAACTAGTCACTTTCAAAAAAGTATTTTTCTTCTTTTCTTTTCAGCATTTTGTTTTGTTTTAGTCTGTCTCCTCCAGGTAAATCAATAAGGTCAGACAGAAATAGATTTTAACTTCTCTAAGAAAATTTAACCCAAAAGTGTAATTGATTCCCTTTTTAAGATCTTCATGTCATTGTCTGCTCTCCAGGAAAACCACCTAGACAATAAATATCTGTAGCCCATCATATATTTGCATTATATATTTGCAAGACACTATGCTTTATCTTGGGGATTTTGTGGTGAGTATGGCAGAGTCCTTGTCTACAGTGACTTGTCCTTTTTGCTGTGCTATGGAAACTGTGATGAATCAGTGTTCTTTGTTCTCTACAACATTATACTGTTCATCTCTTGGCAACAGATTACCAGGTTATTATAAAAGGATAAAGCTTTGAAACAGCTAGGTGAAATACATGCATAGGACAAGCTATGTGGAAAGGTACCCAGAACTTCCACGCTCTGTGAGTGCACTACTCTCCCCACATTGCCATGTATTCATCAACCCAGAAGCTCCCTTCTCAGTACTTTTGGTTGTTTTCAGTGGGAATATATTCCAAATAATCTAGACAGCCATAACTGGAGACTTAAGTCATTAAATCCTTACTAATTAGGAAGCAGATTTTTTGTCACGTATTCTTAAGTGTTTTGTGAGGCCTTCTTCTAGGCAGAAGCTTCCATTCTTGTGTCAATGGCTACAGTCCAGGAAACAAATCCATCTCTCTGGCTTCACTCATGCATGCACTCATTCAAAAGACATCCACTGGATATGTTCTATAAAGCATGGTTACAAGAGTGAACTGGTTAGAGTCCTTGCCCTCCACTTCCTTGTTAAGAACGAGCAGGAAGAGCCATGTGAATTACCAGTTTTTAAGGTCAGAAAACCCTACCAGCCAACTTATGAAATTTCCACATCTCCAGCCCACTGAATGGCACAGTTATAAGGGACGAGAAAACTTTAGCATGCATAACAATCATCTAGAGGGCTTATTAAAACAGATTACAGGGGCCCACCTCCAGAAATTGTGATTCCTAGGTCTGAAGCAGAGCCTGAGAATTTGGATTTCTAGCAAGCTTTTAGAGAGATGCTGATGCTTGGTCCATGGTCCACACTTTGAGAACCACTATGAAAGGAGCTCTAGATAAAGCTTAGGAGCAAATGCTTCTGCTCCTTTGCAGGACTCTCCATTTTTAAAAATCAAAAAATAATCCATAGCCAAAACCATTCAATGGGGAAACAATATTCTTTTCAACAAATGGTGCTGGGACAACTGGATAGCCACATGCAAAAAAAAAAAAAACAAAACATGAAGCTGTATCCTTATCTCACACCATGTATAAAAATTAACAACAAATCAACATGGATCAAAGACCTAAAGATAAGAGTTAAAACATAAAAACTATTAAAAGAAAATAGGGGTAAATCTTCATGATCTTGGATTTGGCAGCATATTCTTAGATATGACACAAAAGCACAAGAAATAAAAGAAAAATTGATAAGCTGGACTTTATGAATATTAAAAACTTTCGTGCCCCAAAGAACACTATCAAGAAAATAAAAAGACAACATATAGAATAGGAGAAAATACTTGTAAGTCATATATCTGAGAAGGGACTTTATCTACAAGTTTTATACCTCAGTAATAAAAAGAAAGCTCAGGGCCCCTGGGTGGCTCAGTCGGTTAAGCATCCGACTTCGGCTCAGGTCATGATCTTGAGGTTTGTGAGTTCGAGCCCCCATTGGGCTCTGTGCTGACCGCTCGGAGCCTGGAGCTGCTTCAGATTCTGTGTCCCCCTCTCTCTCTGCCCCTCCCCTGCTTGTGCTCTGTGTGTGTCTCTCTCAAAAATAAATAAACGTTAAAAAAAAATTAAAAAAAAGAAAAAGAAAGCCCAATTTGAAAATGGCAAAGGACCTGAATAATACACATTTCTCCAAAGAACATACATGAAATGGCCAATAAGCACATGAAAAGATGCTCAACATCATTAGTCATTAGGAAAATGCAAATCCAAACCATAAAGAGATACTACTTCACATGCCCTAGGAGGGCTATACAAGAACTAGAGATGGACAGAAAGTAGATTAGTAGTTGCTTGGGGCTAGGGTGGGGATGGGCAAGTGTGGAAATAAACAATGGCTAAAGGGCACAAGGTTTCTTTTTGAGGTGATGAAAATGCTCTAAAATTATTGTATGATGGTTGTACATATTTGTGAATATACTAAAAACCATTTACTTGTATACTTTAAATGGATGAATTGTATGGTATGTATATTATATCTCAATAAAGATATTTAAAAGAAAGAAGTACATGGAGTACAACTACAAATCACCATCATCATCATCATCATCATCATCATCTGTAGGCCCTCAAAAATTTAACCTCATTCCTTCAGCAATTCGAGGATGCCCAAGTAACCAGTATCTATCATAACGTACCCAACACTGAGAATTCTGTGTTTTAAAAATGTAATCTAAAAATAATTTTAAAGCTTTAGGAATTTTAGTTGTTTGTCTTAGTGTGTTCGGGCTGCTATAACAAAGTCCTCCCGACTGGGTGGCTTCTTAGAAGCAACATTGATTTCTCACAGTTCTGGTGGCTTGAAGTCCAGGATCACTGCGCCAGCATGGTTGCATTCTGGTAAAAGCCTTCTTCCTGGTTTGTAGCTGGCACCTTTTTGCTGTATCTTCACATGGAGGAAGGGGCTGGCAAGCTCTCTGAGGTCTCTCAAGAGCATGAGTCCCATTCATGAGGGCTCCGCTCTTGACCTAGTCACTGAGTAAAGGGCCCACCTTATACCGTCACACTGGGCATTGGGATTTCAACACATGAATTTGGGGGACACAAAGATTCCGACCATAGCATTCCATAGTATTCCATGCTGAAGTGATTTCAAAAGTATCTCTTTTTTCACAGATATCAGGAATTAAGGGAGTCATTCCAACAATGTAGACTTCCATGGGGTGCTGACAGAGAATATGGTGGGGTAATACCCATTTCACTCCCTGAGGAGCACAGGCCAAAATGTGAACCTCCTCATGTCATGGGCAAAGGACATCAGCATTATGGATTTGGTGGAGAAACCTGGCCAAGGTAAATAAACTTCCTGCTCTTTACATAGAGATCCTTATTTTGCATTTTTCTTTGCTCTTTGTTTCCATTGTGAGTCTTGTTAACTTAAATCTACCTCCAAATTTATTTCTTTTACTATTTATGAAAAGACACAGATGGAAAAACTAATTATATAATTTCTAATTGTGAAATCTGTAAAAAAAAAAAAAATCTGTTTATGGATGTCTTTGCTATCCTGAGAGATGTTCAATTATTGTGATCAGAAATTTTGATTAATTCCCTTGCTGATCACATTTTATCTAAACTATATGAGAATATTCCAGAGAGATATTAAATTTAAAATGTTTTTGCTTGAGCAAATAGCTGGCCTCATTTGTATACATGTTGTTGATTTTTGGAACTTTTGATTTCTAATTTGTTCATCAATCTGTAGTCATTAGAATCTACTGGGCATTGTTTTCAAGTAATAAAATATTTCAATAATCACTTGTAACTCTTAAAGTCACTCTTTCAGCGACTTTATTCAAAACATATTAAAACTGAAGAGAAAGCAAAAAAAAAAATCTGAGCAGGAAATTAAATGTCACATTAACTATTTACTAAAAATATGAAATTTTAAAAAACTATGAAATTTACTCAAAGCACAATCTATCAAACCTTCCCACAGAGCCTACCTACTCCTGCTTTATCCAACAATCCTGCTTACCTGGCTTACTAACAATCTAGCTAACTAGTTTTTTGTTCTAAAGCAGTTTCAAAAAATACATTAGGAAAGACAAGCTGCAGGCAGAAGGAGAAACAATGACATGTGGCAGCTAACGACCTTACTGAATAAAAAGCAGACAAATGAAAAGGCCTGTCAGTCCAATGGGAAAGCTGCAAATACTGACATATTACAGATAGCAAGGACCTCAAGATCATGAATTCATCCAACAGATTTCTTCAAGTCCCCACTCTCATGGAACTTACGTTCTAATATAATATAGAGAGATTTATAATATCGTTGTACAGTAGCCACATTGTTATCCTGGTTTTACAATACATGGAGACCCAGAAGATTCAGTACCTTTCCCTGGATCACACAACTGTGAAGTTGTGGGACAGGGACCGGAGTCCAGATTTACTTGACCCCAAAGACCAAGTTCTTTTCATCTGTCCATTCTGTTCATCATTCACTCCAGCTATTCATTTATTCAGCAGTTTTGAGTATGGCAAGCATTGTTCCAGACTAGGGTTGTATGTATCTCTTTATGGACTCTACGTCTATTGTCCTCAAAATTTACAGATTAAAAAAACACACAACAGTCTAAAAGGATCAGAACTGTACTCACAGAATTCAAGAGTGTAAAAGAAGAGCCAAAGACAGGTTTCTTAAGGGAAATCCAGTTTGAAATGAGAGGTTTGTGTCTGGTGCCTCACTGAATGCAGCCCTAGGCCACTGGGAGATAAAGTACTTGTTCCAATTAGAATGCCCATCATCCCTGGCTCAGAAATGCAGGTTGCTGTACTATATTCTCTTCACAACTATGTTATATGTTATCACTTTGGCATATTTATCTCTTAAAAATATATTTAGGACAAAGTCCTATTTTCTGATACAATGCACATTACTTGGCAAACAACTACAGAATAGGTTTTACTTGTTTCCTAATAGGTAATAACTTCTGTCACAATATTTTCCTTTCTCCCCCAAAAGGGCCTTTTGTTTAATAACAGAATATTTTCCAGCTCTCTGAGGGGTCAAGCCTCATCCCGGTCCATATAAAATCTTGCTCTAACAATCACACCCTACCACCTTCCCTAATGGGGATTTTCAGTGGGGTGCTGTGGTGCCACACATTCACCCCATCCTCATGGGGAACAGGATCACCCCTTTGCCTCACCAACCCTCCACTCATATGACTTTATAAATTGAAAGTACCTGCTTCTTTTTTTTTTTTAAGTTTATTTATTTATTTTGAGAGAGAGAAAGAGAAAGGGAGGGAAAGGGAAGGGGCAGACAAAGAGGGAGACAGAGCACCAAGCAGGCTCTGCACTGTCAGCACAGAGTCTGACATGGGGCTCAGTCTCACTTTGTGAAATCATGACCTGAGCCAAAATCCAGAGTTGGACATACAACCCACTGAGCCACCCAGGCGCCAAGTACATACTGCTTAGGAAAATGTCCAGTGAGAGGTCCTATGGTATGTCGTCTGAGGTTAAGAAGTTAAAAGAACATGGCTTACTAATGGAAATATAATCATATGCATTTATATATGCATGTTCCAATGCAATGTCCCTGTCAACATCAGTATTCCTTCCGGCATTTCATGACATAACCTATATCTAATTAAAACACTTTTAAAGGAACTTAAACAGTATCTACTTAACCAAGCGTCGGAAATTCAAAGTGAAATTGTCATCACCTAACTCAGCATCCATTTGCTTAGAAGAATGAAGTTACAAAGTAATAACAATTTATAGCTTTGTTTTCACTTCCATAAACACTTCTTCTTATAAGTTTGATAAAGTAGCAAAGTTTTTACTTTGTTTAAGAAAAAGGAAATGAATTTTCCTCTAACAACCTGGCAAATGTTAAAAAGCTGTTCGATAGATATACAGTGCTCTGTGAACTAACGAATACTTTGAAACTCTTGCTAACCAGCACCCTTTAATGATGACACAAGTAGTAGTGGTGGTGATAATGCCTGGAGGTTAATGCTTATGAAACAAAATCACAGAATATCCCTCTCCTGTTACCTAACAGAGAAATAAACAGGAAATTCACCAGCAGCCCCCAAATAAGAAAAGAAGAATGACTTTATGCCATTAATTTTAATATTATGTCAAGAAAAGAAAATTCCATGTCATTTATTCCAGTCCATAACTAAATGTTTCTCAAGAGGGCATCTGGAGCAGGACAGTTCTTTGTCCGGTATACTGCAAGATATATATCATCTCTGGCCCTCAACCTGTAAATACCAGTCTCATTCATTGTGACAACCAAAATAAAACCAGCACACATATTTCCAGACCCCTGGAAGTGCTGCAGGCCCAGAGAGAAGACACACTATTGGTTGAGAGGCATTATACCTAACTCCATCCCTATATTCCAAATGCATACTGAGACGAGTCAACAAAATCCTGATAATTCTCCAATTTGAAGAGAAGATTAAAAGACTGAGCAATCCTAATAGGTAATCCTATTAGAACTGAAGAAAAGCCTCAAGAGTAGAAGCCTCTATTTTAAAAACAACAAGATCTCAGGGCGCCTGGGTGGCTCAGTTGGTTGAGTGTCCGACTTCGGCTCAGGTCATGATCTCACAGTTCATGAGTTTGAGCCCCCCGTGATGGGCTCTGTGCTGACAGCTCAGAGCCTGGAGCCTGCTTCAGATTCTGTGTCTCCTTCTCTCTCTGCCCCTTCCCCGCTCATACTCTGTCTCTGTCTCTCAAAAATAAATCAACGTTAAAAAAAATTTTTTTTTTTAAATAAAAACAACAAGATCTCAAGAGAGATGAAGTTGTGCAGAATATGTGGTCTTCCAGAACACTGTGTTGACCTGAGGGAATGAGTAGAAGCCATGGGTATGGCTCCTTCCCTAAATGAAAGGAATGAGCCTTACAGAGGACATTTAATAGGACCTTAGACAGCAGTACCAAGAGACTCGGATTCCATCTGACACAATCTCAGCACTTAACTCTCTGTCCCCTCCATCCCATCAGGCTAAAGAAATATGGAGAGAATAATATTCAGTCATCAAGCTTGTAGCACAGACAGAAAGGCAAACTTATTTCAGATGACAGGATCAAGAATTCACCCACACTAGATCAGAGCAAATAGCTGCATTTAAACAGAGCTGCTCAATTAAATACATGTAATATGAGAAGAAATGATGAGGCACCAGGAATATAAAATTATATCTATATCTATATCTATATCTATATCTATATCTATATCTATATAGCACATTAAAAAACTAGTCTGAGAAAAAACATAGCCCAGGAAACAAAAGTAGATTCTCTCTTTTTTTTTTAAACTACATTCTTTATAAAGGGACTAAATAAGTATGTGAATCTCATAAAAGACAGGATGATTAGAAAATAGAATATTATAAAAGGGAAGACCACAAGGCTTAGGGAAAAAATAAGAAAAACACACAAAAGCACTCACAAATCTAGTAAAAAAAAAAGAAGCAGCAAGAAACAGAATGGATGTGACTGAAAATTGATATAATGGCATAAAGACAATAAATCACAGAGAAAGCAGAGAGAAAAGATAAGGATATTAAAGCAATAAAGGAAAAAGTTATGGCTATTAAGAACAAGCATAATTATCGTAAGGAAAACTGATGTCCCAAATGCAGAGGATCTAACAAGTAAAACAAATAATAAGTAAATCTAACAGAAAAAGGTATTCAGAGATACACAAGAAAATTCCCTTGAAATTAAGAACTGAATCTGAAAATCAAAAGCATATACCATATAATGGCAAAAATAGAGTGGAAGTACTGACATTGAGATACAACCTGGTTATTTTAGCGAGAGAGAGAGGAAGAAAGAAAGGGAGAGAGAGAAAATGTGAGTGGGGGAAAAGAGCACAGAGAGAGAGAGAGAGAGAGAGAGAGAGAGAGAGAGAATCCTAAGCAGGCTCCACGCTCAGCATGGAACCCAATGTGGAGCTCTATCCACAACCCTGGGATCATGAGTTGGGCCAAAATCAAGAGTCGGATGCTCAACCACCTGAGTCACCAGGCGCCCCAATATTATTTTATTCATAAAGAAAGAGTTCTCTCAACATTCAAGCAGGAAAAGCAAGGCACCTACAAGAAGGAGAGGAGGCTGGCCTCAAGCATCTACAGCAGCATTCAACTCCAGAAGACCTATCTTCAAAGGTTTGAGTAAAAGTAAACATAACCCAAAGATATTGCATAACAATTGTCAATCAAGCATAAAGACTGCGATACAGGCAGAGTTTAGAGTAATAGCACCCAATGAGCCCTTCTTAAAAAAAAAAAAAATCTGAAAATGAAATTTAACAAACCAAAAAATAAGTCAAAATAAAGAACTCAAGAACAGAGATACTGTGATAAAAGGGTTGATGATGAACATTGAATCCATTCAAGCATGAGATGTCTGGACACTAAATGGTGAGCCCTGAATCCATTCACATGGTTGGGAAAATTATCATCATACAATTAGGTAAATGTTATAAACCTTGGCAAACTACAGATTAACTAAACAACCAAAATGGAGAGATCAGAGAGAGAAAGCAGAAGCGAGTGAAATGGTCTCACGCCTGAGAGTCAAAATTACCTAAGAAATAATAATGACTCCCAACATCCTAAATGTTTCAAAAACGTTTTCTTACTTTTACATGAATCTTTTAGAAATTTATGTCTATGTAGTGAAGAAATATACTTATGGTTCAGGAATTCCTACGGTTTTACACTGCCATCTATTAAGTGCTAATTAATTTTTTTAATTTTAATTTTCTTTTAGAAATTGAATGAACATTCATCCTATTCTTGAAACTTTGATTCTGACTACAGCTGTCCATTCCCCCATTCTTATTGCCTTACATCTACTTTTTAAAGAGAGACAGATATCTAGAATCATGTTTTACATGGTAGTATTTATATGTACTTTTTTGTAATTACTTAAACCTTTAAAATGAGAATGATGCCATTTCCATAAAAACAGAAAACAATCTCTTTTTTAAACAACAGCATTAATCAAGTACTTGTACTTGATTAGCCACACATTGTGCTAACTGCTTTATAGACATTATCTCATTTAAATTAAATTACATTTGACTTTTTCACAGTAAAACCACTTTTGTTCTTTTTTAAATTAAATGTTAGTTTCACAAGTTATCCATTTGTGTCAGGAGTTTTAGTTGCAAAAACAGAATCGGTTCTGACTAGTTTAAGAAGAGGATCTACCAGAGGATATTAGGTTAACTCACAAAACTGTGGGAGGGCTAGAGAAATAGGCTAATTGCTAAGCTTCCGGGAATAATATCCAGACTCATTCTGGAGACTCGCCTCCTCAGGAAAGAGCTTATGCTAAAACTGGGCGGCTCTGCTGCTACCTTATTAGCAATATGGATGCCCCTCTTGAAGCCTGTGTTTTTAGGCTACTCACATTCAAATCAAAGTCTGGTTGCAGATATGGATGACTGGCTCGCTGGTTGCTCAAGGGGCTGGAAAGTGGATTCTTCCTGGGCAAGTGGGATATTCAAAATGTGAAAAACTAACAGAATACCGAGAGGGTACTGTAAAGATGTCAGCCACCTGTGCCAGTTGACTGTCACACTAAATAACAGCAGCAAAAACAGTATCATGCTTTCCTACTCAACATGTGGTCCATGCACCAGCAGCATTGAGTACCATCTAGAAAATGATAATGCAAAATCTTGGACCCCACCCCAGATTGACTGAGACAGAATCTGCATTTTAATAAAATCCCTCAGGTAATTCTAACATGCAGTGAAGTTTGAGAACGGCTGCCAATGCAAGACGTTTTCATGAAAATGCACTCACCTCCCCCAACGGGGAAACCCAGAGTCTCATCAGTGCCTGCATCCAGCTCCAAGTCCAAGATCTCTGGGTGACGTTCTCCTCTAGTTCAGTCATAATCTTGCCCTGACAGTTCACAGCTACACACTTAATGAAGTAAACCGTCACCAACACCCTATATAGAATAATAAGGAAATAAGGGAAAAGGGTGAATGAAAAAATAAAATTAGTTAATATATAAATATATTATATATAAATATATTATAAACTTTGTAGTAATTATATATTATGATATATAAAACATATAGAAAAATATATTAAGTGTGTGTGTATATATATATAGAGAATATATATACTATATATATACAATATATATAGAATATATATAGAATATATTCTATAGAATATATATAGAATATATAGAATATATATAGAGAGAGAATATAGAGAGAGAGAATAACATAATTATATACATAGCCAAGTTCACTTGCCCTCAGCAAGCACCTGGGCTGGTACAAGTTCATTACAAGTGGGGTACCCCCCAATGTTGTTCCTGAGAAATCTAAGCAATTAGTGGTTTTACCTGTGTGAGGCTGCTCCAGTATTCCATTAAATTTATGCCACTAGAGGCAATACTAAGAGGTGTCCAAAAGATTCTTTAGGTTCTAAAAATACTTTTGCCCATGACTGCACAGCAACAGTCCTCTTGCCCTTGACATTCAGAATCAATCATCCCAATCTACTTCTTGCCTGTTTTCTCCAATCATAAGGAGCCTCCAATTACCACATCATCAATTCAACTTCCAATTCAGTGGGACCATTGTGTCTTCTCATGGTAGCATTTCTCCCTTGACCTCAAACCCAGCAAAACTCAAAGGGGTTGGGAAGGAAGTAACATTTTTCTCAAGTGTAACAGTAAGTATAATAGTGAGAGGTTCCACTCTGACCCTTTGCTTTTTAGACCATCCGCTCTGGCTATGAGAGACACCACTTCTTGGCCACTGGTTCAGAGCATGTGCCACACTCTTTAGGACAAGCTGCAGCCACAAATGAATCGTCAATAAGCTATTCTACATTCTGTAAATAGGAGACCAGTAAATCCTTTAAATGCAATCATTGCCTTATTTCTTTTGTGATAAATTGAATTCCTTAATCGAAAGTAGTATTTTTTAAGATAGCGTGCAGTGAATAAGGCATTCAGGAAGTCCACTGGTGATGTAACTGGCAGAAGTATATAGAGAAAGAAAGGGAAATCTGTCTTTAGAAGTGTCTACTCCTGTGGGGATAAATCATCTCTTTCACGATGTAATCAACCTCCCATCAGGTGGCTGACTAGTACACCCAGGGAGAGTTTTCTCTATGAAATACTTAGGGTTAGGGGCACCTGGGTAGATCAGTCAATTAAGTGTCTGACTCTTGATTTTGGCTCAGATCATGACCTCACCGTTCATGAGTTCAAGCCCTGCACTGGGCTCTGTGCTGGTAGCACAGAGCCTGCTTGGGATTTTCTCTCTCCCTCTCTCTCTGCCCCACCCCTACTTGTACTCTCTCACTTGCTCTCTCTCAAAACAAATATATAAACATTTGAAATACTTGGGATTAGTAACTTCCACTGGCAAACTCAAATGTTGCCAGGTCAGTTTGATGAGAAGTTCACGTTGTTGAATCTACCTAGAACTTCTGTCCTGCCTCCATGGTAATTTAATTTATGAAGCCACCGAGCAAGCACTGTGATGACTGGAGAAAGCCTGACACTCACAGAGTTGGTCACTTTGTTTGCCTAATTACGAAGCACATCCTCAACTGTAGGACTCTCTTGGTTAGGACTCTCGTGGGGTACAAATAACCCTCACTACTCTAGGGCCATTCTCAAAGACTGAGAAAGCAAGCTTTTTAGAACTTTGGGTAGATGAGATAAAAGACGGGTGTTTAAAAGATACCTGGAGCCACAAGCAACAGTTGAGCACTACAATGCATATTAAAACGCTATAAGCACAAAGAGCAAAGGCTAATGTAAACCATGAACTTTAGGTGATAATGATGTGTTGATGCAGGTTATCAATGGTAACAAATGTACCACTCTGGTGAGAAATAGTAAAATGGGGAGGCTAAGTAAGCCATGTGTGGGGATAAAGGGTATGTGGGAAATCTCTCTACCTTCTCTCAATCTTGCTGTGAACCTAAAACTACTCTCAAAATACAAGTCTTTCTTAAAAAAAAAATTAAAAAAAAAAGTCAAAGACAAGGTCCAGTCTCCCTTGACCACTGTCCCACCAATTCCAGTTTCCTTCCTAGAAGGAACCATTGCTGTCACTTTGGTGTACCTTCTTTCACACCTTCTGCACATTTATATAATTATACATGTACCCCTTGAAAATATATGTATTATACAGTTTAAGTGTGGAATCGCTGGATGTATAGTATTAGGCAACTCGGTTCTTTTTTCGCTCTCTGCAATCTAAAGACTGTAAACACAGATCGATCTAATTCATTTTAATTTCTCATTGTGTCTACAATACAGATGCATGAGAGATTATTTAGCCATTTTCATATTGTTTCCCTTTTTTTGACATTAACTATATGTAACGAATATCCTTCTTGTACAGTTGTACAGGCCTCCTTGAGCTCATGCACAAATGTTTCTCTAGGGAAAATCCTAAGTGAAAGTTATGAGTCACAATGTATGAATATTTTTAATTTTATTTTTTTTAACTTTTTTTTTTTTTTTTTTTTTTTGAGACAGAGAGAGACAGAGCATGAACGGGGGAGGGGCAGAGAGAGAGGGAGACACAGAATCTGAAGCAGGCTCCAGGCTCTGAGCCATCAGCCCAGAACCCGACACGGGGCTCGAACTCACGGACCGCGAGATCCTGACCTGAGCTGAAGTCAGACGCTTAACCGACTGAGCCATCCAGGCGCCCTGAATATTTTTAATTTTAGAGATATGGCCAAATGCTTTATATTTTCATGGTAGTGTGTAAAAGTATCTATTTACCCACACTCCTGGCCAACTGTGTTATATTATCAAACTACATAATTTTTGCCCATCTAGTAAGTATAAAGATTATCTGGTTATCAAAATTCATTTCTCTGGTTGAGTACTTATGTTCATGTTTTCTTATGTATGGTCATTTCATTCCCTTTTCTGTTCTTACTCTTTGCCCATTTGTACTGTCTTTTAGCTATAGGTTCTTACTAATTATATTCTAGATAGTAATCCTTTCTATATCCTTATTGCAAAAATTTCTTCCAACCTTTGTTTTATTTGAGGGTTTTTTTTGTTGTTTTTTTTTTTTAAAGTAAGCTTCATGCCCAGCATAGAGCCCAATGTCGGGCTTGAACTCACAACCCTGAGAGCAAGACCTGAGCTGAAATCAAGAGTCGGACCCTTAACCAACTGAGCCACCCAGGCACCCCTATTTCAGTTTTATTCCATCCCACATTCAAAGGTTTTCTTCTGATGTCATAAAATTTCCTTTTGGATTTTGAATTTAAAAGAAAAATCTCATTTAAAATGTTTTCCCTACCACAAAGAAAAAAATACATTCTTACATATTTTATTTTAATATTTGTATGTTTTCCCCCAAATATTTAGATTTTTAATCCATCTGAAATTATCTTTATGCATAATATGAAATGGAAATTTACTTTTTTCCAAATGGCTAGTGATTTTTCCTGCATTGTTTACTGAAAAGTAAATCCTTTGCCACTGACTTACAATGTCACCTTTTCATATACTGAATTTCGATAAATACATGGTTGTTAGTCTGTTCATCTTTATACTATCTGATAATCACTGTATTAATTTAAAAAGATGTTCTATTTAATCTTTCTTTTCAGAAAACTTCCTATTGAACAATTCTATTATTTGACACAGAACAAAAAAAGTGACATCTATGGAAATGATTCTTTGTAAGTTTGGGGTTTCTTTTCCTCATAATGGACCAAATAGCTTTTTTAAGTGAAAATGTGTTATATGAGAAATAAAAAAGCTCCCAAATGGGAACTTTTAGAAAAACAAAAGTGTTCTTTTATTTTTCCAACAGAGATCATTAATAATAGAAACAAAGACCAAAGAAATAAAAATTTAAAAAATAAACCAAAACCCACTTATAGTTTGTAGCAATTAAACAAAGAAAAAAATACGAAATATGGAATAGTAATTTTCGAAAGAATTCAAACAAGTCATCTGGGTCCATTTCTCTGCCTTTGACCTAGTTAATCTAATAAGAATCTGTTAAATTTCTTAAAAGTTTCATAGGAAATGCCCCAGCGCCCTCAGCAAAATTTTTCGTCAGGATATTATGAGGGGAGAGGATTATCATGACAATTTACAAATAATTTGTAATAAAGTTACTCCCTAAGTCTCCTTTTTGGATAAGGAATATTTTTTAATTTATCCTTTGCTTAGAGGAATTACTTTCCAGCATATTAAGTTATCTTTCCGCTCTGCAATAGTCTGTTATATATATTTAAAAAGCATACTTCTTAATTTTCAGATAAAAATAAAATACTGACAACACTGAAGCAACAAGGAAAATATCACTTCTTTACCTTTATTAGAATTGTGAGGAATTTGTGTAGATAAGAAGTTAATATAGAGTTCAGCCACAAGAGGGAGCCAAAAAGACGTGAAATTTGTGGTGGCTACTAGGTCCTATTCATTTATCCCTTTGAGATCAGTACACTTTGAAAAGTAAATGTAGAGTGCAGCAGTAAAATAATGGACTGGTTTAGGTCAAGGGCCTGGGTCTCTGAGCATTTTTAATTTTCATTTTATCCTTTCAAACTTGAACTTTTTAAAAAGTTTTCTTTTTTAAAAATTTTTTCAATTTTGAATCCAACTGATTTTAGATATACATTTGTCAATATCATAGCTAAATTTGTCACATGAGAAAAATTTTAGCTGCTGATTTAACATTTCATATATTATAGCCAATCTAGGAACTCGGAATTCCTTGGATTATTAATATTCATTGCCCCCGCCTTCCCCAAATCAACCATAAATATAACTGGAAGACATGTTTTTTGGTTTTGTTTTTTAGTCCCAAGCCTGCAAACTTGGAGTCCAAATAAAGAAAGACATAAACCTGTTAAGATTCATCTGAATTATGTGTTGATAATACACTGTGGAATCAAAACATAATATAGCTTACGTACTACTTTCTAAAGAAACATACAAAACTTAACCGGCACACTCCATTTTGTTGACCTCTGCTATCAACAGATAACATTCTATTCACTTTTTTATGCCTGAAATATTTCAGAAATATCTGCATAGGCTAAAAGTAACTGTTGAATCCAATAGAAGTAGGTGACAGGCCTGTAGTGTGGACTTTGTTCCTGGGCTTCAGTATTATTTCTTGGCAGGCAGGGCTCAGGGTAAATAGTAAAGACGTAACTTTCAAATGAACTGATTCAGAAAAGACATGCCTCCAGAAACGTGTTCAGGTTTGTTCCAGCCTTTCTGTCAACGGGGCAACATTTATGATCGTGATAGATCAGCAATCCTGGGCAAAGGGACAAAGCACACACAGTATTTCTATATCTTGTCCCACCAGGCCACACTGAGGTCACTTTAGGTCATGTAATTGCACCACATGCATGGTGGCAGGCTGCCTGCAGCACTTTGGCTGCTGCCTGATTATGAGGGTGAATGTCAAAATCAGAGCCGCATTATCATTGGAAGCAGTCAGTCCTGCACCTGCACTGCAAATAGGAAATGCAAAATGGGTGGTGAGTGGGACTGAAGTTAGACTGATCAACAGAACTGAGATATGAGGATATCATCCCTCTGACTGGTCAATATTCAGTGTTCCAGAAATTCAATCGAGAATGTTATCTTAAAGACACTGTAGTTTGAAATTGGGACACATCTTTATTTTTAAGCAAATTTCTAATAGGAATGTAAGCTTTGAAAAGTCCTTAATATAAATTAGGATTTGTTTCCTGTTTTTACTCTAGGATGCCCAAACCACCTAATGCAACAGTACAGTAAGTATATACTTAACATTTTCCTTCCATGTTATAGTCAAGTAAAAAATATTGGCAATCCATGTCTCAGTGTGAGTACAAATGTGACTTTTCATGAAAGACTTTAACAAGTGGGAGAAGAGGATGGTATTATATACTCTGCTAATCCTTTCTTAATAAACTTTTTAATTTAGTACAGTTTAAATTTGCAGAATTATTTGAAAAACAGTACAGAGTTCCTATATACCTCATACCCAGTTTCCCTTATTAGCAATATCTTACATTAGTAGGGTGTATTTGTTACAAATTCATGAGCCAAAATTGATGTATTGTTATTAACGAAACTCCATACTTTATTCAGATTTTTAACAAAAATAGCCTTTGTACTATATACATAAAATATTGAATGAAATCTCATACATAGATTCAAGACAGAGTCCATAGCTTTTGAGTTTTAGAGTAAAATGTGTTTTGCTAAATCATTACCAGATATAACTTAATATTATTAACTAGGAAATCGTTTCTAGAATCTGAGGGGGAAGAAAATTCTGCCTCAATCCCAAATGATCAGAATTAAGTGGGCCTCTCCCTGCCTTTGTAACTTCCACCTTTGTAACTTCCACCTTTTATCCCTTCTTCACAACGCAAAACCCTGGCCACAGACAAAACCAGAAAGACCCAATAACTATGTATACACGTTTTGCAAATTTACTTCCTATTAGGGGGACCAATCCCCAGGAAAAAAAAATGTCTTATGAAATTCTTTTGGTTCTGTTTTTGTAATTTAACGTGATCTTGGCCTTTGGAATTTGTATTCTAAATTAAGAAGTCAATCTCTACTTTCTGGTCATGTCTTTGTGATGAACAAGATACAAGATACAATGAAAACCAAATGCCTTTGTCGGGCAGTCCTAGCCAACATCAGATTAGTACTAAATGGGGCCACCCTGCCCTGGCCTCTGGGTGCATGCTAGCATTTAGCCTGTTGAATGATTCTCTGATAAAGAGGAGAGATAAAGCAGTTAGCATAAAGCCAGGAACATAACTGCTTTATTGTTGTAGTTATTGTTGTGGTTAACAACATCTCAAGGCAATGTCCTCTGAGTATAATTCCTGCTCCTGTAGTAGTTACAATGTCTCAGGACCTCCCACATTAACCACTGAGATATTTTCTAGGGACAGTGGACAGACATGACCATTTTATGAAATATTCATACCACATTTCCTTAAACTACATCATCAAGTCTAGGGGAAATGGCATTGAAAGTTCAAAAATTAATCCCACTGATTCGCCATTCCCACCAATTCTTACATCTTATCTCAATCTGACACATACTGGGAAAAATCCAAGAAAATCAAAATTAATCTTATTCCCAGGTAGGTTAATTAGCATAGACTGAGACAATCATTATACTGTATTTACTCAGCCATTCTTTCTAGTATGATTTGTGACTAAATGTCTCTGTTGGACAATATTTGAACCCTGGACTTTCTCATTTCATTCTTTACTGTCCCCAGGGTCTCTATCTTTCTTACCTAGGTCCCCTGCTTTCTGACTACTACACCTGAAAGTGAACGAAGCAAACCCTCGAGGCTCTGAATGTACAAGAACTTCTCTTATAACATGGGCTTTTTACTAGACCTCAGTAAACTCCGTCCTTTCCTGACTTAAGTAGACTGGACATTCTCCCCATGAGGAAAAATGTGTTCATTCCTATTTTATTCACAGTTTGCTCAAACTATAAATGATCGTTTATTTTCAAGCAAATTTATAAGGGGAAGTTAATTTGAGGGAGATGGTTAACTATAATATCCACTGAATTAGACAATGGAAATGTTTATTCAGAATAAGTGGAAATCACTGTGTTGTATATAAAAGGAAGTATACCCAATATTGCTTCACTGAAAGCAGTTACTAGGCTAGTGTTTTTATGACTCTGAGGTACATCAGTGAGTTGGAATTCAGGAATGAATGTCTTGATTCTGTGTTCTAATATCATCACGGAGTTGATGACCTCGTGCCTTGTACCAAGCCATGTAGCCATTGATGTGGTGCTTTTTAAGCAAAATAAATACATCAGAAAAGTTTAGTGATTCACAATAAAATGATGCCATACCCAATGCAAAAATGTGTTCAACTGAGGGAGTTTGTGACAAGGGCAAGAAAACCAAATCTTTCCACAAAAACAGAACGAGCTGGCCTTCATAAATGACTTTTGCTTGAAGTCTAGACTTTTTCTCTTACAAATCAGCCTTAACTTCTTGCGGTATCTATGAGAGATCAGGAACTTGTTAAGAATCTTGGACTGCTAGGTATTTCAGAGAGCCCGTCATGATGCCAAGGCTGCTGAATTCAGTACGGATTTGCATTAGCGGGCCGAGTAAGCAGTAAGGGGCCGGGATCTGGGCCTGGGCCACCGCTGATTGCCAGCTATCAGCTCTCACAAATCTCTGCTAGTTCTTTTAAGAACTCTGCTAGTTCTTCAAATCATAGTAAAATTGTATCCCTGTGGTCTTTTTAACTTGTTGGTTTTTCTTTTTCCCATCAGTTTATCAGCTATTTTTGGCTTTTTGATTTCTAAACAGTACTGTGTACATAAACAGGCAGTATATTTTGTTGATTGACTGCTTAAAAGAAACAGATGGCCTAGGTTGAAAGTTCAAGGCAAGATGGTTGGATATCACTTTGCATACTGAAGCTGAATGCCCAGAAATGATTCCATAAAATAAAGCACTGGGATCCTGTTAAAACAAGAGGCAGGAATTGAAAACAACTAGAAAAACTACAGATTTCATGTATCTTCTGCATTAGTTGTGAAAATTATTCACAGATAAAGAATTCAGTTATGATTTATTTTAAAAAGTAATTTTTATTTCTCTAGCAAAATTAGGAAAATATGTTTCGTGGCACATATTCCACCAGAAAGCTAACTCCAGGAGTATAGGGGCCTTGGCTCACTGTCGTATCCTCAGAAATAGAATAGTACCAGTCACAAAGAAGGATCCCAATAAATATTTGATGATTAATTTTTTTCAATTGCATTTCTTTCTATTCTGTTTTGTTTGCTCAACTAAATTTCAGAGAAACCTGCTCCCCATATCCGATTGAACACCCCTACCACACACACATCTCAGGTGGTGCCATGTTCCCGACCTTTATATCACCTAAGGATCCTTACACTGGCATTAAAGCCCGAAGCCAACGGCCGTTTCCTCCCACGGTGCCAACGAAGGCTTACGATACGACGATTTTGAAAACGAGAGGTAAAATGTGGTTTGGTATCAGAACAGTATTAATTCTTCTCATATTTGAATTTTATTCAATTAATAAAATCAAAGAAAGGAGGGCAAAGGACTCAAGACACAAAAGTGTGACCCATCAGATTAGGAAAGTTGTTCCTAACTGGCTGTGCTTTAGAATCACCGGGAACCCTACCACAAACCAAGTAAATCAGATTTTCCGCAGGTGCTCTTAACTTTTCTTCTTTATACAGCCTTCCATGCTAGAAGCAGAAACCAAACATTGTAGAATTAGTTGTTTTTATTCTACCTGTTTTTTCTATTTTTATTTCCTTCCTGCTTTCTCTTATGGCTTAGCTTTTAAAAATTTTATCCTAGCTCAGGTAATTAGCACAAGGGACAATATTTGGTTCAGAGCATCAGGGTCTAGACATAGGTATAGCAGTTGTGATGAAAGTGAGACAATGTCATTAAAACAAGACTCAGAAAGTAATAGGAACAATTTGTTTAGGTCCTCTTAACACCTTGGGGCATCTTCTTGCAGAAGCAAACCTTGGGGTCTTTCCAGATGTGTTGTATTAGGATGGTAAGCCCATTCACTAGTCATCAAGTCTCTCCCACACTAGATATCTTAAAACAGAGAAGAAGCCTATGGAGAAAGACTGAAAATACTACAGAAGAGGTAACCGAAGGTGACAGAAAAGGTGCATGTTAGGCAGAGAGAAACATTTGTTGAATGAATTTAGGCTGTGATGTAGGTAAGACCCAAGAAATGTCCTATAATGCAGTGCCACTGTACATAAATATTTGGACCCAAATGTTTGCCATCATTAGTATCAACCTCCGTACCTTACTAGGAGACAGCAGTAATATTTTGAAAGACAGTATAGTGGAGTGTTTAAACATGGACTATGCAGTCAGATGGCATGGGTAGAATTCTAGCTCTGCCACTCTGCCACTTACTCCCCATGGACCATAGAAAAGTTTCTTAACTTCTTTGCCTCCACTTCTCAATCTATAAAATGGGACTATGAGCACCTACTTCATAGATACCAGAGATAAGTGTTAGCAGTTACTACTTTATTACTCTCTACCCATATAATGATTCCAGTATGTGTGCCACATACTGAATTTCTTCATTACCTCTTAGTCCAATCATGGATAAAAGGTAGTGAAATCTGTATCAAATATATAGATATATAGACATCTACATACATATAAATACACTCAACTCTAAATGATACACATACATACATATATACATGTAAATACATGGGAGGCTGGGGTGGGAAGAGCTGTGCAAAAGAACTACAAGATAGGATGCCAAGCAACTGAAATTTGTATGATCTTATTAGGCAAAGTGTTAAAGTTAATTTATTTTTTTCAATCCCTGAATTAGATAATTTCTAAAATTACATGAAGTGCATAGAGTTAACAAGAAATCAGAGAAATGTGTGCAGAATTTATAAAAACACTTTTCAGTGCAGTTGTAGGTCACAGACTAAAGTAAGTTACCACCATCATTACCCACTCTTCCAAGCATCCACCTGTTCTGACCAGTTAGTCACTCTTAGAGGACCTTAAAAAGATGAGTATATTGGGGCGCCTGGGTGGCTCAGTCGGTTAAGCCTCCAACGTCAACTCAGGTCATGATCTTGCAGTTGGTGAGTTCAAGTCCTGTGTTGGGCTCTGTGCTGACAGCTCAGAGCCTGGAAGCCTGTTTCAGATTCTGTGTCTCCCTCTCTCTCTGCCCCTCCCCGCCTCATGCTCTGTCTCTCTCACTCTCAAAAATGAATAAATGTTACAAAAAAATTTTATCTAGGACCAAAAATGCAAAATTTGTTCTGATATGTAAATATTTTATAGAAATCCACAAGAAAACACTAACATGTTTATCAAACAATAAGCAAAAGACAAGGGATGACAATTTAATTACAAAAGACCGAAAGAAATGTTTTTAAAAAAGAAGCAAGTTCAGGGGTGCCTGGGTGGCTCAGCTGGTTAAGCGTCCGACTTCGGTTCAGATCATGACCTCATAGTTTGTGACTTTGAACCCCGTGTCGGGCTCTGTGCTGACAGCTCAGAGCCTGGAGCCTGTTTCAGATTCTGTGTCTCCCTCTCTGCCCTTCTCCCACTCGCACTGTCCCTCCCTCTCTCCCAAAACTAAACATTTTTTTTTTTTTTAAAGATGAGTATATTGTAATAACCCTTCTAAAAGACCTTTCCAGGGGTGACTGGGTGGCTCAGTTGGTTAAGCATCTGATGTCGGCTCAGGTCATAATCTCACGGCTTGTGGGTTCAAGCCCCGCATCGGACTCTATGCTGACAGCTCAGAGCCTGGAGCCTGCTTCTTATTCTGTATCTCCTTCTCTCTCTGTGCACCCCGCCCCCCATGCTCGCGCACGTGCTCTCTCTCTCTCAAAAATAAATAAACATTAAAAAAAATTTTTTAAAAGACCTTTCCAAAAACTACTATACTACCACATTAGGTTTTCTACACTTATTTGAATTCTTCTTTAATAGAAAGACATAGAAGAGTGCCTTAGTACCAGATTGCCTGAGTTTGAATTATTCCGCTTACTAGCTGTGTGATCTTAGGCAAATTGCTTATTTTTGTTGTGCCTCAGTTTCCTCATCTGTTAAAGTGGAAGTAATTGTACCTTACAAATAGCAATGTGAGTGTATACATAAAACAGTACACAGTTTTATGTACACAGTAAATGTTCAATATATGCCAGCCTTTGTTCTTATTACATATGAGGACAGATGTTCAGAGCATTCTTTTTTTTTTTTTTTTTTTTTTAAGTTTATTTACTTTGAGACAGAGAGAGAAAGAAAGAGACAGAGACAGAGACAGAAACAGAGAGTGAGCTGGGGAGGGGCACAGCAAGAGAGACAGAATCCCAAGCAGGCTCCACACTGCCAGAGTGGAACTCACAAACCTGACCCAAAATCTATAGTCAGACACTTAACCGACTGAGCCACCCAGGCGCCCCAGAGCATTCTTTAATGTGGAACTTCTTAGAGGACCAGAGGAGACCATGCTATATCTGATAAAGCTTATCAGACTACCACTAATACCTAAGAAGCTACGTTCTTTAAAATGTTCTCTTTCAGTACCTTTTTGGTAAGCAAATACTAATTCTATTTCTTGATATTTAGGCAGGGAAAGCCCAAAACAAGTAGTACAGAAATGTATTTACTAAGCCTTCAGAGACCAAAAGAGGACCCAGGAAAATTTAAACTTAAAAGTTATAACTTACCTAAGAATCCCCTTCGTTAACAAGAAAGGTACATTTCTACTGCCCCCTCATATTGCTGGCAACACTTGGGTTAGAGACTCATTCTTGCTCTGTGTGGCCCACATGCTGCTCATCAAGGGGAGCAAGAATTAAGCAATGCTCTAATACACTAGCTAAAATATGCACCCTCATTCCTCTCTATCTCCTATCATCTTGTTTCTGTTTATTGCACCCCAAAATCCCATTCATAGAAAACTGTTATTGCATATTCAGAATAACAGCACTCTTCCTGAAAATTTCAGGTAACCCTTACAGATATGAACTGCTTGATTTTCCAATGGATTCAAAGAAGAAAGCCTTGAATTGGCCAGGTCAGGGTGTATATTATGATGTAAGTATCTTTTAAATATGTGTTTAAAACAAAGTAAAAATGTTTTTACTCTATACATTTATGAAAACCCAAAAGATGGGCTGTTTTATTTTCTATCTGCTTAAAAAACTTGAGATTTTGACCATGATTCACATTTTTTTGTGTGCGTTTCCTTAGCTGATTTCACATACTTTGGGCAGTAAAGTAACATTTCCACAATTACTAAAAAAAAAAAAAAAAAAAAAAAAAATGCTCCCCACTGAAAGAAGGTGGAAGGCTGCATTTCACTCACTGTGTATCCCCCAACCCTATTCTTATAATTCACAGCGTATTAAGTAACTCCAAATATACATAGGACAAATGAAAAATTCTCAGAAAGGTTTACAATTATTATCCCAACCATTATATTTGTGTAGAATCAAAGATAAAAACAGCAGCCACTGTGTATTGAGAAACTGCTACACAATGACCATTCTGGATACAGTATATCACTTAGCCTTTATAATAACTTAAAACGGTTAGTATCATCATCCCCATTTTATAGATGAGGAAACTGGGTCTCAGAGAGTTTGTGGCTATCTCATAATCATTGAACTCAAGCTTGTCGGACTCCACTCTCTGCTCTTAAGCTCTGTACCACGACTCCACGTAGGCAGGGAGAGAAAATTTTTAATCATGAAGGAAAAGATCCGGACATTTGAAAACTATAATAGCCAACATTCATTGACCAATTAGTTTGTGAGAGGCAGTACCAAGTGTTTTCCATATATTATCTTCTTGCATTTAACAATCTATGAGGTAGGCAAGAAATAACTATGCAAGGCTAGAAACATTTGAATTTTAGTTGGGATAACCATTGTGGCAGGCCAGAGTGTGGTCACTGCGGTGTCACACAGTCATCTACGAAATACACAATTTCCTATTTGTTTTTTGTAAAGTTATACATCAGGAAAGATCCTTACAGAATCATCTATCATACTGGACCTCTTTAATTCTTTCAAGCAAAATCTATATCAGAGTATATGAAGAAATATGAGAAGTCATTCGAGAGACCATTCCATCAATACACGTTCTTATGGCCAAAGTCTCCAGTTCAGTGGTTTAGTTTCTTCTTTTAATCTCCCTCACTTCCTCCTGCTCATGAAAATGCCGCTGTCCTCATATCTCAGCCCTCTGCAACAATCTTGACTAGCTCTCCTTTACCTAAGGGTAAATTCCAAGGGTTAACTGAGCTCTGAAGACCCTTCAGAGTCTGGCCTTCCTTCCTTCCTGCAGCCTGGCTCAGCTCGCTGGTCCTTGAACAGGTGGATGGCCATCTCCCACTCTTGGAATGCTCTCCTTTCATGGCCTCTCTGCCTATGCAAAACTTGTTCATTCTTCAAGGCTCAGCTCAACTCTGGTTGTTTCTGCTGCAGAGCAGAAAGTGAACCAAATAAGGAGACCTGCATTCTAGTTATTCCTATACCTGCCATTTGTTCTCTTGGTAATATTAGCAATATTATTTCTGTTCTTTGAGTTTACATTAATAAAATATACCTGTATAATTTCACTAAAATCTGTCCAGCAGACTTCACAGGATATGAGGATTATATGAAGGCTATAAAAAGCACTTTGAAAAATGGAAAGTGCTATAATTTATAAGCATTATTACTCCAACAGAAGTGATTTCCCCTCTTCTGAGTTTCTACAATTATTATAACCAATAACTTTTTACATGTATTTTATATCTTATCAACTCAATTACAAGCTCTCTGAAAGTGGAATATTTTATAATATCTATATTCCCCACAGCACTTTGTACGTAAATATTTTTGACTGATTTATCTGACTCTTCATCCAATGATTAATCCAACTTTCTTAATCTCTTCTAATCTTAATTTTCAATCTTTCAGTTATTCTTCTGGTTTATCCCTAATCCTAATCAAGTTTTGTACTTCGCTGGACAGAAAAATAAAATAAAAATAAATTTGATACTGGGCTTGAAGGCAGTTATCTCATGACTCATCCATTTTTCCCCCTTTAGGATAATACCTATTCTTGTCCTCCTTGCGTTTCACCACTTCACTGGGGAGAGTGGCCAAGGGGTCTTCAACTTTATCTGCAATGTCCTATCTCTGTTAAAGGAGAATATTTTGTATAGTATTTACCTTTCCTGTTGTTAGAGCAGTGGTTCTCAACCTTGGCTGCACATTAGAATCACCTGGGGTGTTTTCAGAAATCCCAGTTCCCAGGCTGTACCCCACCCACATTATAATTGATTACATAATTATAATCAGTATTCTCTGAGGGGGGGAGGAGGCAGAGGGACACTAAGAACTTAAGTAATTCCAGGGGTGCCTTGGTGGCTCTGTCGGTTAAGCATCTGACTCTTGGTTTCAGCTCAGGCCATGATCTCCTGGCTTTGTGGGTTCGAGTCCCGCATCGGGCTCTGTGCCGCCAGCACAGAGCCTGCTTAGGATTCTCTGTCTCCCTCTCTCTACCCCTTCCTCACTTGTGTTGTCTCTGTCTCTCTCAAAATAAATAAATAAACTTAAAAAAAATAACTTAACTAATTCCAGAAATGTATCTCCTGGTTATAAAAAAGAAAACTTCCAGAAACCATATTTTAGTACTTTCTATCTAAGCTGATAAGACAACATGTATAACATTTCGTAAAGAGTACAAATTTTGGGGTGCCTGGCTGGCTCAACTGGTTGGGTGTCAGCTCAGGCTTGACTTGGTTTCAGCTCAGGCCATGATCTCATGGTTTGTAAGTTCAAGCCCCAATTCATTCCATGCTGTTAGCATGGAGCCTGCTTGGGATTCTCTCTTTCCCTTTCTCTCTCTGCCCCTCCTCTGCTCTGTCTGTCTCTCTCTCAAAAATAAATAAACTTGGGGCGCCTGGGTGGCTCAGTCAGTTGAGCGTCCGACTTCGGCTCAGGTCATGATCTCACGGTCTGTGAGTTCGAGCCCCATATCGAGCTCTGGGCTGATGGCTCAGAGCCTGGAGCCTGCTTCCGATTCTGTGTCTCCCTCTCTCTCTGCCCCTTCCCTGCTCATGCTCTGTCTCTCTCTGTCTCAAAAATAAATAAAAACATTTAAAAAAATTAAAAATAAATAAATAAACTTAAAACAAAAATTTTTTTTAAAAGTATAAATTTTAAAGTGGCTCAGCTCCTGGTTCTAAAAATGTGTCAACTGTAGGGGTGCCTGGGTGGCTCAGTCAGTTAAGCACCCGACTTTGGCTCAGATCATGATCTCACGGTTTCTGAGCTCGAGCCTTGCTTCCGGCTCTGTGCTGACAGCTCAGAGCCTGGAGCCTACTTCAGATCCTGTGTCTCCCTCTCTCTCTGCCCCTCCCCTGTTCACGTTCTGTCTCTCTCTCCCTCTCAAAAATAAATAAATAAATAAATAAATAATAAACATTTAAAAATAAAATAAAATTTTTAAAAAAGAAAAAGAAAAAATGAAATAATTTATCAATTGTATAACCCTTGATAATATATTTAATTCTTCAATACCCCAGTCACCTCATAGATAGAACAGGAATAATCATAAACTCTACCTCATAGGGTTGTCTTGAGAATGAAATGCATGTAAAAACACTCAGCACCATATTAGCAGAGAGTAAGCTTATAATAAGTGTAACCTTCTGTCAATGTCATTATTCCAATGATTACAAAACTTTGTTGACCTAGAACATTAAGAAATGGGTGGTCTTGGAAAGGGGAATATTCTAAATAAGAGTTTAACCTTTTAAAAATTAAGTTCTGGGCCTTAATTTTAACACTATTTTAAATGTCATTTTGCTTTCATCCTTTTACATTCCATATATATGAAGCCTGTGCCCTCAAGAGTCACAGAAATCTAGGTACCTCTTTCCCACCCACTCCCCAGAGACACCCTACCTTTTTATCTCTTTGGCCTGACCCAGTTTTCCTTTCCTCAAGAGATTTTGTCTCTTCCTCAAATGGCCAAAGATTTTTTGTTCTATTTCTCAAGAGCCAAAGCATCTGGTCTTAGCTTTTGCAATATGAAAATATTCTTTGGGATAATATCTACCTTGTAATCATCTTTTGAGTAAGATAAAATATAATAACCACAGAGGTCAAGTGACATAAACTTCCCTAACTTTGGACTATCTGAAATATTTTAAGGAACAATTTTAAAAGCCTAACCGAGCCTACTATCCATTATTCCTTATCTGTAAATATTTGGAAAGACCTTTGGCTTCTCTTGCAAAGAGGATCCACTTATACCATCCTTACAGAGGAATGTGGTTTCCTTCTTGAACCACCAGCCCTCTTTCTAATCTAAAGTGCCCATCCCCCTCCTAGAGATATATTTCTCATTCCTAGGACAGTTCCATCTCTATATTGAAAACTGGCCAACTCTTCACTTCAAATATCCCTGACTCTTTACACTCTTCCAAAACACCACAGGTTACAATACAATTTCCCATTCCCTATTTTCTTCCTCTGTGCCCTTGCCTGCATTTTAGTAGATCACTGCTGTTACTTAAACTAGATTAAGACACAAGATTAATCCAGCCCCTCAGAACAATATTTGAAAAAAGTCCTTATTTCTAAGCTCGCTTTGCAAATCATTGTAAAGATAAAGAGAACAGAAAGGGTTTTCTTTAGCCCTGAATAAGCAAACCACATATTAGTTAAAGGTTTATAGAGGTGGTTATTGAATACTTGAGACAGTTTTCTAACAAGTGCCTTTTATCATGACTATTCTATATGTGGAAAATGGGGAGCACTCCAACCTCACAGAGTTGCTATAATCAGCATCACCCTTAGGTCCAGGAATTTTAGAAGGCCCCGTGCCTTTAGGGCCCAGCTCTGGCCTTCCTCTGGCTACACCCCTCCCTATGGGACAGGATGTTTATGGGAACAAGACAATCTGTCCATCTAGAGCCCATGCTCCCCAGGCTCCCACCCCAGACTGATGTTACACTGCAGAATTCCCTAAAAAAATGGCTTTGAATGCAGTACTAGGGCCTTCACGAGGTCTCTTCCCCAGGTCCATCCTCCCAGGGATTGACAGTGCTCCAAGCCAGTATCTACCACAGGGCCAAAGCAGTTGCCAAGTGATGGCTGTTTGCTGGAAGTAGAGGTAATAGGTATAATGGAGCTTGAACTTGAGGGCCAGGGTACCCTTATATATAAGGCACTTCACCATTTGGGATGGAATTGGGGGTAGGAAGAAAGCAGCAAGTGATGTTGAGGCCAGGGGCCAGCAGCTAGCTCTTTTTGAACCAGTGTCCCCACTGCAGTCTAGTAAGTCTAAATTTGAACTTGGTCTTCCAAGTTGTCATGAAGGTATTTTGTCAAGGTAGGAAAATGGAACATATTTATTTAACAGCTTATTTGCTTGATTTATAAATTAAACTATTTAGGAGCACCTGGGTGGCTCAGTCAGTTAAGTGGCCAACCCTTGATCTTTGCTCAGGTTATGATCTTGAGGTTCATGGGACTGAGCCTTGCATTGGGCTCCATGCTGGCAGCATGGAGCCTGCTTGGGATTCTCTCTCTCCATCTCTCTCTACCCTCCCTCCTACATGCACACATGTACATGCTCACTCTCTCTCTCTCTCTCTCAAAATAAATAAACTTAAAAATAAAATAAAGTAAAATGAAATAAAGTAAAATAAAATAAAATAAAATAAAGTAAAATGAAATAAAGTAAAATGAAATAAAGTAAAATAAAATAAAATGAAATAAAATAAAAAAGTAAAGTAAAATGAAATAAAGTAAAATTAAATAAAGTAAAATAAAATAAAATGAAATAAAGTAAAATGAAATAAAGTAAAATGAAATAAAGTAAAATAAAATAAAATGAAATAAAATAAAAAAGTAAAGTAAAATGAAATAAAGTAAAATTAAATAAAGTAAAATAAAATAAAAGAAAATGAAATAAAATAAAATAAAATAATTTACACTAATAGAATGTAGGGTCTCAATATAGCCCCAGGACCTGCAAACGTTAAGGATAGGCTTTGTTCAGGACAAGTGCATAGTGTTCATGAAAGTTAATTCCATACTTTCCACCACCATCCATACCTCTGCTCTTGCTGTTCCTTTGGCCTCCCTATCTCTGCATGTCCTTCAAGGCCTATTTTCTGTGGTATGACATAACATGGGCTCTTGTCTCCTCCATTCTTCTCTGCTCCCCACTTTACTTTCCTGTTCAGTTAGAATCAATCTCTCCCTCCTCAGAACTTACCAATAATTCTTTCTTGACCTCTTTTATAACAGTTACTTTTCATCTTAGAGTCATTTATGTTCATTCCTTCTCTCCTCTTCTAGCCAATACATCCCTGGATGACTTGTTTCTGGTCCATCCTTGTTCCCTGCCACTACCTTGCATATATAGGTGCTCAGTAAATATTTACTGAGTACGCTCAATCTGAGAAAAAGGTGAATTTCTAAATACCCAAAGAGACTTCAATGAACCTCATTCATTCATTCACTTTTACATACACCTCCTTTTGAAAATACAAAATAAACTCCATTGTAAAGTTATACTGATAGAAGGAAAAATTTTATTTGAATTTAAATGACTTAAACTTCATCAGAAATCCATAAAATATATCAAGTGGTGCCATTTCTGACAAGGAAAGAGAAGTGGGAAACACAATTTTGGCTGAATTTAGCCAAAGGAGTACCTCAGAACACTTATCTCTAATAAAATTTTACTGGAGGTAGAGTATTCTCAGGGACATTTCTCCAAGGTATGTTATCAGATAGAGTCCGTGCTAAAGCAAAAAACTCATCATTCATGTGATAAAATACTGTGTTTAACTCTAAATATGGTTAAGTTGCAGAATATTAGTGATTAATGAAGAAAAAAATCATATCTGACTTCAGCCTAGAATTTCCTTTATGCTCCTTCTTGCTAAGATAGTGAATCAGCCCTATTCTACTAGATGGCATTAATAAAAATAAACTTTGATGTTCATATTCTAGTTTCCTAAATGTGTTGGAAAGAACAAGCCAGTGTTCTACCCAAAACCTCCTAAAACCTTCGCTCCTAACACTTCTTTAAATTCGTGGGACCCGATTAACTCTCTAAAAGAAGCCAATATACAAAGAAATCTTGAGAGGTCCCACTGGATCACTTCATATGCTCATGATTTTACAGGTATGGGTTTACTTTAATACAAGTAAAAAGAAGAAAATTAGAATATTTGACAAATGCTGTTACCAGCTTGCATCTTCTAATATTTTCCCCTGTTTCTTAACCTGAATACTAATAGAAATTAGGGTGGGTAGTAAGCTTCTCTTAGCGGGGAACTGGGAGGTAAAACTGTTTTCAATTTATTCATTCTAATTATATTACAAAGGGAAATGGGTAAGTTTTTCTATAAAATGTCATTTAAGAGCCATCCTTCATTTACTCTAACAAAGTAATAAGATGTGATGTTTCCATTAAGGTCTGGGGCCCATGAACCCCCTTGAACTGGATGATTACCATGAAAAGGAGAGAGCAGAGTTAACTGGACAGATAAGATTTGACCCAGAGCCTGTAAGTAATTGCAGTCAACTCGCAGTTACATAGGGGGAAAGTATCCAAGTGTTAGGCCCCTTCTTGCTTTACCCAGTTTTTATTTGCTTCATGAGTACTGGTGACCAAGCTAACAAAAGGAAAATTTAACTCATTATAGAAGTTAGTTTTGAATTGATCTGAACTGCTTTAAATACCTTTGCCCACTATTACAAAGAACAAGCGAGGTTTCTTTTCCTATTCCCAGTGCTGGTGTTTTGAGGGTTTGGTTTTGTTGTTTTTTTTTTTAAGTTTATTTATTTTGAGAGAGCGAAAGAGCATGAGAGCGCATGAACAGGGAAGGGACAGAGAGAGAGAAGGAGAGAGAGAGAATCCCAAGCAAGCCTGCAGTGTCAGTGCAACCAATGCAGGCCTCAAACTCATGAACTGTAAGATCATAACCTGAGCCGAAATCAAGAGTTGAGAGGCTTAACCAACTGAGCCATCCAGGCGCCCACTGAAATTCTGTTTAAAAAACAGATTTTCTACTATGCTACTGTTGCTAGAATTTACAAAGGAATAGGTTTACAAATGCTTACCCTTTAATGAGATTCTTAATAATTCTATGAACGTTTATATACTTGTATATCTTGTACATTACCACTGCTTTTGAAGAGATAAAGCCTGATATTCACAATTGAGAGTTGGCTAAATTGCAATTGAAAGCCAATAAATTCTCTGCAAATATCAATACAAATTTCTTAATTGATTATGTGAAATGGCCTGAAAGAAATGATCAAGCCCGTTACTGACAGAAATTATAGTCTGTTGGATTACTTATATATACATGAAATAAAATAATTTAACAATAGACATATATGCTATTTTATCTGGGGCCTAGATTTTATCCTCTAAAGCTACACGGTTTTTAAAACAAAATTAGTATTTCCAAAGATATAAACCGTAGAATTTAGACTGAACTGAACACATTTATTTTACATTAGCTTTGGTATTTCCCAAGGTGATAAAAAAATCATAACACCTGAAATAGTTATACAGACTGTGATTTATCATTCACTGAAGGGTTTTTTTTACTTTTCACTTGCAACAAATATTCTCTAAGGCTAGAAAGCACTATACATGTACTCCAACGTTGTCAAGTGTGTTCATCAACTATCCAGATTTCCACAGATTTGACCCTGTAGAGTCCAGCCCTTCAGGAAGCAGCTTTATCATTTTTACAAAGAAATACATGTACAGTTATATAAAGAATGTTTGCCAAGTATATTATATGCAAAATTATTGTGCAAGTAAACCATCAACTAAATTTTTATTAATAATAAGATAAAATACGCCTAAAATAAAGTTTAAAAGTTTTAGGGGTGCCTGGGTGGCTCACTCAGTCGGTTGTTTCCAGCTTGGTTTCAGCTCGGGTCACGATCTCACAGTTCATGGGTTCGATCTTCGCATCAGGTTCCAAACTAACAGCACAGAGCCTGTTTGAGATTCCCTCTCCCTGTCTCACTCTCTGTCTCTCTCTCCCCCCATCCACTCTCTGCCCCTCCCCCACTTGTGCATGCATGCATGTTCTCTCTCTCTCAAAATAAATAACTTTAAAAAAATAAGTGAAAGTAAGTTTTAGTGCCTCTTTCTGGTTTCTGACTAAGACATGAATAACAGACTCTGGGAAGGCATGTTTTAGTGGTAATAAGTGTATGAAGTATTTTGTTACAGTAGAATGAAATAAAGATACTAAAAACTGCTTCTTGCATAAAGGGGTCCTGTCCAAGGAGGATATGATATACCCCACACTTTTTTGTTTATGACAAATTTAACAAAGTATTTTAAAGAGCTGGGGTTTCTTCTAGTATCTACTGAAACCTAACTAGCTAAAGGTTATAACAGATTTGTTAATAATAGATGGAAATTCCTCCAACTCTGATAAATTAGGATCCAAGAAGACACTCCTAACTCAGTTTTGTTTTCTACATCCAAACTCCAGTTACTGTTTTCTCACCATTCTCATTTTTATTGCCTCTGCTATCGATTCCATTATCACCATCCATCCATTCTGTTAGTTTTTCTTCAACATACTATCTTAAAAATCTTGACAGTTATGGAACATTGAAATAATTTTACAACTAACATCCATGCACCCGCCACCTAGATTCTACCATCGGCATTTTGCTATACTTACTTTATCACATAATCTATCCATCTTTCCATCTCTTCAGCCACCCATCAATACACTTTATTATGTTTTATGCATTTGAGAGAAATTGCAGACACTAGGATACTTCATCCTTAAACAATCAGCATGCATATCATTAAACAGAGTTCAATCTGTTGCAGCTTTTCTTTTAAGGCAAAATACACATTCAATGAAATTGCACATATTTTAAGTGCATGTTCACTGAGTTCTGACAAACGCGTACACCTTTGTAACCCAAACACCTATCAATACATTAAATATTACCATCATTCCAGAAAGTTTCCCCATGCCCCTTTCTAATCAACTCCTCCCTCTTATTCCTATACCCCCACTGACATATATCTATTAGTAAACTTGTAAATACACTACTTTTGCAGTTACCAGACATGATTCATAATATCTGTAAAATATCTCAAAAAGCACAGATAGAACAAGCCCCCCGCAGACTGCTGTTTAAGACAGCACATCACTGGTCTCAGCATCACTCAAGATGTTTGTTACAAAAGCAGATTCCCGGAGCACCTGGGTGGCTCAGTCAGTGAAGCATCCGACTCTTGGTTTCGGCTCAGGTCATGATCTCACGGTTCATGAGTTCAAGCCCCACATCCTGCAGTGTGAAGCCTGCTTAGGATACTCTCTCTCTCCTTTTCTCTCTGCCCCTCACTCTGCTTGTGCTCTCTTGTTCTCTCTCTCTCAATAAATAAATAAACTTAAAAAAAAAAAAAAAAGCAGATTCCTGAGCTCCACTGCAGAATCACAGTCTCTGAATCACAGTCTCAAGTGGATCAAGCTTAGGAATCTCATTTTCCCCAGCTCCAAAGCTGATTCTGATTCAACCGAGGTTTAAGAACCCTTGCATTGGAAAGCTTTCACTGAGATTTAAATAACCACACATAACCTTCAACATCATCTGTTGGAGATGGCAGAAATTCTGCTCAAGTGATTCTCTTATATCTTTGAACATTTGAAAGCAAAGAGTTCCTACACAGAGGAATTTTTCCATAGCCAAGTGAAAACATCCCCTTTCCCTATCAGCAAAAACCAGCAGAAGAGAAAAACATGTGTTTATTAGGACCCAAATGTCAATGTCTGTAAATAAATAAATAAATAAGCAAACATTGCAATGTGCACTCCTACACCCATTCTACATTTACTCAGTGAAAACAGGTACAAATTTGACCTGCCGTTTGTGGTGATACCCTTACAATGCCAGATTTATTAACTGATTTTCTCCTTTTTATCCCACCACTACAGCAAGAAAAATTCCATCCTGTCTTAAAACCTCCAAGACCCCTAGCAGGACGAATTGCTCGACTGATGCAGAACCGACGGCCTCTGGAGGCTGTTGTCCAGCAGAGACCACATTCCTGTCCAGATTGTACCCCTAGAGTTTTGTGTAATTTTCATACCTTTGTACCCAGTTCTACAGAAATGATGGCACTTAGTGATAACACACTGGCAGGTGTCACCCATAAAAAACAGGAAATTGAAGACAAGATTAAGGAAGAACAAAGTTTGCTATCTACCTATGCATCCCCACCTTGTTACCCAACAAGAGATCTGACTAACGTTTGCGACATAAAAATATCTCCAAAAATCACGGATACTAAGAAGATAAAAGATTTGTACTGGAGACAGCTGGCATTAAAACCCCAACCTATACCTTGCTATAGCCCAAACCATTACATTCAGTATGAGCATCTAAAACCTGCCATACGTGACCCGTGTACTATGTGTCAAAACTCTGTTAGCTTTAGTAAGCCTACTATTTTAGAAAGTAAATCAGACTTGGAAGCTTTTGATTTCGAACATTTTTTAAGTAAGCCAGAAGAAAGGCTGACCTTGAACACAGAAAACAATGAGGAGACAAGACCCATTCTGGGTTGGATTCCTAGAGCTGGAGTGGCCAAGCCTCAGACTGACCTGCTAGGGCTTAAGAACTCTTTTTCAAAAACTGGTGCACAAAAACGTTTCCATAAATCAATTCTAGAAGACCATAAAGACCTCAGGGATAAGGAGCATTCAGGGATGAAACACCAATTCTATGGCTATAATTCCTATTATTTCTATAATTGAGATTTTCATCCTTTCCTTCAAAACCCAGCCTCTTGCAAGAAAAGTAAAAATTTAACAGAATTTCTTCCATGTTGTTGGATTCTGTTTTCTAGAAAAGCCATAATGACCTTGTTATGAAGTTTATGTTTTCAGGAATTTTAAGTTAGGATCTAGTCAGAGGAACCCATAAAAAGGGGATGTTCTTACTTCCTGAAAAGTTTAACAATTCGGCAATAAAATATTAGAACCAGAAAATTTTATAGTCTTTAATCTCATTTTCAAATTATACTCCAAGGTAATTTTCCAAAATCATGAAAAACAATGTGTATGACAAAGTTTACATCATTGTTTTCCAGAAATGAGTATTTCAAATTCATATGCCCAGTAATTGACAGATGTCTATACAAACTATAGTACCTTAATAAAATAAATATGTGAACATTGTCCCCTTTTGTAAATGTTTGTACAAACTAACATCAAATACAAAAGACAAAATTCAAATGCCCAGTGAATTGAGAGATGGGCAGCTCTATAAACTACATTACCTTAATAAATTAAATATATGGGCCCTTTTTTTTACGTAAACGTGGACAAATTAAGTCAGTAGAAAAAACAAAACCCAAAATGCCTTGCATGCACACATTCAAAGTTGGATGTTTCTTTTCCATTAACCTTCTGATAGAGAAACATAACCAATTTTTTCACGCAGGAAAAAAATGATTTTATTGTGAAGGTCTAGCAGTGGCTTTAATTAGTAACTGGTGAGTTAATTGTGGCACGAAAGGAAGGCATCTTAGTCTACTTGGGCTGCTAAAACAAAACACCATAAACTAGGTGGCTTACAAACAACACTTATTACTCACAGTGCTAGAGGCTAGAAGTCTGAGGTTATATAGCACTGGTAGATTTGGTGAATGGGAAGGGTCTGTTTCTTCCCTGCAGCCATCTTCTCACTATAACCTCACATGGTGTAAGGGGCAGGGGATCTCTCCGGGGCCTCCTTTATGAGGGCACTAATCCCATTCATGAGGGCTGTCTTCATGAACTAATCACCTCCTAAAGGTCCCATCTTCTAATAAACCTTAGGCTTTCAACACATGAAATTTGGGGGGACATAAACATGGACACCATAGCAGATGGCTTGATATCAATTATTCTAAAGCCAAATATCATTTTTGGAAGGTGTCTACCAAGAGGCTAGCTAACCGTCAAATGCAAGCCAACTCATTTAATGTGCCAACAGGCACATTTTAGACATTGTTTATCATGAAAGTTCATAAGGAATTTCTATGAGTGTTTCGTTGAGATGTCTTTTAATTTTTATATTTCATGATCATGTCATTTAATTACACCTCCTTTCAAACTATTCTGGACTAGGGGTGCCTGGGTGGGTCATTTGGTTAAATGTCTGACTCTTTTTTTTTTTTTTTTTACTGTTTATTTGAGAGAAAGAGAGAGCGCGCATGCATGCAAGTGTGCACAAGCAGGGGAGGGAAAGAGGGAGAGGGAGAGAAAGAATCCCAAGCAGGCTCCACACTCAGCACTGAGCATGGAGCCCAACTCTGGGCTCAATCCCAAGACTGTGAGATCATGACCTGAGCTGAAATCAAGAGTCAGACGCCCAACTGACTGAGCCACCCAGGTACCCCTGAACAATGTTCCTTTATATTCAACCACATATTTATCTATTTTGTTGCTCTTTATTTTTTCTCTTCATCTTTGATCTCTTAATCTGTAATCATTCTCCTTTTGTATAAAGAACACCGTTTAGAATTTCCTTCATTGTGGATATGCTGGTGACAAACTCAGTTTTTGTTTGAAATGTCTTTCTTTCCTAAGAGATATTTTTATTTTGCCAGATGAAGAATTTGATTTGACAGCTACTTTCTTCCAGTATATTGAAGATATCCGTATACAGTTCCCTGACTTCCACTGTAGCTGTAGAGAACTCAGTGGTCAGTCTAAGAGTTCTTAGAATGTCAGTGTTTTTCTCACTTTGCTTTTACACTGTTATTGTATTTTTTTTCTTTTTACTGTATTAGGAATCACTGGAATTCTTGAACTATGGATTGATATCTTTCACTCAAATATAGTTTCTACCCCATTTTCTCTTCTCTCCTTCTGGGACTCCACTTAAAAGTACATTATCCAGGGGCACCTGGGTGGCTCAGTCAATTAAGCGTCTGACTTCAGCTCAGGTCATGGTTCATGGGTTCAAGCCCCGTGTTTGGCTCTGTGCTGACAGCTCAAAGCCTGGAGCCTGCTTCAGATTCTGTGTCTCCCTCTCTGTCTGCCACTTCCCTGCTCCTGTTCTATCTCACTATCAAAATAAATAAATATTAAAATTCTTTTTAAACAGTACATTATACGTTATCTTGGTATCTTCTTCATTTTGATTATTTTTCAGTTCTAAAGTTTCTATTTGACAGTTTGTTCAAATCTGCCATTTTATTTTATATATATACTTTCCAGTTCCCTTCTAAAATATTCAAGCCTGGCTTTTATGTTTAGAACACAAATATTTTACAGTCTGATAATTTTAAAATCTGGAATCCCTACGACCTTGTTCTTGCTTCTGCTAGTTCTCACTCATATCATGGAGTTAAAAATTATCTTTCTTTCTTTGCTGAACACTTTAAAAACTTTATTTGTAAGGGTGCCTGGGTGGCTCAGCCAGTTAAGCTTCTGACTCTTGGTTTCAGCTCAGGTCATGATCTCACAGTTCGTACATTCAAGCCCCACATCAGCCTCTGGAGAGCCTGCTTGGGATTCTCTCTCTGCCCTCTCCTCTCTCTCTCCCTCCCCTCCCTCTCTCTCAAAAATAAACATACATTAAAAATAAATAATTTGAGATTTAGGGTGACATTATAATCTTCCTGAATTTTCATTTGGTTCTGCCAGGTGCCTGAAGGCAACAGAATTCCTTATTCCAAGTTCAAAATTTGAAGTATCCTGGGCCAACCACTAAAGTCGGGCTGCAGACCTTGTAAGATCAGTGTTTCTTCCAGTTCACCTTCATTTCCAGGCTGCAGGCCTTTCAAATGCTGACCTACAGCTAGGGTTGTTTACAAGGGACCAGGCTCGACAACTCTGCAAGCCCTGAATTGATACTGTAGATATCAATTTTTTTTTTTTTTTTTTTTTTTGAGAGAGAGAGAGAGAGAGAGAGAGTGCATGCAGGAGCAGGGGAGGGGCAGAGGGAAAGGGAAATAGAGAACCTTAAGCAGGCTCTATGCCCAGTACATAGCCCTACACAGGGCTCCATCTCACAACTGTGAGATCATGACCTAAGCCAAAACCAAGAGTTGGACACTTAACCAACGGAGCCACCCAGATGCCCCAAGACACATACATTTTCTATATACAGATACAGATAGCGATATATCTAACGACTAATAGTATGTCCAATGATCCCTGCAGCCTAGTATTTACACCCTTTTGAAGGCTCCTTTTACATTGTACCACAATCAATGACCAATAAAACAAGTATGTCACTTCTAAGATTTACAAAAGGTTATAAAGGACTGGCATCTACCTTAGCTTCTCTATCTCAGTTTCTGGGAAGCAAGCTTCCATGGGGTAAGCGGTCCCATCCATAGGCCTCTAACCAAGAGCCAACAAGGATCTGAGGTCTGACAACCATATGAAATGAATTGGAATTGAATTCTCCAGCCCTATTTGAGCCCTCAGATAACTGTATCTCTGTTCAACAGTGTGACTACAAATTCAAATTCTGAACCATAGCCAAAACCCAAATAAGCTGCTTCCAGAGAAGCTGTAAGATAATAAATGTTTTGCTTATCATATTGTATGTAGTTTATTTCAATGACTATTATTTTTACTTATACAAATCAGCTTTGGCTCTTTTTAAAATCGGCCTGGTTGTTTTGGATAGTCTCTTATTCATTGCAAATGCTTTTGTTCCCTGCTTTTGTCTAAATATTTTAAATGTCATTTCATATTACACATTGTAAAGGTAAATAAAAATTATTTTCTGTTTTTAAAAGAAAATAAGACCATTTCTCTTCTTTCCCCCTTCTAGGAGTGTTTCCTATGAAAATCTAAAGGGCCAGAGTCCTCATTCTAGCCTTTAAGAGTATAAAAGAGTCTCTCAGAGGTCTGGGTTTTATGCTTTTTGGTAGGTAAACAGGAAGGGAGGTAGAGTGTCACCTTAAAGCTTAATGTAAGTGTAACTTTGTTTCTCAGGAAAATAAGTTTTATTATTCTTTTGGATGAGGACAACTAATTAAACAAACGGCTACCCCAATTCCTGAGTGAACTTAAGGTAAAAGAATGTGAAAAAAAACCCTCAACCAAGAAGGATCTAATCATAAACTGTGATAAGTTCTCCTATGGAAAAAGGGTCACCATTAATACAAATAATAAGCAATAATTGTGCGCCCAAAGGGAAATAGGCTACTATTGATCCTAAAGCCTCATGTTCTATGCTAGCTAAAAACAGCATGGTATAAAAGGATTATAATTAATTTAGCTTAATTGTGTGAGATTTTATTCTGATTTGGTAGTTTCTTGTGGACTACATACGTACAACCACTTTATTGTGCTTACTCAACAGTGAACAAGTTTTCTTTCCTCATACGGTGATATGAGGAGATATCTTTCTCAGTAAGATTTTTACTTCCCCAGTGACATCTAATAGTTCCAACACCTATGGTCATCTGTGGTGTAACTTTGCTCTTTGTTGTTTTTTCATAATGATCTCATGCTTGGCACTTCTTAAGAGTACGGAATCCTGAGGGCCTGGGTTAAAATATTCCTCTGCAGATTTATGTTTTCTTCTGTGAGACACCAGAACATACTGCTCATCCACGACTACTGTATTAATTTTTCAGTGAGAGTTTCTCAGACCATGCAGGTAGGGTAAAATCAAACCTGCATGAGGGCTGACCCATGGTTATGAATGCACAGAGGATACCTCTTCTTCTCACTCAGTACTTAAGGCCAAGCCGGACAAGACTAACCTGGTTCTTCCCTTTTCCAGGGAGATTGTATTTTATCCTTTAGGTTCAAGTGTTTCAGCATTATGCAGGGGTCTCAGCCAACCTTACCTCTCCATCCCCCCTACTGTCACCTTTTATGAGCTTTACTCTCATTCTGCTGAGCTGCTCCTAAAGCCTAAAGCTCTTTTACTTCAGCAAAAGTCCCTCAGGTGGTCCTAAAGTGAGCTTAAGCTTATCACATTCCTTTTCAGTGCTTGTTCCCCACCTCAGCCCTGCCTCCAACCAGGAGATTTCCCTTTCTTTCTTGCGACCTCGTATATGTTTTGATTTGGAGGAGGGTGGTATCTTATTAGATCTTTTTCATCAGGAGGGATTTTAAAAGTATGCCATCCATTCTATTGCTGGAAGGAAAAAGCTACGGCATTTGCTTTGTAATAGTTATGCTCCTTACCAGCCACTATCCTACGGGATAAGAGGAAGATAGACTGAACAGATATAACATATGAATATAACAGAGAACAAGTGCAAAATATTGTCGTTCCCAACTAATTCTCTCAGGTATCCTGAGTTAACTGTAAATACTATGAGTCTCTTCCAAACCTAAATACATAAATATTATAACACATAATTTACGGTATCTGCTTTACTACAGCAATGTGCCAAGTGTTTACTTTAGTTCTTTCTTTTTCATCTTCCCATTACATTCAAAAACAAGGCTCTTTATCTACAATGTCCTTAATTAAAAGTACTAAGAACTTTGCTTTCCATTCTCCCCTTCATAGGAATAAATTTTAAATGACATCAATTCATTTAGCCAACTGATTTAATGCTACATCTATATGATCTGCGGTAATAGCACAATATTCTCCATGAGTCAACTCTTCTACAAACAAAGACTAATAACTTCTGATGCCATGAACAAAACAGATTTTGATAGGACTATACCTATTTAAGGACCACACATTCCTTGGAGGAATATGGGTGACGCTATCAGTACTTGGCTTCAAAAGAACAGGTGTTCGAAATTTGCAAGGTGTTGTTAAGTTTGGTCTTTTAAAAACTTGGTTAGCCATGGGGTGCCTGGCTGGCTCAACTGGTAGAGCATGCAGCTCTTGATTTCAAGGTTGTGAGTTCAATTGGGTGTAGACATTACTTAATAATAAAATCTTAAAAAAAAAAAAGATTATTTAAAATAAGTAAATAAATACTTGGTTAGCCAAATGACCCTACTTCAGGAGTAAACCTAAATAATCACTATCTTGGTCCCATCCAAAAGCCACAAATGATCTTGAGTAAGTGTGATTTCTGCTGGTTCACAGCACACTTCTGGAGCAGTAGTGTGTGCAATTAGAGAGAGGGGGAACTGGCAGTCAGGACACAGAAAATAAAAAAAAATCCAGTTCTACAGGGAGATGCGTGCTCTGGAGCAGAAATCACAGTATCAGTGGTTTGGAAGGAGTGTAAGGTAAATCTAGTATCTATTGCTTAAATTGGGAGCAGGAAGAAGATTGCTGGAATGTAAGCTCCACCAGAGAGTCCTCAACGATTTACTCCAGGTACAGAATATGCACTCAACAAACACATGACTGAATGAATATGGCAGTGCTAGAATATGAAAGTTGGAAAAAATCATTCAGAACTCGGGGGCTAAATTAGAGGGCCACGGGAGTCCAGAAGAAATTTCCCAGTGATATAATTGAGCATGACAGGAAGGGGAGCTAGTTCGAAAGGAAAAGTATGATAACTGGAAACTGGGTTATCAAACCTGCATTTCTAATGTGATTCCAGCCCCGTATCTTATTTGAACATGACATTCAACCCTAGGTTAAATGAGATGCAAATCCGCCGTAGATTTCCAAGAATTCTCTAACCATGTAAAAATTGTTACTTCCTAACGTTGCCTGAACATCCTCCTTATTCTGCACATGGACGCGAGGGAGAGACGGGTGTTGGCAGAGAGCAAACAGGCAGGTGAGGGGCCAGAGCTACAATCTAGTTTTTGCCGCAGCTGCTGCTGCACCTGCCCCATTCCTCAGTCTTGGGGCATCCATCAAGGGGATATCTGAAAGATGACTCAAAGTATCGGAATGGAGGCGAAACAAGAACACGTCAGGAGCTCGGGTCCAACTCTCATAACTCCGGTTCCAGGGTATTCTTTGTGGGTGCGGCTGGCGCCAGCCGTGGAACCACGACAGACGCTGGGTAAAGGTCGCCAGCTGAAAAGATGGTAGCCAGGAGACCTCTACGTACAACAGATTTGGGGCGTTCCCCTCTGGGCAGGCAAAACGCCCCCTCAAGGCGCATTACGTCAACGAGCACAAGAGCAGTTACCTTAGCAGGATAACGCCCTCAGTCCAACACGCGACTCCGCTCCACCCTCCCCGGGGCACCCGCAGGCACACACAGGCCGAACGGTGACGTCAGCCCTTCCTGGCACCGCCTCGATGTCGTACTTCCAGTGGCCTGTCGTAATTGCCGGCAAGAGAGGCCTCGAGCAGAAGGGCACGCTCGCGGTACACCTTACCCTGCTAGCCGGCATACGCGCAGGTCGTTGGCGCAGGCCCCGGAGACCGAAGCCAATGAGGCGCGGTGACATCACTGCGTATCAGGCGGCGCAGCCGCACTCGGGCCGTGAGGGGGCAGAGCGAGTTCGGTTGCACCAACACCGGTACTTAGGCGCGGACCGGCGTGTCCTTGGACTGAGAGAGCTGGACGTCCGGCTTGAGAGCGGGTACCTTCTTTTCGCGCGCAACCAAAGAGCGGTGAGCGCAAAGCCAGGAGGCCGAAGCGGGCGGGAAGCGCAGCCGTAGGAGCACGCAATTGCGTTGGTAGGTATGCGGGCGGGGCCGAGGTCAGTGCCCGGGTTCTGCGAGTGGGGCCCACGCGGGGTCAGTAGGCCCAGAAGTGAAGACCCCGGACTTTGGCCAGCCAGACCCCGGTGGGCTACGGCTTGAAACGGGGTGGAATCCCAACTAAGTGAGGGAATGGGTCAGTCAGGACTCTGAAAGCCCAAGGCGACTTGGTTGCGGATCCGACGGAGACCCCAGCTTTCGTAGTCGAGGCTGAGGGTTGTAGACGCGACCGACGGGACTTCCCGGGATGAGGGCGGGACGGTGCGCAGCGCCTCACGTTCTTCATGGAGAGGAAAAAACTGCTCCTCCAAAAAGGGGTCATTTTTCTTCTTGGTTACCTGTCGCTTCTCCCCTTAACCTGCCTAAGCATCTCGGGAAGTTAAGTTTCATCAGTCTCCTTGAAACCAGCCTGATTGGATGACCTCGTGGTCGCTTCCAGAGATCCCAGAGCGGGGTTCCTTGCGAGACCTCAGCCCCCTGCTGCCCTCCCACTCACAACAGCAAGACAGTTTGTAGTGACCTGAGCAGGCCGAATCAACCATGATTTCTATTTTTTTTTTAATATATTTTGATCTCTCCTGAGACGTGGCTTCAAACTGTAGTATGAATAAATAACTAGGCTTTCTTAAAAGTTGAAATTGCGGTAGTTTGGGTTTAATGTAATCATGGTTTTCAACGTATTCAGATTTGTGACTTTTTGTGACCTTGACCTCAACTTTTGAAATGGTTTTGAACTAGGTTCCCTCTTTGCTTACTTGGGTTTTAATTCTGTCACTTAGACACACATAGATGTGTTTTTAAGGAAGTTCTCCTTCCCTGTTTTTGGTACTAAAGAGTCTGTTGCAAGTGTACCAATAAGTAAAATGGGATTTATCCTGGTGCTCAATATCATATCATAGGTTCAGATTCGCAGTGGATGAGTAAGTGTCCAGAGTGATCACTGATTTCCATGGGACTTTTACTTGAAGGAAGTAAGTAATTGAGTGTTTCGTTTTTAGATTTAAAAATGGGTGATGTTGAGAAGGGCAAGAAGATTTTTGTTCAGAAGTGTGCCCAGTGCCATACTGTGGAAAAGGGAGGCAAGCACAAGACTGGGCCAAATCTCCACGGTTTATTTGGGCGAAAGACAGGCCAAGCCCCTGGGTTTTCTTACACGGATGCCAACAAGAACAAAGGTAAGGCGGGACAGTTGTAAAATTACAGAAGCACAAATTGCATGAATATAACCAACGGTAAGACCTTCATCAGGAGTGTAAAATACTTAACATACATTCCTCCTTGTTTAGGCATCACCTGGGGAGAGGAGACACTGATGGAGTATTTGGAGAATCCCAAGAAGTACATCCCTGGAACAAAAATGATCTTCGCTGGCATTAAGAAGGCAGGGGAAAGAGCAGACTTGATAGCTTATCTCAAAAAAGCTACTAAGGAGTAATAGTTGGCTGTTGCCTTATTTATTACAAAACAAAAATGTCTCATGACTTTTTTTATGTGTACCATATTTAAATTGATCACATACACCAGAATTCAGATCATGAATGGCTGATAGAATATTTCTTTTGGACAGTCCTGATTTAAATAAGATTGGCTTGTGGTTAAATGAATATGATTCACTTTTTGACCTTTGATAGTAATTCTGGTTCAGCAAGTGCTGTCACTGTTTTCCCCTTTGAATATGATTGGAATTGATTAGATTGTTGAGCTTTTCACAGAGATGGTAAATGCCATCTCTAAACTTACAGGAGATTGGTTTTATATTTAGATTTATATAACTGGTTATATTAATATATTTAAATACTGAGGAAATCCCTTCACTGTATCAGAACAGCAAGACTCAGCTGTGTTTCAAAAGTTGTGTTAGCCTGTTAAAGGCAAGGGCTGAAGATAAGCTGGCAATGTCCACTTTATCTTTTTAGTCTTAACTATGCCAATTTAATTAAAATTCCCTGCATTTAAAATGTTGCCTTTTACTTAATGAAAGGCATTTTAGTGTGGTTTATGTATAATAAATAAACAATAGTAACACTTCTCACATTTTATAGATGATCTGTAAGGTCAGATGCTTTTAAAAGTCAGTGTGATAAGTTATAGCAGCAGATTTGGCCTGTGAATTCTTTACTAAGTTATAATTCAGGATTGTCTTCTAAATAGCTATTCAAAAATACAACTGTGGAATTACCATATATGTATGATTGGTAATGGTGCTTTTGCTAACTCGTTAGAAGGGTTAAAGTAGAGGAGATATATCATCAGCACAAATTTGTAAATTATGTGATAAGGCTTAAGATAATTAAAAACAAATTCACAGATCATGATTTTTCTAATATGCTTGATTTAATGACTGATGCCAGAATTTAAGTACAACAGCCCTAGGTGCTGATGGAGCAGTGTTACTAATAGTGTTAGATTGTGTGCTTATTCCTCTAGGACAGTCTGAACTAGAACAACACTTCAGTGATTCATCCTTAGAGTTTCTTTGGCCAGAATGAGCCCTCAGACTTTCATATGTGGATAAAACAACATGCTTCTGGTCACAGTTTTGTGGTGTGTGACTATAATTTTTGTACAAGTTATTTCATACATGGTCCATGCCCTAACAATTAGAGAGACCCTGGCCATTTTATGGAGGTGGTGAAATTCTCAGTGAAAGAAACTGACAAGCTATCTCTGAGACAAAAAGGAAACTGGGAAGAGGCCTTGTCTGTCAATGGTTTCAAAGACGATGGGGATGATTAGATAGCTTGTTGAGGCCTGGCAAAGCAGTTTGTCATTTAACCTTGTTTTCAATCATTGGAAAAATGTAAGTAAGCAAAGAAGTCAAACAATTTGGGAAAGCAAAAGAAGGCCTACTGTAATCAGAGGTAACACCTTTGTAACAACTTGATAACTGCAGAAGTTAGTGGTATTCAGAAACAGTCTAGCCATTTAGCTTATAAGAATTCTAGATCAATATGGGAAGACATGGAGTCCAGGGGGCTGATTTACTCCTGTGCCTCCTACATCAACAGAAGCCTATGTTGACAGAGATACTTGAGTACCTGCTGTCTTCTAGGACAGTTATACTCAGTAAGTGCATCTGGTGATTCATACATAATGTAAATGATCCTAAAACTAATTCAAAAGAAATTCCCAGTTATGAGGTATACATGCTCTTTTAGAAATCAATAGGATAAAAACTTTATTTTGAGAGACAGAGGGAGAGAGAATCTCAAGTAGGCTCCATGCTATCAGCACAGAACCCAACACAAGGCTCCATCCCAGGAACCATGAAATCCTGATAAAGCCAATATCAAGTCATGCTCAACCAACTGAGCCACCAGGTACCCGGAGAGCCAGATGCTTTTAAGTTTTTCTTCCCAGTTCCATCTACACCATGGATTTCGTCTAGAACAGCACTGTCCTATAGAATTTTCCGTGATGATGGATTGTACTTGTGCTATCCAATATAGTGCCAGTAATAAGCCCTTGAAAAATGGCTAGGTGTATATAGCTATAAATGGCTACCTTATATGACTGTTGTTGAGCATTGACACCTGTGAAAGCTCTGGACTGGTGAGCACCAGAATACTTTACATTCACGTCAAATTCCTTGAAAGTCACAGTGAAAAGTTGACCTCTTCCAAGGTTAGCAGTGACCTAATTGTCATGTCTAGTTCTTTTCTGTTCTCAATAGTTATGATGATCTCTAGGACTTTTGACACACTTGACTTCTCTTTTACTCTCCCTTGGTTTAGGTTTCACACTCAACATGGAATAAAATACAGGCATCATAGAATCTTTATGTACATGTAGCTTTAATAGGTTGGTAACTCATATACATTGTTTTGCATGACATTTTACCCAAATCCTAGCCCTATGATTCAGATTGCTTTATAAAGTCCATTCACTTTTCAGTTTAGCTTCAGTACCTCGTAAGGTGTATCATCTAGTAGCCTCTTTACAGCACTCACACTTCCTTTTCTTACTAAAGACCACATTCTCCAGGCCTCTAAACCTCTGCAGCCCTCACAGGTGGAGCCTGCTTGTTCTTTCACACTGTCCACAGCAGAGATCATCGTGGTCTTGGCACCTTCCAGACTCCTCTTACTCTCACAGAACTACCTGTGTGAGATTGAGGACATCTTTGTGGACCCTTTCCTGTTTTCTGTACTTCAGGACCTTCACTACATTTGCTAAGAATTTACATGCTCCATTCTCACTCTTGAAGAAATAAAATTATACTGGTAAGAGCTACATAAACGTGAATGAATGAAAAAAAAGTGAATGAATGATCTGTCTTTAATGCCACTATAACCTCAAAACTTTTTACTTGATTTTAACTCTTCTCTGCTGCTCTCCCATAGCTGCAACTTAGACTTGTCGTTGCTCCAGAACTTCTCCACTTCTCAATTTTGAAATCCCATTATACAACCTCATACTACATGTCTCTCTTCTTCGTGTCTCTCTATTGTTTCCTTTTACTCCTCAAAATCCCAGTCCCTACTCGTTCCCTTGTGGTTTCCTTCCATAGCCAACTTTTCAGCATATCTTTTCAGTCGGTGCATTGCCTACATCCAATACCATTGTCACCGGTTGCTTTCTGTAGCATCTCCTCTGCACACACCCAGCCTGGAAGCAGCCCAGCCATCTGCTTTCTCCACTTCCACATCTGATCTGAGCATTATTGAAGAAAATCACATACATCTGCCAACTGGCACCACTGTAAACATACCTCTGATTCAACGGAACTAGCAGAAACTCTGTGCAACTGTTTTTTTATGTAACCATTCTTTCCCAGTCTTCCTCATGGTTAATTTACAAAATCATGCTCCTCAAGCTTCTCTCACCTCTCTTCTCCTGTTCTCACAGTAGATGGCCTTGCCTCCCATTTCAGATATGAATTCTTTACCCCTGGCTACAAGGAAGGGTTTTGTTCCCCACCCCCCACCTTCAGCCATGTTCTTAATTCAGATATGTTTCAGAATGTTCAGTTACATCAAGAGGAGCTCCAGATGTTACACTTCCTCCAGCATGGTCCGTTTAACACCCATTCCCAACCCTCTTGTCTTCTGCTTCTCTCTCCCATAGAAGTTTGAAGAGCTAACTGCTTGCTTTCAGTTCAGTGCAGGAACTTCACAGTGCAGCGAGCCACAATTCAACATAACAAATATCACTAAGTTCTGGAAATTACAGCTTTCCTTACTCAGTTTAATGAAAGTGTAACTGGGCATGGGCAATACATCTGGACCGAGAAATTAAAAAAAAAAATCTTTACAATTTGGAAATATGCAGGTTTTCTAAGTCACCAGCCCGAGTTAAGACATATGGTATTGTCAGATGAAATTTTTTATACTTTTTACTGGTGAGAGTTGGAAGAAGACAGCCCAGGGATCTGAGCCCTCTGCAGACCCTGCTTGGAATTCTGTACAGTAACATTTGTGCCTTAAGTTAACTCATCTGTAAACTGTCATTAATTACATTAGCCCTGAGGGTTATAAGGATTAAACAAGAGAATGTGCTTGGTATATTGCCTAGCACTCAAATGTTAGCTAATTTTGAACTGGGTGGGCAGTATAGTTTGTCAAATTAACAGCTGGGCAGATTGCATGGAAGGGAGGCCAAGATGAGGCTTCTAAAGAAGTGATATAATGGAAGAGAAGTGCCTGGAATTAGAGATTTGTATCCGTGACTCCGGCCCATACTAATAACTGACCAGGTGATACCTCATTCCCTTTTAGCGACCAGGACCAAGAATGCATGAAGTGCAATATCCAACTCCATTTAGCTTTTCCAGAGAGGTCAGAGACATGTGGTCAAAAGGTTAAGTGGGCACCTAATTTTCATACACTCATCTTGTGTGTCTAGTTTTTCTAGTAACCTAACAAAGACATAGTTGTTAATACTCTATTTACTGGGATTATGCTGGCTCTAGTCAACTTCCGAAGCTTTAAAAGTAATCTCAACAAGGAAGGAGACATTAAGATGGGACCGTGTGCATTAAAGGCAGTTTAGAGGGTAATGTTTAGTAGACTGACTCCAGCCCTCCATGGTTGCACCTCCCAGGATTTGTCTGGAGGCCTAATCCAGGTCATAGTAGGGTACCACCTGCAAGGCCCCTGTCCAAAGAACTAGTGCTTCTGTTTCCTGTCTTGGCACAGTGGTTGCTAACTTGTCTTGAGCGATATTCCATAGTTGTATTTTTAAAGAATGTTGATAATGGAAACCAGCGCCTTGTATAATTCTTGGATGGGGCATGTGTGATGTAACAACACTATTCTAACAAACAAACACTTATGTGCCCAGAGATAGTATGGGAAAAGATCTGTGGGGACAGTTTCTAATTTGTGAGTCTCCTGAATCAGAGTAGGTTAAGATATTTAGTTTCTTGGTATGTACATAAGGGGGAAAGGGATTTTAAAGAATGAATGCTTGGTGGAAAAAACAGGAAGGGCTTGCCTGTTTTGCCCCTTCCCAACGTGGTATCTCTCAAGATAAAGTAAGGAAGGAGGAAGGAGGGCCTTTTTTATTGTAAATCAAGGTCAGGTAAAGACTCCAGTACTCTTTTATAGCATAATAAAACAAAATGAAGCTTGCATATGCCAGATAATGTAGATAACCTGTCTGAAAATTCTGGTAGCTCTCTTTCTATTCTCCACCCTGAAGTTGATCAAGCTGTTCACAACCAAGGCCTCTATTAGAAGATCCGACAGAATTCAGGCAAGGTGTAAGATTTTCTAATAGACCTCAGCTGGAGAAGTCCCCTTTACCCATGCTGGTTTTCCAGCAGAATCTATTTTGAAAGTGGACAGCCAACCTATACCCTTGGCCTTCATGCAGGTACAATTTCTGAATCCAACAATTTTTTGACAGGGAACTGTCCTTCAAGACACAGCTCCAAACTCCCCACCCTTGGTTCCTGTGGTCTTCTACTGATCATTCCTTCTCAGTTTCATTTATAGAGTCTTTTGGGGTTTTTGCTTTTTGTTTTTGTTTTTGTTCATTCTCAGACTACTCTTTATGTATTTGATACCCATTCTCTCCTACATTTTTAGGACCAGAACCTTGATTTTTTTTGTTTTTAGGGTGGTAATGTACTTCTAAAAGATTACACTCCAACTTCCCTAGGTGCGGTCAGTGGGTCAAATGGAAGTCAGTTGGGTGGGTCTTAACAGGAAATCTTTTTTTAGAAAGATCTGACTCAGCTAGGAGGACTGCCCTTTTACCCCTTCTCTTCCTGCGTAGAAACTAGATGGGATGGTAAAACTCCCGGCGGCCATTTTGGACTACATTGCACCATCGAAGATGGAAGCCATACACCTTAGGAAGGTGGAGCGGAAAGATAGAAGGAACTAGCACAGTGATGATGTGGTCAAGCTGCCATACCAGCCCAGACTTCTTTAATAGTTTGATAAACTTCCTTATTTAAGCCATTGTTATTTTCAGTTTCTGTTATATGCAGCTGATTCTCATCCTAACTGATGCCCACCCCTTATGTGATATTGGTGTTCCCACAGTTATTCCTTTCATAATATCTTTCTTTACATTCCCCTTCTACCCCTACCCCCCCCCCCCCATATCCACACACATCCCAGTGACTTCTTATCTTTATCTACAGTCCAAATCCCTCTTGAGCTCAAAAGCCATACACTCAACTGCCTTTAAGACATCTTTATTTGCCTTACCCCCTGGGCACAGTGGTAGTATGAATAAAGGCCACCTAAATATGTCCATGCCCTAATCCGTGGAACCTATGAATGCTACTTTATATGGCAAAGGGGACTTTACAAATGTAACCAAGTTAAGAATCTTGAGATGAAGAATTTATCCTGAATTATTTGGGTAGGCTTGATGAGTTAGAGAAGAAGGCAATATGACAATGGAAACAGAGATTGGAGTGATGTGGCCACAAACCAGGGAATGCTGGCAGCCTCTAGAAGCTGGAAGAAACAGAATAGATTCCCTTTTGGAATCTCCAGAAGGAAACAGCCCTTTCAACACTTTGGTTTTAGCCTGCTGAGACTCATTTTGGAATTTTGACCTCCAGGACTGTAAGATAATAAAGTTTGAGATAATTTATTACAATGGCAATAGGAAACGGATACAGGCACCTCAAACCTGACATATCCCAAAATAAATTCATTAACTTTCCCCCCAAACCTGATCCTTTTCTATTTCCTATCATGATTGTTATACAATCCAAAATATGAAATATATGAAATCAGTCATATATTCTCGATTTGTCACACTCTACCATCCTTCACTTATCACTTTGTACTTTTGTTTCTATACATTAATTGTCACTCAAATCAATTCCTAATTTGTCTGCATTATCTTCCATCTGTACTGTTAGAGTAGTACAATGGTTCTCAGCTGGGGGTGAATTTGCCACCTTGGGCAGGGGAGGAAGACATTTTTGTCTCCAAAAATGGAGACATCTTTGGTTGTTACCACTGTGTAGGGGTGCTGTTGGCTGGCATCTAGTGGGTGCAGGCCAACGATGCTACTGAACACCTACAATACACAGAACAGCCCCACAACAAAATTTCCTGGTCTAAAACGTAAAGCCAAGATTGAAAAAGCCTGCTGTAGTCTTAAAACTAGTCTCCCTGCTTCACATATTAAACCACTCCAGTCATGGTCATTATAATTTCCAATTCCCTAGGGAAATGTACAGGTGTATCTTATTGCACTTTGGAAATACTACATTTTTTTTTTTACAAATTGAAGGTTTGTGGGGCGCCTGGGTGGCTCAGTCAGTTGAGCCATAGACTTCAGCTCAGGTCATCATCTCAGAGTCCATGAGTTTGAGCCCCATGTCGAGCTCTGTGCTGACAGCTCAGAGCCTGGAGCCTGCTTGGGATTCTGTGTCTCCCTCTCTCTCTGCCCCTCCCCCACTTGTGCTCTCTCTCCCTCCCTCCCGCCCTCTCTCTCTCTCTCAAAAATAAACATTAAAAAGGGGCGCCTGGGTGGCGCAGTCGGTTGAGCGTCCGACTTCAGCCAGGTCACGATCTCGCGGTCCGTGAGTTCGAGCCCCGCGTCAGGCTCTGGGCTGATGGCTCGGAGCCTGGAGCCTGTTTCCGATTCTGTGTCTCCCTCTCTCTCTGCCCCTCCCCCGTTCATGCTCTGTCTCTCTCTGTCCCAAAAATAAAATAAAAAAAAAAAAAAAGTTGAAAAAAAAAATTAATTAAAAAATAAACATTAAAAAAAAGAATTGAAGGTTTGTGGCAACCCTGCATCAAGTGAGCCTATTGGCACAATCTTTGCAACAGCATTTGCTCACTTTGTGTCTCTGTATCACATTTTGGTATATCACGCAATATTGCAAATTCTTACTATATTATTACATTTGTTACAGTGATCTGTGATCAGTGATCTTTGATGTGTAATTGTTTTGGGGTCCCAGAAACCACACCCATATAAGAGAGAACTTAACTGATCCATGTGTGTATTCTGACTGCTCCACACGTTGTTCCCCTGCCTCTCTCCCTCTTCGGCCCCTTATTCCTTGATACAACAATATTGAAATTAGGCCAATTAATAACCCTACAATGAACTCTTAAGTTTTCAAGTGAAAGGAAGCAGCTTATGTCTCTCACTTTAAATCAGAAGCTAGAGATGACTGAGCTTAGTGAGGAAGACAAGTCTCAAGAACTGAGCTAGGCCGGAAGCTAGGTCTCTTACACCAAATAGCCAAGTTGTGAATGCAAAGGAAAAGACAAGGAGTTGCTTCTTAAGGATTAGCAAAGAAAGTAGTTACTTGAGATGGAATCTACTCCTGGTGAAGATGCTGTGAAGATTGTTGAAATGACAACAAAGGGTTTAGAATGTTACATGAACTTAAGTTGATAAGCAGTGGGAGGTTTTGAGAGGATTGACTCCAATTTTGAAAGTTCTACAATTTTACAGTGGGTAAAATGCCATCAAGCAGCATCGAATGCTACAGAGAAATCATTCCTGAAAGGAAGAGTCTGTGCAGCAAACCTCACTGTTGTCTTATTTTAAGAAATTGACATAGTGGGGCACCTGGGTCGCTCAGTTGGTTAAGCATCCGACTTTTGATTTTGGCTCAGGTCATGGTCTCACTGTTCCCGGATTCAAGCCCCACATCAGGCCCTGTGCTGACAGCGCAGCACCTGCTTTGGATTCTCTCCCTCTCTCTCTGCCCCTCCCCTGCTCATGCTCGCTCGCTCTCTCTTTCTCTCTCTCTCTCTCAAAATAAATAAATTTTTTTTAAAAAAGAAAAAGAAATTGCCACAGCCATCTGACCTTCAGCAACCACTACCCCATCAGACAGCAGCCATCAGCAGCAAAAGGATTATGACTCACTGAGAGCTCAGATGATGGTTAAGCGTTTTTTAGCAATAAAGTATTTTTTAAGATTTTTTTAAATTTTGTAATGTTTATTTTTGAGAGAGAGAGACAGTGCAAGCAGGGAAGGGGCATAGAGAAAGGGAGACAGAATCCAAAGCAGGCTCCAGGCTCTGAGCTGTCAGCACAGTGCACAATGCAGGGCTCGAACACATGGACTGCGAGATCATGACCTGAGCTGAAGTCAGACACTTAACCAACTGAGCCATCCAGGCACCCCAGCAATAAAGTATTTTTAATTAAAGAGTGCACATATTTTTTAGACCTACTGCTATTTCACACTTGATAGACTACAGTATAATGTAAACATAACTTTATATGTACTGGGAAACCAAAACACTCATTTGACTTGCTTTATTGTAAATTGCACTTTATTGGGATGTTCACTTTATATTTTCAAGTTATGCCTTTTTGTTGTTGTTAATTGTGAGACTTACAGAGTCCTTGACCAATAGTGTCAATATCTGGGTCACTTATAGATCTATTATTCTTTTTCTCCTCTCAGTTTTCAATCCTTTTGACCTTTCTCTTGGCATGCCAAGTAATTTTTAATTGAATACTAACATGGAGTATTAAAAATTATAGTGGCTCTGGATAATATCTTCCCCCAGAAGAAGTTCACCTTTTCTTTGCAAGGAGGCTGATTATCTCAAGCCATTTAGAAACTGAGCTGATTCGAGGCTAGGTTGAAACTCTGGAAAGGCTTTATCTACATCTGGTTCAACCCTGCTGTTAAAGTGTAGCCTTTTAGGGTTCCAGGAGATCACATCTCAGCCTTTTGGCTAAGACTGAGAGTAGAGTTGGTTCCAGCAGAGCCTGGGGAGTTGACTGGGCTCATCCCAAGGTGAGTCTTGAACTGACACAAACTCCATCATGCTCTTTGTTGTCTGCTTGGCTTCTTAGCTTTGGTCAGCTTGAAAACTTGGAAGATGTCTTAAGGGCAGGATGTTGGGTACACATTTTGCCCCTTCTTGCTGAGATATTCACCCTTCTGTTCTCTACTTTTTATTTCTTCATCCCTGCAGAGTTTCTTTTCCTTTTAGTAGAGACCCTCTGCCCAAGCCCTTCCCCTGGATTCTTTGGCTTTTGACCCAAAATGAGTAAGTGCCCAGAAGGAAAATACAGCTACACCCTGTGGTTTTACCTCTGTCTCAAATTTTCCTTTCTCCCAGATTTTATCTTTCCAACACCTGATTGCTTCTGCATTATCTTTAAACAGTAACTGCAATCTACTTAATTGCAGCTCTACCTGTGAGAGAGAGGTGACTCCCAGGCTCCCTCAGCTGCTTCCCCAGGCTCTATTCTGTGACCTGCCCCTGTAAAGAACTTGCCTGGCATCCAAGCCCTGCTTTAATGACAGAGGCTGACATTCTTTTTCTTTCCCAACAATCTAACGGTATCTCTCCCTGGTTTAGTTCCCTACCCCAAGCCCCAGGTGCTTCAAGCTGCATCCCAGGCCAGAGTGAATAACACTAGGGCTTTCGTTGTTTTTTCTGAAAAGCAGGATTACCTGCTTTCTAAATCCTCCTCTCTCCTTGTTGATAATTCTGGAGTAAGTGCATTGCCAGCTCCAAATCAGGCATGAAAGAAGGCTCACTTTGACATTCATAGATATGTTGCCTTCTGTTCTTCAAATTATTCCTGAAATATAATAATAGCCCTCTTGTAGGTTGTATTCTCTTCTATTAAGTTATAAATGAGTCAATATGTGACTATTTTGGTAAGCAAGGTCAGAGATATTTATTAAAAATAATAACTAGCTATTTTATAGTTCTGATATTTTGTTCTCAGGTTGCGTGGGTGTGGGTGTTTTCTATGCCTGGTCTCATTTAGCACAACAATCCTATGCAGGGTGGGGGATTAGTGAGTACTCTTTATCAGGAAATGAAGCTGAGAGATGTTACATTGCTCATCAGTAAATGGTAGAACTAAGATTCAAAGTCAAGTCTCTCTGAGTCCAAAGCCCTTACTCTTTCCAATACATTCTGCTCCTGCCCCCTAATTCTCACTGTCTGATGCCACATGCAATTTGTAACCTCAACCCAGTCTAGTAATCATGATCACCCCCCCAGTGAGACTGTGGGTGACTCAGAACAGTCCATCACCTTGACTGAACAGTTAAAATGCAATGACACACAGAACACTTTTAGATACTGATAACAAAATTGAAGAATATTACGCCTAAGTACTAGTCAGTGGCTGAGAACACACAAAGAAGATAGAAAGCTTTTAAATACCTTGTTATATCTGAAAATAAAAAAAATCCAGATTCTTGGCACAACCATTGGTGACTTGCCCCTCCCCATGCCGTTTGTGTGCTGGGTATCCCCTGCACACCGTCCCTTTCCTGCCAGAGTCTCAGCCTCTGGAGCAGAGGGTCTCTGTTCTACTTATCTTTTTTTCCCTAGCACTTAATATACTACTCGACAGGGGCACCTTAGTGGCTCAGTCAGTTAAGCGTCTGACTTCGGCTCAGGTCATGATCTCACTGTTTGTGGGTTGGCGCCCCAGGTCCGGCTCTATCTGGCTCTGTGCTGACAGTTCAGAGCCCAGACCCCGCTTCGTATTCTGTGTCTCCCTCTCCTCTGCCCCTCCCTCACTCTCTCACTCTCTCTCTCTCACATTGAATAAACAACAACAAAAAATATATGTATACACACCACTTGACAGTAGGAAACGAATGTTCCATGAATTAATATGCATGATCTTCCCAACTACAATTTAAGTTCTGTGACGGCAGAAACCGTCTCCTCTAATTTTCATCCCCATGCTGCTGTTAATTACTCTTATTTGATTGCATGAACCAGAGGTCTCACGCTATTTCAGGTAATGGGGGGTTATTGGAAACAAACTCACTGTGACAAGGGAGGCCGCGATCATACAGGCTTCTAAGAACAGCACCGTTCACAGTCTAAGGCAGCTCTGGGGGCCAGATTAACATGTTTGCTCCTCCAGCAGAAGTTGTTGTATTTTTAACCCAGCATGCTGCCGTTAATATGACTCCTGTTTCGACTGCTTCTCTTTTATGTCTTGTCTACACCTGTTATCAACTAGCTGACTCCCATTCAACTACCTGAGGGAGAAAATCCAATTACTTTATTAATTATCCCTGATAAGAAGAGCTTTTTAAACCAAGCCACTTAATAGGTTTCCGGTGCCCACTTCTATCCTAATTGGTGGTCTTTTCTTAATCCAAAAACAGCCTAGCAAGGACCCCCTTTAGTTAGCTTGAGATTCTCGAGGTGGACGGGGCTAATGGGCCTGTCAGGCCCTGTGACTGGCTTGTCCGTTAAGGGCCTTACACAGGGTTCAAAATAAATGCTTTTTTAAGTTATCTGAAGGGAGAACCAGAAGAATTCCATGACTGTGTATAATTTAATCCTGTTTAGTGTATCCTGGATATTTTGGGGGGCCTTAACATTGAGCTACGGTATGAATGTCCATTGATTTGTAGCTGTCATTGCCATTTTGAGATTCTGGAAGAGTTGTGAATCTTTCCCATTCTTCACAGTTAGTTCCATGCCTTTGACTAAAAAGCCAGCTCATTTCTGAGGTTAAGTGCTTTTCCCATTGGAGCCTAGAGCTATGGCACTTAATTTTTAAATAATCACTTATCTCTTTGGTTCCATCTATCCATCTATACAACATAGTTTGATGCCCAATATAAGAAAATATTTCTTGGAAGCATGAAAAAAATATATAAATTTAGATGACTTAATAAGTTACAGGATCAGATATGATCTGGGAGCTCTGGAGGCTATAAAATGGGCGAAAGGAAAGTGTTGGAGAGAGAATAGGATGAACGAGAAAATAAAGGAGCTAAAGAATTTTACGTCCTCAGTTTTTCCTACAGCTGGCTCTGTGCACATATGCTTCTCAGGGCGACAGATCCTTTTCACAACCGATAGGGATGTCTGGGTGACTATCCAGCGTCCGTTCAGCGTCTGACTCTTGATCTCAGTCAAGTAGTGATTTCAGGGTTGTGAGTTCAAGCCCCGCATTAAAAAAAAAAAAAATTTAAAAACCAACAAACAAAAAAACTGATAGCCAAATTCACACATTCCCCATGAACTTAAGAGATGCGGTTCAAAATGATTGGCAAATCCTGGAGAGCCGCTGTGCTTGGCTTCGTAGTGAACACAAGAGGGCGCTGAACTCCACAATGATGCACAGGCCACTAAGGTCCATATCATGGCATACGTACAACTAGTAATTTTCAAGTGATATTTCTTAGAGGTTATACCAAATGTTAAACAGAGACTTACAGCTATGGCGACTTCTAGTTTAGTAGGTACCCATCTCAGTTAATTTTGTGATTTTTATATGCCTGAAAGATTTGTCTGCCACCAAACTGAAGACACCAGTATTTCTAAGGAAATCAAAAGAAGGTTGGTCAGGCATGGGGTATAGAAAGGATGCAGAAGCATCGGCAGAGATCCCCTAAGCTTTTTCAGTGAAGAGGGATGCTTAGCAAAGACTTCAAATGTTGTGATTCCGTGATAAGACCCACATTACTCACACCACTGTAGCTGGACACCATTAACTCTTCAAACCATCCAATCCCTGTGCTCTAGTTCCCTGCTCACAAAGCAATCTCTGATGGTTATTTGGATTCTCATGGGGGGAGGGAGGAGGGTCTTTGTCCATAAACAGACACTCAAGGACAAAATAAACTTTAAAAATTCTTATTTCTTATGGCATAACAAAACAAAAGTGAAAATATTATAATTAGTTGGCGGTAGTTCTATTTCTAATTTTAGGAGGGTCGTAGGACAAGGAAGATTTTAAAATAGCACCCTGAGGTTGAATCTGAGTGCCAGAGAGAACCATTAGCAGAAATAGAAAAGAGATGGCAGGCAATGATAGTAAAGGTTTTGCCATGAATTTGAGGTGCCAGCCGTTTGTATAGGTGACTGCTATCAACAACAAGCAGTTGGAAATGAGGTCCTGTATTGGTACCAGGAGAGATGAGGTAGAGAAATACAGTTTTAGGACCCACTGGCTTGGAGGGGGGCGGGGAGTGTAGGCAGAGATTACTGTATGGATGAGATTACTAAGCACCAGTGTGGAGAAAGAAGAAATGAGGCCTGAGGACAGCCTTAGGGAGTTAGGAAGTAAGACCCAAAAAGAGCTTAGAACAAGATTCTGTGGTGATATCATAGGGGAGGATAGATGTCTTTTGGAAAGAAATGAATAGTGTCAAGTTCTGCAGAGAAGACACGAATGGTAAGGACTGGATTTTCCTATTGAAAACCCCTGATTACAGTCAAGGGAACACGATAAATTTAAATAGAAGTCAAATTCCAAGAGCTTACCAGTAGGTGGGCCAATGACATCTTGTCATACCAGAAAGCAAGAAAACTCAAGGATTTAGAAGCCAGTTTGAAAAGGATCACACTGGCCAAAGATGAATCAATATGAACATCAGTAAGGATGGTAACTGTACTAGTTCTCTATTGTCCCTGTAACAATTTACCACAACTTAGTGGCTTAAAACAACATAAAGTTGCGGTTCTGTAGGTTAGAAGGCCAACATGGTCTCACTGAGCTAAAATCAAGGTGTCAGCAGGTCTGCACTCCTCTCTGGAAGCTTTGGGGGAAAATCTATTTCTTGCCTTTTCCAGCATGACTTCCCAAGGAATGCAAGGGGACTGACTGCAGGCAGTCCTTGACTCATGACCACCTTCCTCCATCTGCAAAACTAGCAACAGTCCTCACATCCCATGACCCTTAACCTCCTCTTTCTGCCTCCCTCTTCTGCTTTTAAGTACCCTTGTGAGTACATTGGGCCCACCCAAGTCATCCAGGATATCTCCCTATTTTGAGGTCAACTGGTTAGCGTCCTTGATTCTATTTGCTACTTCAACTTATCTTTGCCATGTAATGGAACATGTTCACAGGTTCCTGGCATAGGGACGTGGACATGGGACATGGCCTACCACGGTAACTACAACAGATTGAAAAACATCAAATATGTTTAAGTACATAAGCTCAAAGTAATATGCAGACAAAGCTCACTGTCAGGAAACTGACACTGGAAAGCTGGAGCCAGCTTCAGATCCTGTGTCCCCTTCCCTCTCTGCCCCTCCCCTGCTCTCTCTCAAAAATAAATAAACATTTAAAAAAAGAATTCAAATTAAATAAAATTTGAAATTAAAAAATAAATAAATAACATCAAAATAACATCAAATAAAATTAGGACTGGGAGTGGGAGGGGGAACAGAGCAAACAAGATTGGCCATAAGCCAATAACAGGAAAGAGAGAGAGAGCAAGCACATGAGCAGGGAGGGGCAGAGAGAGAGAATTTCAGGTACGGTCCACACAACCCCATGGCTCGAACCCATGAACTGTGAGATCATGACCTGCCTGAGCCAAAATCAAGAGTCAGACACTTAACCGACTGAGCCACCCAGGCTCTCTAGTAATTGTTTTTAAGATTTTATTTTTAAGTAACCTCCACACTCAACGTGGGGCTTGAACTCTCAAACCCTGAGATCAAGAATCATATGTTCTACAGACTGAGCCAGCCAGGCTCCCCTACCTAGTAATTATTGTTACAGGAAAAATATTAAAAGAAAATACACCAACATTTTAACCATATTTGTTTTAGCATGGAGGGATTCTGTTTTCTTCTCTTTTTTCTATATATTTTGCATTTCTTGGTAATGTGGTTTGATCATTGAAGATTGTGGTAAATATACATATGTACACTTCAGCTACTTTTTATTCTCTCTCCATCTTTTTACTAAACTATTTTTAAAACGTGTATACATGTTGCCTCAACCTCTTTCTTGAATGGTCTTTCTTAAAAGCATAGACTATTGTCCAGTTTGGTCTGAGAAAGTGCTGCATTACATTCTTTGCCCAGCTGGTGGCAGTATCAACACTTGATCCTTCCTGCCACCTGTATCCTCATAACCATAGCCCGGATTAACATACGCTCCGATTTGTTACAATCTTAGAAATGTAGGCGGTAGTTATCTACTTTTTACAGACAGCATTCTATACTGCCAACATCAAAGACTCCAGCGCCAGATTACATCTGTGCCTGTGAATTTGCACCTTTCCTGGCTCTCTCCTCAGTTGTCTCCCCGGCCTCCCAGCCCTGTCACCCATGGAGTTGCCAGAGTCATCCTGGCGCCTGGAAAAGAGGGAAGCAGAAAGTATGGGCAAGGAAAGAGAGAAGCTGATTTTTCCTTTCTTTCTTCACCTAGGGTGGAGGAAAGTCTTTAATATTAAAATGAAATTTAGCATTATGGCTAATATATGAGATAAAATTTTTGGTTGTTTGTTTGGTCTTTGTTTTAATTAAGCAGGCCCCATGCCCAACGTGGGGCTTGGGCTTATGACCCGTAGATCAAGAGTCACATGCTCTACCAACTGAGCCAGCCAGGGACCCCTAATAAAATTTTAATCAGGGACTTGGCATTGGACATGACTAGTTGATTTTTTATTACTTAAGAATAAGGCTGAGTCCGAGCCAATCTACACCAGTAGGGCTGAACCAATCATCAAAATACGTAAGTAGTCCTATACCAGAAGGTAAATGTTCCAGCCTATTCTCCCTGATGTGTGTGTGCGCGCACACACACACACACACACACACACAGAAAACATGACCCTTCTGGGACTTTCCATCAGCTGCAAGATGCAGAAATTAAAGAAGTCTCACCTGGCCCAACAGAGGGGCCTCCAGAAGCCTGCTCTGGCACTTGGACCAGCCTGAGTTGTGATAGATTTGGAGCCAAACCCAAACAACTGTTAAGGACTTTTCGTATTGAAGGGTTTTTAAAAACTGAAGACTGAGCTGAGAAATCATGAGACCTACCACAGATTTTGTCCAGAGGCAGAAAGAAAGAGTGATTTAACAGGTAGTGGGAGAAAGAATAAAGTCGTTTTCTGATTGTGCTTGTTTTCAGCTAATGTACCTGTTACACAACTATTTGTATACTTAAGCAAGTCAACAAACACAATGACAAAATGAAGGAAATGAAAATTAGTGAGAGTTGCAGAATATAAGAGAAAACCACGCAAGTCAATTGCATTGCTACATGAAGAAATGCAAATTATAAAATTTTTAAAAATTCCACTCATAACAGAGGGGAAAAAACCTTAATAACTGAAGACAGGAGATTTTGTCAAGGAAGTACTTTTAAAATTTTGGTAGTGATAGAAAAATAAAAGCAAGAGCCATCATTGTGAATAAGTTTATGTCCTGTTTAAGGAAACACAATACAGTAAGATAATAGTACGCACTAGGCTCTGGTTCTCAAAGTGTGTTCCGCGGACCAGCCACTCCACCAAGAACTTGAATATGGTATCACTTTCACTCCTCCGTAGCTGGGTAGCATCTCCCATATTTTCTAATGAGGAACAGAGGTTAGAGGGGTAAAGTGTTCCCCTCTGGAGGTCCCAGAGTTGCTGAGTAGGAGCCCCAGAGTTAAAATACAGCTGTGCTTTACTCAAAAACATGTCTTCCCCACCAAGCTGCCTGCAAATTAATAGGATGCTGGTAAAAATTATTTAACATATGTACGGCCAAAGCAAGCACACACACAAAGAACAACAACGTTGTAAATAGTGCAGAGCTACATAATAACAACCTGATGATGAAGTACGGTATGACTTGCTCCTCTGCTTCTGAATGCCAGGAAGTCCTAGAGACTCACATGTTCTATTAGCATAACCTTACATCACAGTATTTTTGGAGCAGGTAAATGGGCTGATTTGCCTGCATTTGAGCAGTAATGCAGAATGAATAGCTACCCCGTGGCCAGTTGGATGGCTCTCACTGGAAAAAGGGAGAAAACCAAGATGCATCCCTGGATGTCCGGGAGCTGAGGAGGAAGACAAGCCTAATAAGTAACTCAGAGGAGGCTTCTGTGTGAGTTCACATGCTGGCTCCATGCAGACAAGCCCTTTCACGCATAGCTCCTGCCACGGCCCTAACACAGGTATCTCCCGCTGTGTTAGGTACAGAAGTACAGGTTTTCGCTAACCGAAAGTAATCTCAAGAGGATTTTTGCTTTTAGGAAAAAAGGGTGAAAGTGAAAATAGTATTTGGCATTGGTTTTGCAGTGAGGCTTGTAGAGGCAGTGAGAGTGACCCCACCAAACTCCTTCCCTGGGAGCTACATTTCATCAGCAAGCCGCCTGGCTTTGAACTGTGTCCAGTGAGTATCTGTGCTTTATCATGATTTATGCTGTGCATCTGTTAGCAAGATGCATCCTAAGGTATTAGAGAAACCTAAGAGAGGTTCTGGTTTTGGTCTGGGGATGCTCAATAAAGTTTCCATATAGATTAGTGGTAATTGCTTCAATTTATGCCATTCCCGCTTTCAGAAGTTTTCGTAAGAACACTCCAATTTCAGATAACTGGGGAAAACTACTCTTATTGGGTCTTCTCTGCCCCTGTGAAGCACAGAGGTAGTACAAGTTTCTCTGGTGGCTACACTTGGTGATAGTAAGCATTTAATCCCCTGGGGAAAATCCTGAAGACCAATGTGGCCAGTTCACTGACAACACTGAATACCTCACCCTTGAATTTTTCTCATTGATCAGGCATTAATCAGCATGATGTGGACCAGTGACATGTGGCTCTGGCAATTTCCAGAATAAAAGTTCATGCCTACCAATATATATATATGTATTTTAAGGGGAATTTTCTCTTACAACATTATAACATTTATTTTTAAAAATTACCTTAAGTAGAACCCTATGAGTTTAGCAACTAATGTATGACATTCTGTATTTCAACTCTCTAAATTCCTGTGTCTTTTGCAAAATTTATCAAGATTTGTCACAGGTAGGGCGCCTACATGGCTCAGTTGGTCAAGCGTCTGACTCGATCTCCGCTCAGGTTGACTCTTGATCTCAGCTCAGGTCTTGATCTCATGGTCGTGAGTTGAAGCCCCACATTGGGCTCCACGCTGGGTGTGAAGCCTATTTTTAAAAAAAGAAAAAAAGGTTTGCCACTCTTGCCTTTGTTCAGGACTGATATTCCCCAAAGCTCCTGTTTTCACTACCACTAATTATAAATGGGCTTTTCATGATTCTGCTCTTCCGCATGGAGTGAAGACAGAAAGGGCTTCCAGGGAGAAAGCACATCTTCTCAGATTCTTCATCCTTTTATCCTTTGTCTTCTCTCTCAAATGTTTTTGCCTGACATCTCAAGAGTTGGAGACTGATAACCAGTAGTAAAAGTAACACCCACCACCAGACTAACCATTCAGAACCACCCACTGAGTGAATCATAGGATTCCTAGCAGTTTTGCTCAATAGGGTCTCACCTCTGGCTTTAGCTAATAGCTGGAAGGGAGTCCAGGAACAGAATGAAGAAAGGAAAGGAAGTCTTCCTTGCAAGGACTGTCAAGCAGGTTAAATGCATCCTTAAAATTACACGTTTAAAATTATTCATGTTGGAAGAGAAAAATGTCTGATTCTTCCCCTTCTTTACAATTCTGAAATTTTTAGTCTACGCCTTTTATTCTTTTCCATTTAGATCCACGAAAAACCACACATTTATCCAGAGAAGCCTGGGACACGGGTCAAAGGCTGATGGCCCGCTTTGGGGATACAAAATAGCAGCTCACGGTCAGATATGTCATCAGCAGGAGCAGCTTAAGCTTAAGTGACAGGCGCATCTTCCAAATCAGGACTTCCCTAGGGCCCGTAAGAAACCAAGGGTAAAGATAGTCCATGTCTCAGGGCCTCTTTCTGAGCACATTAGAAATGTTGAAAATGGGGACAGGCTCTGATTCTATTAGATTTAAGGCCCGGGTGCCATCTCTGGTCTCCAGGAGATCCTTAAAAATAGGCCATTAGCGGAGAGCACTTGCAAGGCTCCAGGGGAAAAGGCACTCCAAGTAAAAAGGATTATGATACTTAACAGGCACATTTTGCACATTCCAAGAGGCTGGGGGTGAGGAGGGAGCATTGCTGAGTGCATCGGTTGCGTATATTATAGCATATAAATGTCACTGTAGTCGGGTTTCAGCCAGCAAATCCTGAATTAGACCCACAAGCATTAGCCATTGGAAATGTCTGGAGTCTCTTCACAGAAAATAAAGTGCTGCCTGTGCATATGGATGTTGGAAATGGTGATGGGTGAAATCCATCAAAGCTAGGGAGTTGGTGGGTGCAAAGGGTCCTTGAACACTGTGGCAGGTACAGTTAGGCTACAGGGCCCACTTGGGAGGTTGTGTTATCTCACCCCATGAAAGGTAAGGGCTGACTATTGTATTTATAGTCAACTCTAGGATCTCTTCCCTTCCTATTGCTGCAATTTTCTGTACATGGTGTCTGGAGCTAGACTGCCTGTGTTTGAACGGAGATTTCATTATTACAGCTTTTCTATCTCTGATAATGGAACAATCTCGCTTCTTCGTGTTGGTTTTGATAGTGTGCTACTTGAACTTGTTCTGGACTCATTCAGAAGCTTGCTTGCTGTCCTCTAGAAGCACACCGAAATGCAACATTCACCTTAATAGCTTTGCCAAAGACTTGATCAAAAAGACGCAATGCTCTGTGAACTTGGCAAGTCTTCCGGCCTGTATAAGAACCGTATTCATAATACTGTGGTTATTGTGAGAATACAACACGACTGTATTTTTTTAAGCTAGAAAAAAAATGTCTTCTAAAAGTTCCTGGAAGTCTACTGTCTAGAAGGAGAAGAGCCATCAATTCACCTTTGGAGGAGATTCCCTTTGTTTGGAGAAAAACACCAGAATGGACAACTTGAGTAATAAAAGGTAAGTATCCGGTATAAATGCATATAAACATTACATATACCAATGCATTTAATCTTCCTAACATTTGGAATGTAAGTTCTATTCAACAAATATTTATATGGTACTTACTATGTACCAGGTATTGATCTACGTGCTTTGCAAATATTAACCCATTTCAAACTGTAACAACTCAGGACAGGCGTACACTAAAATTACTCGCTCAAAGTCATGCAGCTAATAAAGAGTAGAGCAAGGATTCATAGTCAGGTAGTCTGGCATCACAGTCTGTGCACTTAATCCCTACGCCAGGCCCCAGACCCTGAGTGTGGCATCTGCACCATAGCCTAGCATCTAGGAAAGTGCCTGGACCACAGCAGGCACTCAGATATACCAAAAGGATGGATGGATATGATCCTGACTGCCTGCACCATTCTAAAACGCTATGCATCATTACAAACTCAATCCTCTCAACAACTCGGTGATATATAGGTACTATTATTATAGTGAGCACATAATTTACTCCCAACACCAGGACATTGTTACTAATTATAGCCAAATAACAAACATAAGGGAACTGTCCCAGACAAACCAGGACATGCACTGACCTGAATTATTATTATTATTGTTATTATTATTGCACAGATGGTGAAAATGAAGCACAGGGAAGTTAATTAATTTGCCCAAGATCACACATGAGTAAGTGATGGCCTCAGGACTGGAAGCCCAATATTCACACTCGAGTTCCATAGTGACTCTGCTATAGGGAAGCGAGACAGAGGTAGAGTGTTTTTCCTGATGTCACACAATTAGCCCCAGACGCCATGCTATTTCTATTAATATACTCCCTCTTCTAACGTGTTTGTACCAGAGATTAGTCCTGAATCTTATTTGTCCTCTAAACCACCTTTGAAGAAAGAAGTTCTCTCCAGGGAACAAACACTCTCATACATGGGGATTTGCTTTGCTAAAACCTTGGGAAAATA